>NC_045774.1:39204758-39512580 GCF_008692025.1 Phocoena sinus
TTTTTTAAAGTGTCTACATGATGTTAAAGGCACATGATTTCTCTGAGTATTTCAATGATTCATTAGAACAATAGAGTTTTGTAATACCCTTAGAGTATGGTTAATATTTATTTAAACATTTTTAAAAGGTTATTTTCTTACATTTTAAAAGTGTGGTTATTTCTGAGATCCTAGGAAACGATACCAGCACTATAATATAGGATAAATTGCATTTATAATTTGTATTACAATAACTATGTTATATTATCAATATAAATTTTAATTTCTGAGCAAACTATTTCCATGGTCACCAATCCACTGAGTATTAAATACCCCCAAGAGGGATAAATAAGCACTGTAAGACAGGCCACTAACATCCTAACGCTTAGGCAGGGCAACCAGTATAGATGGAGAGAAGACAATGAAAGAGAAAAACAGATGGGTGGGTTCTGGGGGTAGGGGTAGGGGTGGGGAATGAAAGGAAATGAAGGGGAAAAAGAAAGTAACAATTGGTGTATGTAGCAAAGGGGAATAGAGCACCAAAACATTTTTGCCTGGAAGATCATAGAAGGATGAGAATTTGGGTTAGTTGCACTCATATTAATCCTTTAATTCAATTTGACTTTATAGAGATGTTTACTACTATTATGAGAGAGCTTAAAAATTCATCATATAAATTTAAATTTGGCTTTTCTAAGCTTTGGAATTAACCTTAATCAATGGTAAGACATGATTTTGAAAGCTATTTTAAACAAGTACTTTTCCTGTTATCAGAGCGATACTTATTCTTGTTAAAAGAAATAAAGTAGGGCTTCCCTGGTGGCACAGCGGTTGAGAGTCCGCCTGCCGATGCAGGGGACACGGGTTCGTGCCCCGGTCCGGGAGTATCCCACATGCCGCAGAGCGGCTGGGCCCGTGAGCCATGGCCACTGAGCCTGCGCGTCTGGAGCCTGTGCTCTGCAACGGGAAAGGCCACAGCAGTGAGAGGCCCGTGTACTGCACAAAAGAAAACAACAACAACAACAACAAATATATATATATATATATTAGAAACAAAAATCCAGAAAATTCCAAAAAACAAAACTTGAACTTGCCATGCACACATAACTATTTTCATGGCCTTCATGTTGTATCAGATATTATAAGTATTCTAGAGATGATTTAAGTATACACGAGGATGAGGTAGATTATATGCAAATATCACATCATTTTATATTAGGGACTTGAGTCTCTTGAGTATGATTTTGATATCCCAGGAGGTTCCAGAACTAATACCCTGAAGACACCGAGGGATGGTAAGGGATTTTACGTATATTAACTCATTTAATCCTCACGATAAACACCATGAGGTATGTACTATTATTGTTCTTATTTTACAGAAGAGGAGATAGGCATAGTGGTTAAGTTAATTTAGCTCTCACACAGTAAATCTCTGTTGCTAAAATATGCTTATATATCTATTGTTAGATTTATCAATTTATTCTTTATCAACTTCTTGCTATGATAGATCAGGATTTAGCTCATTTTTGCCAAGCTTTCCAGTATTCCCCTGCTTCTCAGTATATTTTTATCAAAAATTTAATCTTCTATGTAGCAGCTTTAGTTTAGTTTAGCTAGTATAATATTTTTACTATCTTGATTTCTTGTTTCTGCAACTATAGAGTATCTTTTGACACTTCTCTATAAACACAAACAGTAGCCCTGTTCTTCAGTTTTCCTAGTTTCCCTTCCGCCTTCACCTTTTGTCACTGCACTTTTACTTTTTTCACGGTTCACACCACATACATTCTACGCTATAACCACGATGTTTTTATACTTTGTCCATAAGTTGATTTTAAAATATAAAGTTCAGTAGACACTGTTCATGTTATTAATGATTGTGTAAAATATAAATGTCATTCCCTGAAGAGGCAAGTAGTGCATTCGATTTATATTTCCTTTTACAGTTGTTTCTTTCTTGTAGGGTTTCTAACTGGTTTTGTTTTTCCCTTGATCATTTACCTTTACTATATTTTACATTTTGTTCAAACTACCCATCACGCAGTCCATGATACTGTGAACACTTTTTCCCGCCAAGCTCTCCTGCTTGGAGCCCTCCACCATCCTCATGATTAGCCAGTATGACTTGCTGTTCCGGTGCTCCACTGTTATCCTGCGGCTTATCTTTACTGCCCTTCTGAGAAGAAGCCACTCTTTGCTGGTATTTTACTTTTTCTTGGATTATCCCTTCTTTTTTTTGGCATATATCCTAAAAGGAATTTCATCAGAAAGCACCATGGTAGCTGAACTTTCCGACTGCATACATGTCTGAAAATATTCCTTGTTTCTGCCCTCACAGTTCATGGGTGGTTTTGCTGTATACAGACGTCTAGGTGGAAAATCATTTTCCCTCAGAATTTTAAACATCCATCCGCTGGTTTCTATCATCGGGGACTGCTGATAATTCTGATGACAGTCTGTGTTTTTGTTCCTTTTTATGGAATTTGTTTTTGTTTCCACACTAGAAATTTAAAGTGTATTCTCTTAGTTTATTGTTTTGAGGTTTTAAAATGCTATGCCTCAGTGAATGTCTTCCTTTTAGTAATTGAGCCAGACATATCATTGAGCAGACTTTCACTGAAGTACTTTAGCTGTAGGAGATTTCTTCTAGGATGATTATTAGTATTTACTATTATTATCACCTCTCTTCTATGATATCTGTTTTCTCTTTCTAATGTTGGGCATCTTGTTTTATATTTTCTATTTCTTGACTTTTAGTTCTATTATGCTGGAAGATTTTTAGTATTCATATTTTAATTTGACATATATTGTAACGCATTTGCTTTCTGATATTTAATCTTTAATAGCATCCTGTTCTTGTTTTTTTGTTTGCTTTATACATGCAATAGATATGGTATCTTCTTGAATATTTCTGAGGATACAAGTTTTTGTTTTAAAAATCCCCTTGTTGAGGAATTATCTCTGTTTTTCCTAGAGTCATTTTTGCTTTTTTTTTTTTTTTTTGTGGTACGCGGGCCTCTCACTGTTGTGGCCTCTCCCATTGCGGAGCACAGGCTCCGGACGGGCAGGCTCAGCGGCCATGGCTCACGGGCCCAGCCACTCCGCGGCATGTGGGATCTTCCCAGACTGGGGCACGAACCCGTGTCCCCTGCATCGGCAGGCGGATTCTCAACCACTGCGCCACCAGGGAAGCCCCATTTTTGCTTATTTTGATCTTTCTCATTCATAGTGCAGGGTTTTTTTTTCCTTCAGATATTTGGTGGTTCTTGCTTGTTCGTTTATATTTTAGAAAGAGGTAATAGAAAAGCTGAGCGAGTTTTTGTCAAAGGCTGTACTGCCCTGACAAGCCTTGTTGAAGGTGTGTGGGTGCCGAGATGAACATTATAATTTGGGACTCTTAAATGTCAGAGTTCCTACTCCTACACAAGCTGCCCTACTTCTTCTCAAGCACTGTATTCAATTTTTATAGAGAAGAATGGCTACTTTTACTACTTCCTTTCTTCTTTTCTCCCTCCCTCCCTCCCCCCACCTTCCTTCCTTCCTTCCTTCCTCTTTCTTTCTTCCTTTCACCCAGCTTTGGGATGAGGGTGAATGCTAGGTAACTGGACCTTCTGAGAAAGATGTTGGCTGAGAGAGGAGGGTGTAGGGAGAGATAACATGTTTTCTCTGAAGTCTTTCAATGAATCTCTTCGTTTATAGCCAGGCCTCATTTCTGCTCTCTACTGTAGTTGGCACTTCAAAGTTCTCAGTCATCTGGATTCCACCGGGCAGATTAGCTTTCTTCTACAGCTCACTCTGTGTGCATACTTACAGCATCTTCCTTTGCCTTGGTTTATCAGTCGTTAGTTCATCATCATCTGCTTTCAGTCTTCCCAAAATTTGTTGCAATCATTTGGTGAGTGCCATACTTTTGATCCTCTTTCTCATTGTCCATGTATATCACTTTTGTGTATACCTCTATATTATTTTTATTGAGTCTTGGGAAAGAGAGGAGATAAACATAGGTACTCTGTCTTTCATCTTGATTTTTTTTTCTTGGAATGAAGACAAAAATGGCCTTTGTCGTTCATGTATTTATTTGTTCATTCAAGAAATATTAAGTGCTTGCTAACTCTATGCCATGCACTGAAAATACAATGATAAGCAAAACCAGAGAGTTTTCCTATGCTCATGAGGACACCAAAGGGGGCAGATAAGAGAGGGGATCTGGCCTAATCTCAGAGGGCAGCTTCCCTGAGAAAGTGAATTTGAGCTGAGATCTGAGGAATAGGCTGAGAATGAGGTGATTAGATTAAAATGGGGTAAGAGGAAGCATGTTCTAGAAAAAGCAAAAGTTATTTACAAAGGTCCAGGCTGGGAAAAGAGAATGGCACTTAGAGGAGCTGAAAGAATTCTGGTGGCTACAATGTGGAGGACAAGGGGAGCAGCGTGACCTGAGATGGATAAAGCAGGTACTGGCCAGATGAGATCAGTGAAACTAGCCTTCTTAGGTAGATTTAAGACTGGAGTATTGATCCCTAGGAGCACTGGGAAGCCACTGAAGGATTATAAGAGGGTTTCGGGGGTGGGAGCAATGTGATGAGAATGGCCTGGCTGTTGAGTGGTAAACTGAGCCTGGGTGGGAGTGATGAAGGGAGATGAGTTTGGACCTTAGGACAGCTGCCCAATTCAGAAGTGTTGGTTGTTTGAACTAGGGTTGCAGAAGTGGACATGGACAGGAGTGAACAGATTTCAGAGTTATTTAGTGGTTTGGACAGTGGAGTAGATTTGAAGAGCAAGGAAGAGGCAGTTTTTAAGGTTGACTTTCAAGTTTCATGGTGTCATAGCCTAAACAAAGGGGAGCTGCAAGAGAAGGAGGCTTGGGGGGGAAAGAACATAATGGTTCTGAACAGGTTGAGTTGAACTGTCCTTGAGATATGCAAATAGAGATACTGAGTTGGCTTTTGAATATGTAGATGTAAGATCTGTATACTGTATACAGATACTAATTTGGAGTCAATAACGTAAAACTATTAACTGAGACTTTATTTTTGAATGAGACTAATTAGGAAGAGAGTATAAGTGAGAAGAGTTGAAGGCACAGCGTTTTAGTCTTGAGTAAGTATTTTCAATATAGTATAGTAAGGACCCTCTTCTCATTTAAAAAAATTGTGTTTATAAGTAATATCAATAATTTTTCTAGAAAATAAGTTGAATATATGCCATAAAGACAGAGTTGCATATTAAAAATGTTTACTCATAGAGGTTAGTGTAACTATTAATTGAACACACTTTGCTACATAGAGGCTATGAGGCCCAGAAAGATATCTGGTAAAAATGGTCATGAAATTCAGTTATTTTTCCTTCTCTTTTTTGGTAATAAAACATTTAGGTTTGGAAGTTTTTATAATCTGCATTTCAGTTTCCCTTTCAGTAATACAGTTTGTTTTGTTTTGTTTTTGGTAAGGAGAATAAAAGAGAGAGAGGTTTTTCCTTGTTATTTAAATTATTTGTTGGTAACACAAGTGTTACATTTAATTTTAAATAGATAGACTTTGGTTTAATGTTAGAAGAAAATCTAGCTGTAGGCTTTCCAATTTACGAAGGGAAATTGGTGTTTAAATTATGTTCAAGAAAAAGTTTTTAGTAACTGCAACTATAAGTATTTATGCTAGACTCCAACTGGCGTCTACATCATCTAGATAAGATTGGAAGTCATATTCCAGCAGGACTGCCTGAAAATCACCTCAGGCAGATGAAAGTAGTTTCTATTTTATAACTCTAATGATGAGATTTTTCACTCAGTCTCTATAACCAATGCAACTATGTTCAATATAAATTTTACATATTTCCTCTAGGTGGTGCACAAAGCACAGTTTTTTTTGTTGTTGTTGGAAAATCAATAGAAAACTAAAGCCTTTCTTGATTTTATCTTGCATCTGAATAAAATCAAATCTTCTCTATCTATCTATTATAATTTAATAATTGAGATGACATTTTGTCATATCTTTGAGATAGTAGCATGATTACAATAACTGCTTGGAGTATACTAAAATGCAGATATAATTTTTTCCTTGGTATTATTATAAAATTAATTTCTAGCCCTCAGTAAAGAAAAATGTAATATATCCTATCCATTTCTTTTAGTTATTTCAAGTGAATCATACATTTTCAAATATCATTACCGTCATTAACCATACCACTATCAATGTAAAATGCAAAATAATCTACATTCAAGTACTTCATATTAGCTCTTAGAGGTGTTTTCTGCTGCTGTGCCTTCATATACATTAAGTAATTCCCATCTCTTCCCTAACATCAATGAAAGATACAGGAAGTCTGAATGCAGTGGTTTATACAGTTTAGATTAATTTTCTTCCGTTTGTTGCATAGGACAGAAGCCACCACAAGAGTGCAGGGCAGGCTTTTGCAAGAAATGGTACGGCAGTGGATTGGTGAGCACTGGACTGGTGTGGCTGGACAGAATCCTTTTTTAGGTGTTAATCTGAGTTTTAATAATTTTTAAAACTTGTTTTCTAAAAGAGGTAGCAGTATTCAAATAACCCTTAAAATCTTTATTAAATCTGAGTAATTCTTTAAGGTTGCCTTTTGTTTTCTTCTGATGACTAATTGACCCAGAAGTTTAAGACTATGGTACTTAATTAAGGTCTGTGTTTTTCAAATTAGGATCTTCTTTATTCTTCTCTTTGTGGTAGACAATATGGTACAGCTATTTTGTGAACAATCCATTTTTAGCAAATATAACGTATTAGTATTGCCATGATAAACATCTCTTGAGAACCCTGCTATCCCAGGGTTTAGTATTTCAAGGAAGACTTTTCTAAATCCCAAATACATAGTGTAAACAATAAGTAAAATACCTCTGGAGTTCAGAGTTCTATTGAGACCTCAGGCCCTCTGTTGGGCCTTGAAGAAATGGGATGAGCAAATGTTCAGACGAGAAAAATTCCTTCTTTCCCTTTCTTTTCTCTTTCAGTTTCTTCCTACTCATTATCCTCCTGATCAATTTTAAGTTATAAATGAAATACATGCTAATACAAAAGAAAGTAAAACAATAAAGAGCTTGACCCCAACTCTTCCTAACATTACCTAGAGGTAGCCAGTATCAAGACTTAGATGAGGATATTCCCTCATATTTTAATACATAAATATTCTTATATTTTACACCAATGAGGTACAACAACTTGTCTGTTTTGCAACTTGTTCTCTTTACTTTTGTTTCCGAAAAGGTTTATTAAGAGATCATAAGATTATGTCAGCATGCTCTATAATTCTAACCTTCTTTATACAAAAGTGATCTCTCTCTTAGTGTACTAACTATATTCAGCCTTCCATTCTAG
Source organism: Phocoena sinus (assembly GCF_008692025.1). Classification (NCBI taxonomy): domain Eukaryota; kingdom Metazoa; phylum Chordata; class Mammalia; order Artiodactyla; family Phocoenidae; genus Phocoena; species Phocoena sinus. Next base: position 39,212,078 of record NC_045774.1, read on the forward strand.
TAAGACTTGCACAGTTATTACACTCACTATTATATGATATTTTGTGTGAACACAGAAAGAGGGCCTATATATTTAAAAATATTTTTAATTTTGACATAATTATATATTCACAGGAAATGACAAATATATGTATGCGGAGGTCCCACGCACCGTTCGCCTACACTTCCTCAATCTGTACTACAGTGTCAAAACCAGGAAATTGATATTGGTACAATCTGCAGAGTTTATTCAGACTTTGCTAGTTATATAGGCACCCATTTGTGTGTGAGTGTGTTTGTGTGTGTATACTTCAATGCAATTTCATCATAAATGCAGCTTCCTGTAGTTACCACCAGAATTACAGTACAGAACTGTTCCATCACCACAAGGCTCCCTTGTGCTATCCTGTTACAGCTACACCCGCAGTCCCTCACCCCTGGCAATAAGTAACCTGCTCATCTCTATAATTTTATTTCATGAATGTTCTGTAAATGGAATTGTATACTTTGTAAACATTTGAGATCGCCTTTTTTTAAAACTCAGCATAATTCCCTTGAGATTCATTGATGTTATTGCAGCAAACTTTTCTTTTTACTTAATGACATATCATAAATATATTTCCATATTAGCACATATAGATCAATCATATATATATATATATATATTTGTTAATTTCTGAAGTGCAGTGTGCCATTGTGTAGATGCATCATAATTTATTTAACTGGTTACTTATTTCTTATTTGATCTTTGGGTTGTTTCCTAGAGAGTATTTTTAATAGCACAATAACGTTTAGTAAGTAAATTTGTATATATATATATATATATATATGTACATATATATATAGGCATATATTATATTTGCCTACTTGTGTTAGAGAATTTATAGCACAAGTTCTTAGTGTTATAAAGGATGCCTTTTAAATTTTTGAGAGAAATAGCCCTCCAAACACTGAAGTAATTTGTGTTGTCAATGAATTAGAGTGCCTATTTTCCCACCTCCTTTTTAACACTGAATGTTATCAACCTTTTAATTTTGTCATTGTCTATGTCCTGGATTAAAATTTTATTTCATTGTTTTAACTAATGTATCTTTAATTGTGAGTAAGGATGAACCCATTTTTGTGTATTATTTGTTGTTTGCATTTCACTTAAGAGAAAGAAATGTAAGCATATATTCAGGGAACTATTAAAAGGCAGTTTGGAGCTGAGTCTTTGATCTGGGGATCAGTAGGGTATTAGATTTGAGATGTAGGGTCCAGATTGTGACAATATAATGAGAAGTTTAGTCTAAAGGCAATGGTAAAGGATCTAACTGAAGGGTTGGTGTAAAGTTGATATGTAGTATGTCAAATCTGCTGTAATTGGGAAACTAGAAACAGAAATTCAATTAAGGTGCTATTGTGGTGCTTCATGATCTAGAATGATGGGGGTCTAGGCTAGGTAGGATAGTGGTCCTGAAAAGACTGATGAGAGGGGCAGTCTTAAGAATCAACAAGAGAGACCAACAACAGATTCTGTGAGAGTGGACTCCAGATTGATGTTGTGACCCAGGGGTAGGGGGATGTGGGAAATGATATACTTTATAGAAGAAAGAAAATTGGCAGCAACTGATTTGGAGGCTAAGAACTGGATGGAGGTATATGATTTTGTTTCAAATATTATAAGTCAAATGAGCAAATATTACTCCAGTGCACACAATGTGCTGGCACCATGTCCATGCTTTTATATACCATGTGATGTTCCAAACACTTTAAGATTCCTGATATTTTGCACTGAAAAATGTTGAAAACAATTGAAATTTGGGGGGAAGGTGATGGGAAGAAAAGGGCAAGGTTGTCAGGGACTAAACAAGATATGAACATGTTAAGGGTTCCCAAGTCAGGCAGACCCAGCTTCCAGTTCTGGCTTTGCTTCTTTCTAGCTTTGTGACCTTGGGCAACATTTAACTGCTAAGCCTCATTACCCTCCTCTCTAAAACAGAAATAGTTATAGCAATTATCTCAAAAAACTGGTACATCAAGCGAAATAGTCCATGGGAGAGTGCTCAGCGTAGGTCCTTGCATATAGTAAACCTTTTAATTAATTACGTTTATTATTATAATTATGATTGGATAAAATTGTATAAGTGTTTTTAGTTCTACCCCTCTAATTCCCCCTGAAGAGGATTCTGGCTGTGCTCACTTAGCCTCTTCCCCTCAACCACCTTCCAAAGGGATTCTGATATTTCCAGAAAGGATTTTAGGTTCTTTGTGATGCCGAGTGATGAGAACAGGTGCAGATATGGAAAGGATAAAGTCAGTGGGCTGATTCTTACAGAGAGAAGTCATGGACATTTTAGATGACATCCCTCAGGAAGACACAGTGTGTTGGAAAATTTCAGGAGCATCAGGTGTGAAGGTAGATGAAGAGAGAAGAAGAACCAGGCTCAAGAGGAGGCAGCAACAAAATCTCTGAGTTAAAAATTGGGAGTTTAGAGACCGAGAGTTTATGGAAACCTTGGGGGAGCAAGAGAATTGAGGGGAAAAACGAATTCTGCTGTGTTTTTGTGGACCATGCGTTTAGATCTCCCTTTTATGTTCTTTGATGAATGCAAGTAAAGGATTTGGATCAGAAATCTTACATTGTGCTGCATGTTACGTGCTACTGATGCTACTGCTGGTGCTGCCAGGCAGGAGACAATGCGGTGACTGCAGAGCTTCCTTCATGCTTTTTCATCTGTGTACCACTAACTCGTAACATAGTTCCTGGCACATGGATGTGCTAAGAGTAGTGACATCATCTGAGCTCTGCTTTCCCATTTCTTTTCACAGGAGCACCGTCATTTTTCAGGTTCCCTTCTGTTTCCCAAAATAAAATGTTTGGCATCATCTATGAAGTTTCCTTCCTTTTATCAAACTGGTACCAACCTATCACTAAATCCCATCCATGCTCCTGCTGTGATTATACTGTTCCAGGGGTCATATTTAAATAGCTACTTGGGTCAGAGGGGTACCAGAGCTGTCTGGTGTGAGGCAATATGGTTTTGGTTCATCTTGTAGAATCAGAGATCTGGGGTTTGGAGAGGAGCAGTGCATAACATTCACCTGAATCTTTCCTCTTCATTCTGATTCAACTGGGATAGACAAAGAAGTCTAGCTGAGGAGAATCTAAATGTTAGTTGTAGTATTGCCAGAGCTGCTGGGACACTCATCTTGGGTATGTGGCAAAGATACTGAACCCCATAAATATTGAATCCCATAAATATCCAGACTTTCCAACCCACAGGCCTGTCTAGACTCTGGCAGGCCTCCTCCCCCAGGGCAGAGATGTAACATTTTAGTTGTGTTAAGGATAGAGGATAATGTGTACTCTCTGCAAACAAATTATTCCTAAAAGGAAGGTGAGGAGGGGAAGGATCTCAGCTCTGCTTGTCGGGTTCTTGTTCCCAAACTTGTCAGTCGAGTTTCCTGAGTTTCTCTCGTTCTCTATTTGCCACATTCCATGGAGTTATTGTTTTTGTTGTTATAACCCATTGGGTTTAACCATTAAGGCTATGGTCGGGAATTCCCTGGTGGTATAGTGGGTAAGACTCTGTGCTTCCCCTGCAGTGGGCCCGTTTTTGATACCTGGCTGGGGAACTAAGATCCCACATGCCATGTGAGTGGCGTGGCCAAAAAAAAAAAAAGACTGTGGTCAATTAGGAGTGTGGCTCTCCCTTTTTTGGGAGAAGATGACACTTCTCTCCTCTCAAGGGCACTCCCCTCCTACTTGTTATTGAACTTCTACCACCACAGGTTGTCAGTATAGATTTAGCACTCAAGGCTCTGAAATAAGTCAGAACATCATACCAATTAAATTGACATTTTGTAACCAAGGCTGACCACAGTATCCACAATCGCTTAGCAGGGTTTTGCTGTGAGGTTGAATGCAAACATTAAGATACTCTGGTAATTAAGTGCTATCAACACAGAGATGCCCTAAATTTGAATATAAATCCCTTCTATGTATAACATTTCTGGAGAGATTCCAAAGATTTAAAGTCTCGAATCAAATTGTATTGCTGAGGTTAAATTAAAATCAAAGGACTTCAAGTCTTCCCCAATTTCTTATTCTCTCTCTGGTGCCTGGGTTGTGTCAGGTTTTCTTTAGCATCTCTGGCTAGGGTTTTTCACCAAAAAACATGTAGTGCCTTCAGCTGTAAGTTAAGTCTTTCATATCCTTGTCTTTAAAAACGTGTCCAAATAGTTAACAGAACAAAAAAATCATCGGAGCACCAACCCCTCATTAGCCTAATTGAGAAAGTGGGCCAATTCCCATCTCCTAGAGCAGTGGTCCCAAGCAAAAGTTTGTCTCCAGGGCCTTTCACTTAGTGTTGCCAAAGTTCAAGTAGTATTTGAGAGGAGAAAGTTAGATTTTTCTCTGTTTAGAGTTGCGGCAATTCCTGTCCATGATTAGTTCTTTGAAATCCAAATCTACAACCAGGGAACTCAAAAGCCTGAGATCTCTCCTAGCAAGAGGTAATTTTGGCAAAATCCCATGGCCAGAATTGGGGAGTGGAATGTATCCATGTGCTGTGTATTTTTTCTCCAAGCTTAGGAGTTACAATGGTGGCAACTTTGGCCCATGGGTCTCATTTGAAATGTTTTTCTTTACCTTCTGTGTATTTAAACTCTTTCAATTCCCAGTTTTCCTTTTGAATCTTGTGCTTCTGGCACTCCAGAGCTTAATGAGTGTGGACTCTGACCAGATGTATAGTCATCCAATGTCTTGTCAGCAGGCCTTTTCAGACCCGTACCTGTTCTTTCCTTTTAATATGAACAGCCTGATCCCAGAAACCTGTTGCTAGGGAAGTTTCCCCTGGCACCTACCTGAGAATCACTCAATAGATTTCTCAACTTAGGACCCTTTTGATAACTGTGAAAACTGCACTCTTAAGGGCCGGCTCATTAAGGCATTGTACTTAGTTTTTAAATGTCTTGAGTAACATTATTTTCTCCCAAATATTCTTCTGTGGTTGTAGAATATTTGTCTCTAGTTTCACTTATCTCTAGTGTTCTGTTACATCTTCAGAGAAGCTCAACTGAATTTTTGTTTGTTTGTTTTTTTTTTGGTACGCGGGCCTCTCGCTGTTGTGGCCTCTCTCGTTGCGGAGCACAGGCTCCGGACGCGCAGGCTCAGCGGCCATGGCTCACGGGCCCAGACGCTCCGCGGCATGTGGGATCTTCCCGGACTGGGGCACGACCCCGCGTCCCCTGAATCGGCAGGTGAACTCTCAACCACTGCGCCACCAGGAAAGCCCTCAACTGAATTTTTAATCAGCTTCTTGTTTTCTTTATTTTTCTAACACGGTTTGCCTGATCTATTCATTTTTTTCCTTTTAATTTATTCTTTCTATTTCTACCCTATTCCTCCAGATTACTTGTAGATGCCAAGAGTGGTATAGCATGATTCCAGGACTGCCAAAACTTTTGCTTGTCAAATATATCTTGCCCAATTTATATGTTTTGGGTTGGATAATCTTACCCAGGAGCTAATCTCCCATCAGACCAACATCGAATTCAGACTCCATCTGCTTTGGTCTTGCTTGGCTCCACTTTTATGTGCCCCTTCTTTGCTTTACCATCCCCTACAGTCCTAATTTCACCCATATTTCTGGTATGTGCTTTTAGGGCACTGTATTACTCTGAAACTCACCTGATAGTTCTTGGAGTATTTTACTGTGATAATCCCAATGTTCTCCCCTCAAATATATGCAGAGTTTTATGTTCTTTAACAATTTAATATTGCTGTCCTAAACTTAAGAGTTTGTTCCCCAATTACCTTTACAATGAAATCCGTATTTGTAACTTAAGAAACCACATCTTAATAGTTTCCAGGATCCTGGTCTCCTTGGGGAAATCATTCCTTTCTTTCTTTTCTGAGACTTTACCTCTCTCTTCCTCTCTCAGATGTTGTTGGGCTCTAGTAGCCATTAGATGTTTCTTCCTTTTCTAATGACTCCTTTAACATCAAACATTCCTGGATACATCTCTTTTTCCTTTTAATATGTTTCTATTCAGACCTTCAGAATGTCATATTTTTCCATCATATTTGTTTATCCTTTTTTCCATATTTCACTTTTCTCTTGTGAAGATGTCTCTCTTTCTCCAGCTTAGTTAGTCTCTTATTTGTGTTTAGTTTTCTACTTGGAAAATAAGTTTGAAAAGGCAAATTTGAGTCAGATTTTAGAGGGCCTTGAATGCAAACTCTACCCTATAAGTTGCTCTAATGTGGCTGCATATTATAATTATTTGAGGAGCTTTAAACAAGCCAAAAGCTCGGGCTCATTTCCAGAGATTTTGAGTTAATTGATTTGATGGAGATTGGACATGGTGTTTTTGAATATCTTCCAAGATAATTCTAATTCTTAAGAAGAGTGAAAGGTCTGAAATTTTACTCTATTTGCTAGCTAAAAACTTAGTCTGCCACAGTTTCAAGGATGCTGGCATAAAACATGAGATTCCTTAGTTAGAGATGAAGGACAGCTTACTATTCATAGAAATATCAACGTTTTTGGTGCTGGTTCCTCAAGCCATAAGTCCCATAGGGTGATACAAAGAGGGCCAGATGACACCTTTACACATAGTAGGTTTCATTACAGAAGAGGATTCAGGAGTTTAGGGGACCTGCATATTTTATACTAGGAAGTAGTACGCCTACCCTTTGCTCCAGAGGGAGAGATGCTATCTCTATCTTCTATACAAACATCCTTGAAAGATAATGTGAAACAAAGGACAGTTAGTGATTTGTTTCTCATGATGAACCTGTGGTAGACCTGTGCAAAACTGACCCCCAACAGAGTTGAGACCACGTCTATGGACAAAGGGGAATCCTAAAATTATTTTAAGCAGATGAATACAAGAAATGCTTTAAATAATATATTTAACCAGGAAAGAAAGAAAGCATAGTCACAACTTAGAAGCTATTATACTAATTCAGACAAGACTTGAAAAAGGGTTTGACCAGGTAGTTGTAGAAGAGAGAGATTAATGCAAGAAGAAATTTTGAAGAAAAACTGGTAACATGGGTTATTGATTAGATGTAGGGGAGAAAGTGACTGACAATGAAATCTAGTGTTCTTTGTGGGAAAGTTATTTTTGGTTTCTTTAAATAGATAATGAGATATTCAGGTTATCAGTCTCTTCTTGAGTGAGCTTTGGTAGTTTATATTTTTTAAGGACGGTATCCATTTTATCTAACTTGTTGAATTTACAAGCATGAAGTTTTTCATTAGTCAGACAGCGATGGTATATAAAAATAATTGCCCATTACAAGGATGTGGAGAAAAGGGAACCCTCGTGCACTGCTGGTAGGATTGTAAATTGGTGCAGCCATTATGAAAAACATTATGAAGTTTCCTCAAAAAATTAAAAATAGAACTCCCATATCATCTGGCATTTTCACTTCTGGGTGTTTATCTGAAGGAAAAAACACATTAATTTGAAAAGACATATGTGCAAAAATGTTCATTACAGCATTATTTATAATAGCCAAGATATGGAAGCAACTTGGGTCCATCAATAGATGAATCGATAAAGAAGATGGGGAATATATATATATATATATATATATATGCCTACTATGCAATATTACTCAGCCATAAATAATTGAAATCGTGCCATTTGGGATACCATGAATGGATCTAGAGAGTATTACGCTAAGTGAAGTAAGTCAGACAGAGAGAGATAAATATCATATGATTTCTCTTATATATGGAATCTAATAAACAAGACAAATAAACAAAACAAAAAATCAGACTCATAGATGCAGAGAACAAACCGGTGGTTGCAAGAGGGGGAGGGATGTGGTGGGGAGAAATAGGAGAAGGGGATGAAGAGGTGCAAACCTCCAGTTAAAAAAAGAAACCGTGGGCTTCCCTGGTGGCGCAGTGGTTGAGAGTCCGCCTGCCGATGCAGGGGACACGGGTTCGTGCCCCGGTCCGGGAAGATCCCACATGCCGCGGAGCGGCTGGGCCCGTGAGCCATGGCCGCTGGGCCTGCGCGTCCGGAGCCTGTGCTCCGCGAGAGAGGCCACAACAGTGAGAGGCCCGCGTACCACAAAAAAAAAAAGTAACCGTGGAGATGTAACATACAGCATAAAGAATACAGTCAGTAATATTGTAATAACTTTGTATGGGGACAGATGGTTACTAGACTTATTGTGGTTATCATTTCATAATGTATACAAATGTCAAATCACTATGTAGTATATCTGAAACTAACATAATGCTGTAAGTCATTTCAATTTAAAAAAATTGCCCATTCATTTTAAACAGTTGAAAATATAGTTTTTTTCCCACTAAGAAAATGATACTTTTTTCTCTTCCTTCCCTCCCTCCTTCCTTCCTTTCTTTCTTTTCCTCCCTCCCTCCCACTTTCGTCCTTCTTTCTTCCCTTCCTCCCTCCCTTCCTTCCTCCCTCCCTTCCTTCCTCCCTCCCTTCCTTCCTTCCTTCCTTCTCTCTTTCTTTCTTTCCTTGTCTTCCTACATGTCTGGAGAAGTAGCATGGCACAGGAGAAAGTGTCCTCAACTTTGGAAGTGTTCAGACTATCCATCAACAATTATTGATCGAATATCTGTTGTGTGCCCAGCACTATTTTTGAAGCTAACCTCACATTAGTAAATTATACCATGTTGGCCCTGATGGAGATAATATTCAAGTGATTGAAGACACTATCTGATGTCTGAACTCTAGTTTCCTCATCTCTAATGCGGAGTTTTCCTAAAATAAAGGTATTGTGACTTAATGAGGTAATGAATGCTAAGTTCTTGAAACATAACATATACTTATGAAATGGTACCTATTATTATTATTAGCATATTTTCTTTGGTCTATAACTAAGCTTTTTCAATTTTTTTGGTTGAAATTTACTAAATTCCAGGTAAAACAAGTGGAAGTCTGAGGTTCCTTGGCAACAGGTACAGTTGTCATGAGTAGCTCTCTTGAGCTACCCAAGCAGGTAACTCAAAACTACCTGTTGAAAATTGGTGATTAATCTTCTCTAAAAGTTCTTTGAGGCTAACATTTTCCTTCTAAAGGTATGAAAAACACCTTTCCCTTCTTTACCCCACTGCACACATGGTTTTTTTGACTCACTTGTCACATGAGTGATTTTAACAATGTATCAACGGCTAATTTACTTAGTATGTGGCCAGAAACCACCTACAAGCCACAGAATTTCTGTTTAAGCTGGAGAGTTATATCCACAGTTTCTATCCTGTGGTACATTTCCAACCAAAGGTTGTGAACATGAGGAGAAAACACCTAATAGATATTTTTCTTTTTTAGTCTATATTAATTCCATTTTACAATAGCAGTATGAAAGCCAAACAGAATAATTTCTTGCTGTTTCATGCAGTTCTTGTGAATCATTTTGCTTTTGGCCTCAGGCCTTACAACAGCCACTTAAGGTACCGTCTGTGATAACCACTCAGAAATGTGCTGCCTAGCGGGCTGCGGTGCTTAGATAATCCAGTTTTGTTATTTCACTCAGCAGTAACGTGTCTTTGAGCAAGATGAACTTAATACCAAACACTCCTTTCTAAAGGAAAGCAAAGTTTAGAGTCTTGAAGGAGAGGATATCTCATTTTAAGAGGCTTCTGATCATTGAATAGTATGTGGATTATTGCCTTCTCGGTATGATAAAGGAGTAACCAACACTTTCATTCTCTTCCTATAAATCAGAAAGTGTTTCTGGATTAAAGTAGATTTGAAGGCTTTTTCTAACATTTTCATGCGTGACTGAGGTTTTTGGTAACTGAATATATGACTATATTTGGAACTAATGCATATAGCTAACTCTTAGGTTTTTGGAGGGGCCATCAAGAGTTCATAGATCATTCTACCCAGATAGTTTACTTGATGACAGATTGATTTCAGTGAGGTCAACATGACTAGCTCTCTCTATGTGCTGGTTAGTGTCACACAGAGACACACATTGTTCCTTAGTCACAGGCTGTATTCAAGTTTCTGGTTGGCTGTTCCCCATATGCTTGTTCAAAATTGAAGGTTGGAGCAAACACATCTATTAACAGAAATCAACTTGAAGTTGCATCTTGTATGAGTTCTTTGGAATTTCATCTGTGAAATCATCTTATCACTAACTATTCTTTCTAGTAGGGAAATGTAGAGGAAAATAAGAGAGCAATTAAATGCATATTCACAAATATGATGCACTGAATTGTGTGGGGATTTTTCTAAATTACTTAGAAGAATTTATTAGTTGTATGTGCATTGGTGATATTTTAAGAAAAAAATAATCATGGTATTTTCTCCGAATAGCCTATCTGTTAAAGTAATTACATAAGTAGTTTTTCTGTAGTCATCAGCAAATGCAATTAAATGACCTTATGTGGTCTTCACAGTAAATGCAATAACTCATTGTCTAATTCACATATTTGGTGGATCACCTGCAGTTATTGATACTAGCAGCAGCACAGAGCTGTGGAGAGAAAAATTCTTTTTGATTTTTAAAAATATTTATTTATTTATTTTTGGTCGTGCACCATGGGGCATGTGGGATCTTAGTTCCCCGACCAGGGACGGAACCTGTGCCCCTTGCAATGGAAGCGCAGAATCTTCACCACTGGACCACCAGGGAAGTCCCGAGAATAGGTTTTGGAGTCAGAAAAATTTTGATTAGAATTCTCATCCCCCTCATTGGCTCACTTTGAGTCATGATAGTCTTTAACAGAAGGACAATAATATCTACTTCCTAAGGTTGCTGTAAATGTTGTATTTAATGCCCTTAGCATCAAAACAGGAACACAGTAGATGTTCAGTGAGTTGGGTTACTTTTCGTCCTGAGATTTTCAGAAGTGTAGCAAGGGGGATTGACCTATGCCCAGGCTTTTTGCCATTGCCATGAATATTTGCATGATTAAAACTGTAAGAAAAATGATCATCCATGCCACTCTAACTTACTGATGGAGAAAACATCCAACAGAGACATAGTAATTTCTGATGTTGGACATAAATGTGAAATATCTTCTTACCTTTCATTAGTTCAGAAGTCTGTATAGTATCTATATTCCTCAAAACAAAAAAAATAAACAACTAATAAATCTTCTGATTGAAGTTGATTTTGTTAATTTTATAAAGGCATTTTATAAGAAGCCTTGTTATTTTCATGTATTTCTATTTTCTTTATTTAAAGATGCACACAAAAAAGAGTTTTTAGCAAAAACGAGCACCCACTCCTGAGAGTAAGTGAGAAACCAAGCAAACATCAGCTTTTATCTTTCTTCTCTATTGATATTTTTCTGTTGAGGGTTTGAGAGGTTAGATGTTCAAAGTTTTATTCTTCCACCTCATTATTTATGCCTAGTCTTCTCCTCTGGGACCTGCTATAGAAAGTAGAAAAGGGTGAGGGAAAGAATACATTGACCTGGATTCTGAATCCTTACTCTTTTGTGCAAAACATTTTTTCACCATCTCTTGATTTATTTCCTTGTCAAGCATCCAATAAGTCTTTTGCACAAAAACCATGCTAGCTTTGAAGCACTTAAATTAGTGTTTTGGTTTTCAGTGGGGAAGGATAAAATTCATGTGGGTTATTGCTGGAACAAGATGTATATTTGAGACTCTGGAATTCTACTATGATTTTTATCCTTTTTTTTTTCTTTTTTGGTAGCAACGTTCAGGGCTGGGTTATAACATTTGTCTTGTTGTTGCTTGTTTAGTTTATCTTTAAATGGAATTGAAGTCTGTACACAAAATGAGTTTCTGCTTGTTAGAGCATCAGTGTTGGTGATTTAGAATGGGGAATTATTCTTTTGAAACAGTTCTGAATCAGTACCTTACAATTGAATTAGTTCTGTGCTCTAGGGAAATCTTAAAGTTCTGACTTCTTAAAACCTCATGAAACTTCTCCTTGATGGTAGCAATTCTCTAAGAACATTACTAAGGTGACAATTATTTGAGCTGTATCTACTCTTTCATTTTGATAGTTACTCAGCATCATTTAGATTCCCCATGTCCTTTCAAACTGGCAACGTTATAATCTGTCATTTGAATTTAATTTGTTTTTAGTGATTTGCTTCAGTAGCTATTATATTTCACCCTAGGAGTACCTCAGTTTTACAGGTGAAAATGAATTACCTGTATCTTGTAAATGAAGCTTAGTAAGAGGATACAAATGATAGGATGATATATATGGTAAAGATCAAAATACAATTATTGTTAAACTTGGTCCAAGCACTGAGACAACAGCTAAGGAATAAAGCTTTTGTGGTAAACAAAGCCTTGAACTAGAAGACATAACATTTAGCTCCTACTCTTAATGCTGCCACAAATTTGCTATATGATTCTGACTAATTAAACTATCTGGGCTTCATTTCTTCACCTATAAAATTTGTGTGTGTTCCACAATATTTTTTCCTACTTTAACATCATGATTTGAGTGGTTAGAAGCCCAGAAGCATCCCTGAATACAAAACACTTAGTTTGAAATGCCATTAGAACCTAGGATGAAAAACAAGAGCGTGGGTGTACTTGAATATGGATGTCAGGTCTCTGGTCTGACTCAGGAGGAAACACATGGCCCAGGGCAAAGCAGGCTGGAGGATTCAAAATCTGATCAGTCTGGACTTAGGGAACTGGCAAGAGCCATAAGTGTAGGGCAAATGAATAGAAAGATAGATTTAAGGCACTATTCCAACATTTTGCCTCCTCCAATCCCTCATATACTTCCTGTTCAGGCAATGACAAACCCCAGTTAAGTCTGACTTAAGAACTGAAAGAAGAGAGAGTAAAGCAGGAATATATTGCTGATGTAAACTGAATCTAGGTAAAAAAGAAGACAGACTAACCCTTACATATGTAAATCAAGCCATTTTTCCCTTTCATTTACAATTTTTAACGAAAATTGCTTTCTTATATTGAATTTAGGCATGTCTTGATATCTAAGGTGACATACTGTAAACAATCCCTTAAATTCATAATTTTCCTGGTGTTGATTATTTAATTTTTAAAAAGCAATGTCAAGTTAATCACATAAATATTTTGAACCTCCATGTCTTTGAAACTGGAACTATAAACCAGGAATTTGATATTTCTACAAACATGGAAGGATTCATTTCATTGAGTTTTCTGTGGATCTAAAGGTATGTAAGAGATAACAGACAATATAGATATGACTTATAGAAATGAAAAATGAAAGGGAAGGATTCAGTTCCTAGGCAAAAATAGAAATTAAAATACCTATTGGATATGTCCATTTGAAGATCATGCCATCAACCCATCTTCCAAACTCCCCTCTCTCTTACTCTATAACTCCTTTTATGTTTCTTATTTCTTCCAGGTATCCAATCTAAAACTCAAAAATCATCCTTTACCTTTTCCCCTCTCTGGCCTTTTGTAGCCAGGTAGTTCTAAGACCTTTTGGTTCTCCATCTAAAATGTATCTAACATCTAACTTATTTTTTTCATGTCCATTCCCCAAACTGCCATTGCCTTCTTAATTTATTCTCAATATATTCTAATTCAGAGGTTACTTCTGCACATCCCTTTATTAATTTTATCGTTCTGAATTTTATATTTTGAAAAGTTCTAACCATAAAATAAACTGCATTTATAAGTTGGCATGGTACTTAGTTAATTTACCTATATTTTATAAATCCAAGATATGTAATGTGTAACTACCATAAAAGTTTGATCCACCTGTAATAATCAGCATAACCACACAAAGAAAATATGCTCTTTTAGCACCCTGTGCAGTCCTCCATTTGTGGACCACACATCGTGGGGCTACAGGCTACATACCACTGTTCTAATCCATTTGAGTGAAATACTAACTTCATTATGTTTAGAGCAACTATAGAATTTATTGTTCAAACTGGATCACTTTGAACAATGAAAGGGAGGATATTAATAATTATTATAATTACTCCTAGTGGTATAAACTAGGACTGTCCCAGGCAAAGTGGGAAGTAGGATCATCCTAGTCATGTCACTCCCATCTATAACCTCAGTGCCTTCCATCGCCAATGAATAGAACTAATTTTTTTAGCTTGGCATTCAGGAACTTCATATTAACCCTTTGTGCCTCTCTGATGGGTGTATTCACTGATCTCCTCACATCCTTTGTTTAAACTTTTCGACCGTTGCACCTTTGCTTACATTATTCTCTCTCCTTGGAATGCTACCCCCATACTACTTCACCAATCTAATCCCTATACAAATTTTAAAGTAGAGTTTATCCCTCCTATTTCTGATAAAGCTCCCATACTTTTAGTCTGCTGAGATTACTTTCTCTTCTCTCTGAACTCCTAAGCACTGGTTGATCACTTGTCTTATACATGTAAGCTTGCACTGATAACAGATTTTTAGGTTTAATTATCTGATAACTCTCAAATGGATTTCAGATTCCCCAAAGGCACCTTTCCTATCTTATACTTCCTTTTGATACTTTAGGGTCTTCTTTTATTTTTTCTCTTCACTCTTGTTATCTAGACAAGAAGCTCTGGAGGTGATGTTAAAATGAAGGAAGGGATTCTAGAGGTCAGAGACTACAAGAGATACTCTCCATTGAGATGAGAAACATGGAGGCTGGACAGATGGACAAAGAGACAAACTGTGTGGCTACACCAATAGTTAATAGAAGGGGAATTGATGTGAGGCATCATGACAGTGGGTCATGGAGAAGAGAATAAGTAGGTTGGGAACAAATCATGGGAAAAGTTGGGAGAAATGGCTGTAGTAGAATTCTGAATATTGTCTAGCCCTGGAAACTTGTTATTCAAAATGTTCCACAGTCCAGAAGCATTGGTATCACCTAGGAGCTTATTAGAAATGCATATTGTCAGGGCCTGTTCTAGATGTGCTGAGTCAGAATCTTTATATTAATAAGATCGCTAGGCAATTCCTTTGGGAAGTACTGGCCTAAAGTATCCATTTGTCTTTGTGTATAGATTTTATGGTCAAGCTGGGTTCTGGTGCATGAGTGGATCTGTCTGAGTTGAATATTCAGGGGTGACCCTCAGTATATCCAGTAATAAATGTGAGTTGATTAAATGCTGAGTTTAAATCTAGTTTTAATTCCCCATTATTTCCTTAGTGCTTCAAATGATGGTATAGGACTTGTATAGACTTTCACAAACATGGGGATGGAGGAGATTTGAGCTCTGTGTGTGTTAGAATAATATTTTTCAGGTAACAAACTGTGAATTAGTAAGAGTTGGGTGGAGAATAACTGAAATCATCTAATTATTGATGAACCAGAGTTTTCAAGTGTCTGTTCATGTCATTAGGATCTGTAAGGTTTTTGACCTCAAATATATTCTTGCCAGTTTCAAGTGCTTCAGTACAGGAAAACAGTTGGCCATCTGGTTTTACTAAACACTTTCTCATTTACAAGGATGAGATGTATTACTTGGAGCAGCTAGAATTGCACTGTTGGAAGAATTTAGGACACTTCTCTATACAAGCAATTTCTCAAAGATGAAGAGCTTGGTCTGTATCAAAAATTAAAGAAACTTCTGTTGAGAGTATTTCTGATTCTTTCTTCATATGCTTCAGTTTTCTGCAGCTGTATATAAATAAGCATTTATTTGACTAGCTCACAGTTTGAGCTACACATAGCCACTTACCCACCCTTCCCTTCATGGAATAGAGAATTTTGCTCTCCAAATCTTTAAGTGAATCAGTTACGTTTTTCTTGTTGCTTTCATTATTAAGTTGGAAATGACACTTAACTAGTTAAAATTTTGTTATTTAACAAGAAAAAAGTGAAGTTACAGATTGAAAAAGACTAATGGTAAATTTCTGATAAAACATTAGTTGTATTGTCCTATAGAAAAAAAAGCAACATTAAATAATAGAAAGTAACAAAATTCAGGGTATGGTGTTAAACATACTGTTTTCACTACAGATGTAACAAACTCAGAAACACGAAACCTTTCAACATTACTAATTTTACGCTTAAAATAAATAAATCTTTTCCTCCCATGATTTGATCTAACTAGTTTTCAGCAGACTTTCTTTTAAATTGTACAGTGATCCCTGTACAATTTGTCATAGGATGCTTTGATCACAGTTAATAGCAGCAGAAAAATATAAGGTCAAAACTACCAATTTATATCTAGGAGGACAGAATCAAACAGATGTCAGCTGGCATATGTATTTGTTCAACCACAGGCAAGATTACTCAGCAAATACTTAGTTAATGCGTTTCTCGACTTTTGTATTTGATTCAATTGTTTGTTTAGCTAATAATTTGCGCTTGAGGCAGTAACATACAGGCATTTGTCAAAATATTGCTTATTGTAAGATATTAGCCAGTAGCTAAATTTTAAATGTAATTTAACAGGAGGAGCAGGATATTTAAACTGGGGATCAAGAGAACTGGTGGAAAACAGTGACATAATGTCCTCAAATTCAGTCAGATTGGAGTAAATGTATTTATAGAGAATTTGTGACCTCAAGGACTCCTTATGCATGTACAGGCATACCTCAGAGATATTGTGGGTTCAGTTCCAGACCACTGCAATAAAGTGAGTATCGCAGTAAACCAAGTAACATGAATTTTTTGGTTTCCCAGTGCATATAAAAGTTATTTACACGATACTGTAGTCTATTAAGTGCGTAATAGTATTATGTCAAAAAAAGTACATACCTTAATTAAAAATACTTTATTGCTAAAAAATGCTAACCACCATCTAACACCCCTACCCCTAATCTCTGGGAAATTAAAGATTGTTCATATAAGAGGCCTGTCTAACTCCTGATACTTTCAATTTCTATACTTGTACTGGTTCCTTTCAACCAAAATTCTAACTAATTTAGAACCATGGAAAATTTATTATGCTGATGTTTAAACTTATTTGGTGGTAAATGTGGCAAATTCTTTTTAAATACCATGAGGAAGAAAAATACTGACAAAAATCATTTTATGGGTTTTCATGTATTTTTTTAAAAACAGTAATGGTGACACATATTTGAACACTAAAAAACAATGAAATGTCATATTTAAAGTCAGACTCCAGGCAATTTGTTTGAATAATAAATCTGGTTCTAAAACCAGCGAAACAATTGAGTTTAAAAACAATTTAGATGCTTAGTGCAACAAAGTATACTGTATTGTTACATGCAGGAATCACTGATGTCTATAGAGAGACCCCTGCAGCATCTACACAACTCATAGATTAAAATGAAGTAGCAATTCAGGGAAAAAGTGTCACTCGAATATTTCCTTTTCTTTTCCTTTTAATCCACTTGCTCATTGTATATACAGTAATCCTCTTTTATTTATTTATTTTATCTATTTATTTATTTGGTTGCACCGGGTCTTAGTTGCAGCAGGCGGGCTCCTTAGTTGTGGTACATGGGTTTCTTAGTTGTGGCATGCATGTGGGATCTAGTTCCCTGACCAGGGATTGAACCTGGGTCCCCTGCACTGGGAGAGCAGAGTCGTATCCACCTTACCACCAGGGAAGTCCCAATATTTTCTACTTTTTTTAAAAAAAAGAGAGAGCTATGATATTTTTAGACCATTAGAGTTGGCTCTTTAGTTATCCAGTGACAAATGTCATGAGGCAGGTATATTAGTTTTCTATTGCTGCTATAACAAATAACCACAAATTTAGGGGCTTAACACAGCACAAATTTATTATCTTACAGTTCTGTAGGGTAGAAGTCTGACACCAGTCACTGGACTAAAATCAAGGTATTAGTTGGGCTATGTTCCGTTTTGGAAGCTCTAGGGAAAAATCTGTTTCCTTGCCTTTTTTTAACTTCTAGAGACTGTTCGCATTCCTTGGCTCCTGGCCCCCTTTCTCCATCTTCAAAGCCAGCAATACTGTATCTCTATGACAATTCTTCAAGACTCACATCTCTCTCTTCCTCTGATTTACTCTCCATCTTTAAGGACTACATTGTGATTACACTGAATTACATTGGATCTACCTGGTTAACCTCCCTATTTTAAGGTCAGCTGATTAACAACATTAATTACAGTGGATCTACCTGGATAACCTCCCTGTTTTACATTGGATCTACCTGGATATCCTCCCTATTTTAAAGGTCAGTTGATTAACAACATTAATTCCATCTGCAAACTTAATTCCCCTTTGCCATGTAAACCTAACATATTCACAGGTTCCAAGTATTAGGACACATCATTGGTGGGGGCATAATTGTGCCTACCATAGAGGGAGATGATGTGGAGCTATGAGAAAACAGGTGGAAATTCTAGAGCCACATGAAGTATAATTCTTTGGGGGAATCTTTGGAATACTGTGAAGATGGCCCAAGGTCCTGCTTTGCAAGGTCTGGTCCATGGATCAGAACATGGTCATCACCTTGGACTTTGTTAGAAAGCAGAATCTTGGACCCCACCACAGACCTACTGATTTGGGAACTGCAGTTTAACAAGATCCTCAGGTGAGATTCATATGCATATAAAAGTGTGAGAGGCAAGGTTCTAGAAGAAGGGCTCTGTTCCTTTAACCAGAGAAACTTTCAGTTGTATGTGTTTCAGTTATTGAGCTACTACTAAGTTTTCACTTGAAGAAACATCCTCTTCTCAGATATTTCTATTCCCACCGTAAGTCCATGACTTTATTTGGCATTACTGACCTGCTTCTTTAAGTATTACAATTTTCTTATGGGGGGGCGGGTGCTGGGGAGGGGTGGGAGATGAAAAGTGACAGAAAAGTGTAGACAGCTAATTGTTAAATTTCCAGAGGATGAAAAGAGATGTTTAAGTCTAGTATAAAGATTTAGAATGCGGCTCTATTTAGTGACACACTGAGCAAATTTAACTTTACTATCTATTTCTAATATATTGGTTTCTGTCAGACTCTTTTATTGGCTCAACTTATCCATTTTAGGTACCTTTTCAGTCACAGTTTAATATGCCATCCTTTTTTTTTAACATCTTTATTAGAGTATAATTGCTTTACAATGGTGTACCATCCTTATATAACCTTATTAATGTTTATTGAGTTTTAATGTTTTCCATGTGACTCTCAACTATATGTATTATTATAAATTATTTTTGGTATAAGCTTATCCTTTAATAAATATGTCAGCACATAAACTTAGAAAACAGTAGTTTCCTAAGTCTTGAGAACAAGACCTGAAAACATAATCTCAATCTCTAGGAAAAGTATAGAATGCAGTAACAAAAAAACTGCGAGCACTTTGGAGAATTTTGGAGAATTGTGACATCACAAGGCTTCAAAATAAGTTCATTGGAAACAAGCCATAACATATTTTATATCCTTCTGTAATAGAGTTGCTAGTATGGTAAATCAGGAAAATATGTGCACAACATAACTTGAGTAAAGCACTTGATATGCTTCGTGTAATTTTCATTTGTAAATCAATCAATGAAATGCAGGGTGAATGACAGAAGTGATAAATTCTGGTCTGGTTAAAAACACTGTACTCAAGGTGTGTTGCATGGTGATTTACACAGAACAGAGAGGTCGAAGGCTCATGATAGGTGTTTGTCCTTGACTCCAAGCTACTCATTTTTATAAAAGCCATTTAATAAGATGAAAGAATGATTTTTTTTTCTAATCTTTGATTTAAGGGTTTAACGGGGTGATGAATAGAATATACAGTATGGGGAACTGGAATTAAAAATTATCATTCTTAAAGGGAATGCTGTGATTAAAGTCAGTGAGTTTCATCAGTGTGGAGGAAAATTTCTTTACATATCAGTAGACAGAGATGGTAATCTGCTTGTAGAAACACAAATGAAAAAGAACTAGGGTTCTAACTGATCATAAGTTTCCCATGAGCTAATAGTGTAATACAGCTATATGAGTGCAGGGACTACTTGATTTTGAATCCCCAAAGTCTAGCCTAAAACATAGTACTTAGGTACTTGGTAAATGTTTGCTGAATGGATAATTACTGAATTATATAAAAGCTAGCATTATGTCTGGTTGTAGTAATAGAAGTCTAGAGTCTATAGTATAAGATGATTTACACCAAAATAGTACATCTGCTCTGGGTACCATGTTTTTAGAGTTACACTGACAAAATGCTATGCAGGAGAATAAAATGGAAACTCGAAGAAAAGCTAAAAACTGTGTCCTATGGGGAATGTTATAGTGGAACAAAAGAGAAAACGGGGACATTTTAAATAGTCATTATTTTAAAAAATTTATGTAAACATGAAGACAGACTTGTTATTATAATAGGTTAAAAGCAAAACCAAAAGTAGGAAAAATGCAAAGCTATAAATTACAGTTTAACCTAAGAATTTTCTAACAAGGCTGTCACTGATGGAACGGGCCTCCCTTGATGGTGGTGCTTTTCCCATCACTGGAGGCTGTGTGACCATTGGTCAGAGATGCTGGGTAAAAGAGTGTTCATGACATGGAAGGATGCCTTAAAGAAACTTCTGATTCTCAAGCATGTTAGGGTGTGGGTTGCAGATTTTTATTTTTAATCTACCATACTATTCAGGAAATATTTATTGACTTGGCATTTGTTAAATTTTATGGGGTTAATGTCTCTTTAGTTTGCATCTGTAAATTTGAATGAGCCAAAGGGAGAGGGTATAGTGCATAAGGAATGGGAAGGAATAGGACTCTTCAAGAAATTTAGGAAATTCAGAAATTTCTAGTTAACCCCTGGTTACTAAATTTCTATGTAGTCCTCTTATTGATTTCTCTCCTACAGTGAATAAGTAAAAAATTTAGACATGCAAATGAAGCATCTCTGTGTTTATTCTAATTCCTAGTAATTACATTAGATTTGTATTGCTTGAAAATTTTTGTTTAATCATTCACTCATATCTCTTACTTTTAGGAATAAAAAAATATTTAAGACATAATCCCTCAAAACATGAAGGGGGACAAAAACTTACACTTGTAATAGAAAAGTGGAGGGGGACATTCAAGATGGCGGAGGAGTAAGACGTAGAGATCACCTTCCTCCCCACAAATACACTAAAAATACATCTACATGTGGAAAAACTCCTACAGAACACCTACTGAACGCTGGCAGAATACCTCAGAACTCCCAAAATGCAAGAAACTCCCCACGTACCTTGGTAGGGCAAAATAAGAATAAACAGAGACAAAAGAATAGGGACAGCACCAGCACCTCTGGGAGGGAGCTGTGAAGGAGGAAACGTTTCCAAACACTAGGAAGCCCCTTCACTGGTGGAGACTGTGGGTGGCGGAGGGGGGAAGCTTCGGAGCCACGGAGGAGAGCGCAGCAACAGGGGTGCGGAGG
Organism: Phocoena sinus; assembly: GCF_008692025.1. Classification (NCBI taxonomy): domain Eukaryota; kingdom Metazoa; phylum Chordata; class Mammalia; order Artiodactyla; family Phocoenidae; genus Phocoena; species Phocoena sinus. Next base: position 39,233,266 of record NC_045774.1, read on the forward strand.
GCAAAGCGCAGAGATTCCCGCACAGAGGACTGGTACCGACCAGCACTCACCAGCCCGAGAGGCTTGTCTGCTCACCCACCGGGATGGGTGGGGGCTGGGAGCTGAGGCTTGGGCTTCGGAGGTCGGATCCCAGGGAGAAGACTGGGGTTGGCTGCGTGAACACAGCCTGAAGGGGCTAGTGTGCCGCAGCTAGTCGGGAGCGAGTCTGGGAAAACGTCTGGACCTGCCTAAGAGGCAAGAGACCATTGTTTCGGGGTGCTCGAGGAGAGGGGATTCAAAGCACTGCCTAAATGAGCTCCAGAGATGGGTGTGAGCCGTGGCTATCAGCACGGACCCCAGAGACAGGCATGAAATGCTAAGGTTGCTACTGCAGCCACCAGAAGCCTGTGTGCAAGCACAGGTCACTCCCAACCCCCCAACCCCAGGAGCCTGTACAGCATGCCACTGCCAGGGTCCCGAGATCCAGGGACAATTTCCCTGGGGGGAACACATGGCATGCCTTATGCTGTTGCAATGTCATGCTGACCTCTGCCGCAGCAGGTTCGCCCCGAATTCCAGTTATCACTGCCGTACTGCTCCGCCACCCCAGCCTGAAAGAACAAGATAGTCCTAATCAGCCGCTGCTTTAACCCCCTCCTCTCTGGGCAGGGAAAAGATGCCTGAGGGCAACCTACATGCAGAGGCGGGGCCAAAACCAAAGCTGAACCCCAAGAGCTGTGCGAACAAAGAAGAGAAAGGGAAATTTCTCCGTGTAACCTCAGGAGCAGGGGATTAAATCCCCACAATCAACTTGATGAATCTTGCATCTGTGGAATACCTGAATAGACAATGAATATTCCCAAAATTGAGGTGGTGGACTTTAGGAGCAACTGTAGACTTGGGATTTGCTGTCTGTGACTGATTTATCCCTGATTTTTATGTTTATCTTAGTTTAGTTTTTAGTGCTTGTTATCATTGGTGGATTTATTTATTGGTTTGGTTCTCTTCTTTTATTGTTTTAATTAAAATTTTTTATTTTATTTTACTGCTTTTAAATTTTATTATTTTTTACTTGTTTTATGTTATTTTTTTTGTTTGTTTTTTTTTGCCGTACGTGGGCCTCTCACTGTTGTGGCCTCTCCTGTTGCAGAGCACAGGCTCCAGATGCACAGGCTCAGTGGCCATGGCTCACAGGCCCAGCTGCTCCGTGGCATGTGGGATCCTCCTGGACTGGGGCACCAATCCATGTCCCCTGCATCAGCAGGTGGACTCTCAACCACTGTGCCACCAGGGAAGACCTATTTTTTTTTTTTTCTTCCTTTTCTTCTGATCCGTGTGGCTGACAGGGTATTGGTGCTCCAGCTGGGTGTCAGGCCTGAGCCTCTGAAGTGGGAGAGCTGAGTCCAGGACAGTTGACCCCAGAGACCTCCTGGCCCCATGTAATATCAATTGGTGAGAGCTGTCTCAGAGATCTCCATGTCAACACTAAGACCCAGCTCCACCCAATGGCCAGTAAGCTTCAATGCTGGATGGCCCATGACAAACAACTAGCAAGACAGGAACACAACCCCACCCATTAGCAGAGAGGCTGCCTAAAATAATATTAAATTCACAGACACCCCAAAACACACCACCGGATGTGGCCCTGCCCACCACAAAGACAGGATCCAGTCCCACTCACCAGAACACAGGCACCAGTCCCCTCCTCCAGGAAGCCTACACAAGCCCTGAACCAACCTCACCCATGTGCGGCAGACACCAAAAACAATGGGAACTATGAATCTGCAGGCTACAAAAAGGAGACCCCAAACACAGTAAGTTAAACAAAATGAGAAGACAGAGAAATATGCAGCAAAGAGTAAGGTAAAACCCCACAGACCAAACAAATGAAGAGGAAATAGGCAGTGTACCTGAAAAACAATTCAGAATAATGATAGTAAAGATGATCCAAAATGTTGGAAATAGAATGGAGAAAATACTAGAAATGTTTAACAAGGACCTAGAAGAACTAAAGAGCAAACAAACAATGATGAACAGAGCAATAAATGAAATTAAAATTCTCTAGAGGGAATCAATAGCAGAATAACGGAGGCAGAAGAACAGAGGGTGACCTGGAAGATAAAATAGTGGAAATAACTGTCACAGAGCAGCATAAATAAAAAAGAATGAAAAGAATTGAGGACAGTCTCAGAGATCTCTGGGACAACATTAAATGTACCAACATTCGAATTATAGGGGTCCCAGAAGAAGAAGGGAAAAAGAAAGGATCTGAGAAAATATTTGAAGAGATTATAGTTGAAAACTTCCCTAACATGGGAAAGGAAATGGCCAATTAAGTCCAGGAAACACAGAGAATCCCATACAGGATAAATCCAAGTAGAAACACGCCAAGACACATATTAATCAAACTATCAAAAATTAAATACAAAGAAAGATATTAAAAGCAGCAAGGGAAAAGCAACAAATCACATACAAGGGAATCCCCATAAGGTTAACAGTTTATCTTTCAGAAGAAACTCTGCAAGCCAGAAGCGAGTGGCAGGACATATTTAAAGTGATGAAAGGGAAAAACCTACAACCAAGATTACTCTACCCAGCAAGGATCTCATTCAGATTCAACGGAGAAATTAAAACCTTTACAGACAAGCAAAAGCTAAGAGAATTCAGCATCACCAAACCAGCTCTACAACAAATGCTAAAGGAACTTTTTTAAGTGGGAAACACAAGAGAAGAAAAGGACCTACAAAAAAAACCCCAAAACAATTAAGAAAATGGTCATAGGAACGTACATATCGATAATTACCTGAAAAGTGAATGGATTAAATGCTGCGACCAAAAGACATAGACTAGCTGAATGGATACAAAAACAAGACCTGTATATATGCTGTCTACAAGAGACCCACTTCAGACTTAGGGACACATACAGACTGAAAATGATGGGATGGAAAAAGATATTCCATGCAAATGGAAATCAAAAGAAAGCTAGAGTAGCAATTCTCATATCAGACAAAATAGACTTTAAAACAAAGACAATTACAAGAGATAAAGAAGTACACTACATAATGATCAAACGATCAATCCAAGAAGAAGATATAACAATTGTAAATGCACCCAACATAGGAATGCATCTAACAATTGTAAATGCACCCAACCTCAATACATAAGACAAATGCTAAAAGCCATAAAGGAGGAAATCAACAGAAACACTATCATAGTAGGGGACTTTAACACCCCCACTTTAATCAATAGACAGATCATCCAAAATGAAAATAAATAAGGAAACAGAAGCTTTAAATAATACATTAAACAAGATGGACTTAATTGATATTTATAGGACATTCCATCCAAAACAACAGAATACACTTTCTTCTCAAGTGCTCATGGAACATTCTCCAGGATAGATCATATCTTGGGTCACAAATCAAGCCTTGGTAAATTTATGAAGACTGAAATTGTATCAAATATCTTTTCCGACCACCATGCTATGAGAATAGATATCAATTACAGGAAAAAAACTAAAAAATACGAACACATGGAGGCTAAACAATACACTACTAAATAACCCAGAGATCCCTGAAGAAATCAAAGAGGGAATTAACAAATACCTAGAAAAAAATGACAATGAAAACACAACCACCCAAAACCTATGGGATGCAGCAAAAGCAGTTCTAAGAGAAAAGTTTATAGCAATACAATATTACCTCATGAAACAAGAAAAATCTCAAATAAACAACCTAACCTTACACCTAAAGCAATTAGAGAAAGAAGAACAAAAAAACCCCAAAGTTAGCAGAAGCAAAGAAATCATAAAGATCAGATCAGAAATAAATGAAAAAGAAATGAAGGAAACAATAGCAAAGATCAATAAAACTAAAAGCTGGTTCTTTGAGAAGATAAACAAAATTGATAAACCATTAGCCAGACTCATCAAGAAAAAAGGGAGAAGACTCAATTCAACAGAATTAGAAATGAAAAAGGAAAAGTAACAACTGACACTGCAGAAATTCAAAGGATCATGAGAGATTACTACAAGCAACTATATGCCAATAAAATGGACAACCTGGAAGAAATGGACACATTCTTAGAAAAGCAGAACCTTCCGAGACTGAACCAGGAAATAGAAAATATGAACAGACCAATCACAAGCACAGAAATTGAGACTGTGATTAAAAATCTTCCAACAAAGAAAAGCCCAGCACCAGATGGCTTCACAGGCGAATTCTATCAAACATTTAGAGAGGAGATAACATCTAATCTTCTCAAACTCTTCCAAAATATAGTAGAGGGAGGAACACTCCTAAACTCATTTTACGAGGCCACCATCACCCTGATACCAAAACCTGACAAAGATGTCACAAAGAAAGAAAACTACAGGCCAATGTCACTGATGAACATAGATGCAAAAATCCTCAAAAAATACTAGCAAACAGAAACTAACAGCACATTAAAAGGATCATACACCATGATCAAGTGGGATTTATCCCAGGAATGCAAGGATTCTTCAATATACGCAAATCAATCCATGTGATACACCATATTAACAAACTGAAGGATAAAAACCATATGATAATCTCAAGAGATACAGAAAAAGCTTTCAACAGAATTCAACACCCATTTATGATATAAACTCTCCAGAAAGTCGGCATAGAGGGAACCTGCCTCAACATAATAAAGGCCGTATATGACAAACCCACAGCCAACATCATTCTCAGTGGTGAAAAACTGAAACCATTTCTTCTAAAATCAGGAATAAGGTTGCCCAACCTTTGGTAAACAACAAGGTTGCCCACTCTCAACACTATTATTCAACATAGTTTTGGAAGTTTCAGCCACGGCAATCAGAGAAGAAAAAGAAATAAAAGCAATCCAAATCGGAAAAGAGGAAATAAAGCTGTCACTGTTTGCAGATGACATGATATTATACATAGAGAATCCTAAAGATGCTACCAGAAAAATACAGAGCTAATCAATGAATTTGGTAAAGTAGCAGGGTACAAAATTAATGAACAGAAATCTCTTGCATTCCTATACACTAATGATGAAAAATCTGAAAGAGAAATTAAGAAAACACTCCTATTTACCATTGCAACAAAAAGAATAAAATACCTAGGAATAAACCTATCTAAGGAGACAAAAGACCTGTATGCAGAAAACTATAAGCACTGAAGAAATTAAAGATGATACAAACAGATGGAGAGATGTAACATGTTCTTGGATTGGAAGAATCAACATTGTTAAAATGATTATAGTACCCAAAGCAATCTACAGATTCAGTGTAATCCCTATCAAACTACCAATGGTATTTTTCAGAGAACCAGAACAAAAAATTTCACAATTTGTTTGGAAACACAAAAGACCCCGAATAGCCAAAGCAATCTTGAGAAATAAAAACGGAGCTGGAGGTATCAGGCTCCCTGACTTCAGACTACACTACAAAACTATAATAATCAGACAGTATGTACTGGCACAAAAATAAAAAAAATAGATCAATGGAACAGGATAGAAAGCCCAGAGATAAACCCATGCACGTATGGTTACCTTTTCTTTGATAAAGGAGGGAAGAATTTACAGTGGAGAAAAGACAGCCTCTTCAATAAGTGCTGCTGAACAAAATTAGAACACTCCCTAACACCATACACAAAAATGAACTCAAAATGGGTTAAAGAGCTAAATGTAAGGCCAGACACTTTAAAACTCTTAGAGGAAAACATTGGCAGAACACTCTATGACATCAATCACAGCAAGATCCTTTTTGAGAGAAATGGAAATAAAACCAAAAATAAACAAATGGGATCTAATGAAACTTAAAAGCTTTTGCACAGCAAAGGAAACCATAAACAAGATGAAAAGACAACCCTCAGAATGGGAGAAAAGGTTTGCAAATGAAGCTACTGACAAAAGATTAATCTCCAAAATATACAAGCAGCTCATGCAGCTCAACATGAGGGTAAGGGTAAGCTGGGATGGAGTGAGAGTGGCACTGACATATATACACTACCAAATGTAAAATACATAGCTAGTGGGAAGCAGCTGCATCTCACAGGGAGATCAGCTCAGTGCTTTGTGACCACCTAGACGGTTGGGATAGGGAGGGTGGGAGGGAGGCACAAGAGGGAGGGGATATGGGGATATATGTATACATATAGCTGATTCACTTTTTTATACATCAGAAACTAACACAACATTGTAAAGCAATTATACTCCAATAAAGATGTTAATAAAAAAAGTGGATATTTAAAATTCATAGATATAAGGATCACTTCCACTAGAAGTGTTGTGTTGTTATTCAAGGACATGCTTTATTTTTGATGTGACCTTATAGTGCAAACATTACCTCTGGACTAGAACGATTTCCTAAGGCAGACATGCACTCAGAAAAGACTGGCACATATGACGGTAATATGCTAGAATATCTATGGTGATGGGGGGAATAGTGACAAAATCTCTTTGTAGGAAATGGGAAATTACAGGCTCAAGATTTTCAAGGTACATTGTAGTTTCTAATAACCTTCATATTAAATCAAAGTGTAAAGGTTTTGTACCACAATCAGACTACGCAAAGTTCTGGAAATGCTCTTTGTGACAAAGTTGCTGCAAAAATACATAGAAAAACCAAATAAAAACACTTGAATTGATGTTTGTCATAACTTTTCCCCTCCTATTTGTCCCTGGTGGATTTGAAGACAAAGCCAGTGTTCTGGTTAAACAAAGAGATTGTTCTGGGCATAACAATGTGAAATAAAAGATTTTCTGTCTAATTCTTCCCATATGTTGGACAAACTAAGTTTATTGTTTAGAGTACTTTGATGGAGCAGAAAAGTTAATGAAGTAAAAACAAGTAATGAATCCAGTAAATTCATTATAATCCTAAGTCTCCCACTGTTGGTATTAGTTGTTATTACATTGCCATTTCTCTAGGGTAGGATCTACAAATCATGTTTACATCTAACTAAAACAAGATTGTTTTCTAAAAAGAAAAAATTTTAAGGCTGCCATTTTTGAACACTTATTATCAGTTAAAAAATATGCTACTTGCTACATAACAAGAATATATGTAACTATATGTGAATTCTAATGTATAATTATATAATGGACAACAAAGAACTCTGCATTGAATTAAAACATGCTACCAATGTTTTATATCTAAACTGGATGCTTGCTTCCTCTCTTCTCTTCACTCTGAGAATCAACACAGAGATTTATCATTCTCTTGTCTTAAATTAAAAAAAATATGGGTATGTAAGCCTAGATGATATAATATTATTTTTGCTTGTTTTGAGCTATAACATTTGTGTCATACTGGAAATAGCCTTCAGTTTCGTGCTTTTTTCATTTAATTATGTATGTAAGAGGCCATCTATGTTGTTACAAATTGTAGTGTTTCCATCTATACTATTTTATTATTCCATGTGGGAGCACACTACAATTTATTTATCTATTTTCTTTTAGATGACCATTGGGTTTTTCTAATTTTACTTTATTACTATAAACATTGCTACTGTGAGCTTTTTGGAGCATGTGTGCAAGAGTTTCTCTAGTGTATGTGTAAAAATTTCTTTAGAAGTGGAAATTCTAGGTTATGGGCTATGCACATGTTCTGCCTTTACAAAGTAATGCCACACTGTTTTCCACAGTGATTGTTTCAACTTACCCTAGTCCTCATGTAAGTGTTACAGTTAACCCTTATCTTCTCTAACACTTGATATTGTCAGACGTCTCCATTTTTGCCATTCAAGTTGTCATAAGTAAAATGTTTTATTATAAATGTGAACATTCACAGACATTTTTAAACAAAAGGAGATAGTAATAAAATGGCAATCAAGGAAAAATTGATGTTGTTCATTCATTCAACAAGTATTTATTGCCTACTGCTATGAAAAACATGAGTATATAAAGGAAAAAATGCAAAAAAAATGTTCTCCCTTTAAGGAGATTACAGTATACATAAAACTGAAACATTCAAATAATAGTACAAGACAGTATTATTATCATTTTTCAGGTTTCCTTCTCCTCTCCCTTGAAATTCTTTGTCTCTATGACTTAGGACTTCCCAAGAAAGAAACTTAAGTGGTTTCTACCTTCAAAATGACTTTGACTGTCTGTTCTGTTTTATTCCTGCCATTTATTCTATCAGCTTACACTCAGTCCATTGCCACAATCTTCTATTGAAGGATGATCCAGATCTGAATATGAGCAGAATGGAGAGTTGGATGAGTGAGGCTTTTCTACATGGTGAAAAGATATGTAAGAAAGTAAAAGAAAACAAGGTGCAGGGCCTTAAATGGAGAATGAAAGAATTTGGACTTTATCCTGTAGACAGCAGGGAGCAGCTAAAGGATTAAATTTTTTTTTCTTAGTTCCTGATTTACTCAGAAGGGATAAGAGATTACATTTAGAAGAGATTTCCTTTTTTTTTTTTGTGGTATGCGGACCTCTCACTGTTGTGGCCTCTTCCGTTGTGGAGCACAGGCTCCAGACGCGCAGGCCCAGCGGCCATGGCTCACGGGCCCAGCCGCTCTGTGGCATGTGGGATCTTCCCGGACCGGGGCACGAACCCGTGTTCCCTGCATTGGCAGGTGGACTCTCAACCACTGCGCCACCAGGGAAGCCCTCTCCTAGTGTTTTTATAGAACCTTTTCCTAGAGAGCCAAAGACACAGAATCAATACCAACACCCTTTTCTTATGGTAGGCTTATTGATTTAGGCTCATCTGCACTTACTCTCTATTAGCCAGATACTGTGCTTGGTGATGAGACACAGAGAACAACACATAAAATATGTGCCTTGCAGTTTAGTGACTTTCAAACTTCAGTGTGCCTAAGAATCATTTTGGAGCCTTGTTAAAAATGTATATTGCTGGTTCTTTTCCTCAGAGATACTAACTCAAAAGATATGGGCTGGGCCTAGAAGCCTAAATTTTATCAGGTATTTCAGGTAATTCTGGTGCAGACTGTTGTCAGGAATCACTTGATGAAGGTTTAAGGCAGGACACAGACTTTATGAACAGATTGGTCATGTACTGGTTCCCCAGTTACTATCTGTGTGATGAAATGAGTTTCTAGTTCCTGGACTCACAGAGTCTCAGTTTCCTTATTTGTAAATTCCTACTTTATAGAATTATTGGGAAGATGTAATGGAAGGTACTTAGCAAAGGGCCTCATCTGGAGTAGAAACTCATTAAGCGAGTGTCTTTGTTAGTATTAAAAAGCAAATCTGGACCAACTTTACTACTTTGTGCAGTCCAGTTGGGAAATGTTCAAAGTAGGAGTCTGGGGATAATTGAAGAGTCTAGGAGGAATGGACTTATGATGAGAGGCAGGAATGATTCAGCATTTACATCTGTAAAAAGTTAAAAGGTTTAGAGTGGTTGTGGGTAGAGACATAGCTGAAGGGCATAGAGATGACATCCCTGACCAAAATGCCGAATAAGATGATTAGAGTATTTGATGCAACTAAAGAAAGGAAAGGGAAATTGCAACAGTCTTCCTAACAATTGGCAGGGAGGGTTATGGCCATCCTGATATGTGGGAAGGAACAATAATTAAAAAAAAATGTTAAAATACCATTTCAACAAGAGCAAAAAAAAAAAAAGCTGTTCTTTGTTGATAAATTAAAAAGAAAAATAAACAAACAGACAAACAACCACCCTAGGGAACTTTGTCTCCAAAGAGCAAAGAAACAACAAATTGAGGACCTGATAAGGAATGGGGATCATCAGATTAGAGATACACATCCTGGGATTATTGTTATTTTTCAAATGTCATGCAGTTAGAGTGAAAATAATGAACTATATCTGTTTGTCATAACATTTTAGTGGTCTTATTAATTTATAATATAATTAAACAAAAAATTATTACTTTATTTTTTTTCAAATTTTTTTTATTGCATTATTTTTTATTGTACTATTTTTAGCACTTTATTCACAAACCTTTATATAGTGCTTGAGTAAGGAGTTTCTGAACAATGGAAATAATCACTATTTTTGTAAAAGCTTATACAGTATGTGGTATATGAGGCAATAAAAGTAAATTAAAAAGCCATTAAAAGTGAATTATTGGAAAAATAATTTACCTTTGTGAATTGCTTGAACCCTAAAGCAGAGGACCGGATAGTCTTTTATTGAAACAGGAAAACCCATATGGCCCTAACCTACCTGGAAATCTTTAAGCAATGTGCCAGTATGGAGAACCAATCTAAAGCTGCCAAAAGCCAATCGGAAAGTCTCCTCATCTTATTTCCCCAAATCCCACCCACTAGAAAATCCCACCTTAAAAGAACACTGACCAATCAAAGACTTTCTTAAAATATTCTCCTTTTGCTCTATAAAATTTACTCTCCTTTCAAGCCCCTTCCAGTCTACCAGAACTAAACAGATAGTAGCTGACTCTTCACTAGAGTTAGCTCTGAATAAACAGCATTTGATTAATTCTGTATGTGGTTTTCAACTTTCTGACAATTTTAATAAGGATTAATTTTTAGTATTCCTTATTCACGGCCATATACTGTGATAATGTATCACTCGAGATCACAGAACCTGTGTCACATCATGGTCCCCATACATGTAGAGACACATCACAAAACATATATACAATTTTTTTTCAGCAAGCAGCTTCCCCCATAGAAGCAGAATATACAATCCTTCAGTGTTTTAGCAAAAATAACTGCAGAGAAAGTACCTTTATGTTGGAACATTTGGTTCATTCTGGATGACAGTGTCATAACTTCACTGAATCGTCAGTTTTTTACCAGTTTACTGCTATTGGCCTACCTCTTGCCAACCTCTTCTGCCGGGTGATGGACATGATCCATCCTCATACCTTTATTGTCTGTCAGTTTTGAAGAAGCGGGGAAAGACCAGGAGATGGGACAGGAGCAAGTGTCAGCTGTGAGAATGGAAAAAGGTATAGTTAAATACAGAGTGAAACAAAAATCAAATAATGATTTGTAACTAAGCAGGTTAATGCTTGCCTGATACATTCTAATGCTTTGTAACTACTTTAAAATAAATAAATTGGTCATTAATAAGAAGAGTATACGTTCTTAGTCCTCAAATTAAGTTCATTCCTCTCCCACCCATGATTATAACATGAAACAGGTAGTGGGTGGGATTGAGGGTACTTTCAGAGCCAATCTCACCTATAAATGAGTCAGATAGTTAATGTGGTTTGGTAGATTCCTAAAAGTCTATTCCTCCAGAATTTCTCCCATACTCAATGGCCATGGTGACTAAAACTTTTAGCACTGGAGGAATTTACTTTTAGAGAATCCTGGTGAATTGATTATATCTAATTTAGGAGCCATTTAGAAGTCTCAATAAGGTATCTGGAAACGATGACACATTGTTATGTTATTATCCATTAATCCTCAATATTGACTTGTTTATAGGATTGAGAGCTTCAAAGGACATGATTCTGAGGGAATGGGAGTAATTATTCAAACAGGGGCAGGAGTCATAAGAGCTGTCGGTAAGAGTGGGACACAAAATTTACTCATGCTGAAATTTTGGATAGGGTTGCGGAAAAGTATTTCTCTATGTTGTTAATTACATGCAGTTGGATCTCTTCTTTCAATTTCCCTTCCCTCCTCTCCTCTCCTCTTCCCTCCCCTCCCTTTCTTTCTTCCTTCTCTCTTTCATTTTACATTTAATTAAAGTAAAATCTTACAATTGAAGATCCTGTTAAGGGGTAAAATTGAAATGCCTAATTGGTATGATTTAGCATTCATTAATCACATAGATCAAAATATTGATAGTTTTAAGAACATTGGCAGACCTCACTGGGGAGAATGTAAAATGGGATAGTTGCCCAGCTCACCTCTGGAGAAAAGGTTTAGCATAAACATGACCTGAGAGGATGAGCAAGTCCCACCCAGATCACAGCAGGCCTGACTGCAGTCTTATTACATGGCCAGCTGACTTGTCTGGGACCTAGGGAACTACCCATTAAATGAGATCAGCAGTTGTGAAGAAAAGAAAGCTTGCAAAGGAAAATATCTCAAGTACTGAGCCTAGGGTGTACGCCGGGAATCAAAATAATGTTAAGGGGATTTATTAACAACAGCTAATGCTTATTGAGCACTTACACGATTTCAGGTACTGTTCTAAGGATTTACATGTTCTAACTCATTTATTTGTTACAACAACCCTATTAGGTAAGTATTAATTTTATCCCCTGTTATGGATGACAACCTCATCAATATTAACAATAGAGCAACGACCCTACTTGTGCGTGTCTCATGGTGGTCTGTCCAAGAGTTTCTTTAGGGTACCTACTTAGGAATGGAAGTGCTGGATCAAACAGAATGCACATCTTCTCCTCACTAGATAAGACCAAATTGTTTTCCAAATAGATTGCACCATTTTACCCTCCCAGTAACACATGAAATCTCCCAATTTCTTTATGTGGTCAGGTTTTCAAACTTTTGCCAATTTGAGGGGTGTGAAATTGTATCTTATTTAATTTTGGATTTCTCTGATTACTAATGCTTTATCATATTTTCATATGTTTATTGGCCATTCTGGTTTCCTTTTCTAGGAATTTACTCTTTTTATTCTTTCCTCATTTTTATCGTTGTACTTTTTTATTGATCACATGTGATTATACGCTTTGGCTACTAATTTTCTGCTGGTTATATGTAGTGCAAAAATCCTTTCCAAGACTTCCTCCCTCCCTTCCTTCCTCTTTTCCTCTCTCTTACTCTCTTTTTCTCATAGCGTTTTTTGATGTACATCAGTTTTACATTTTAATATGGTCAATTTATCAATCTTTTCCTCAATGGTTTATTCTTCCCATCCTGAAGGCCTAAAGATATTTTCCAGTATATGGTGACCTCATCTTCATCATGTCCTAAGTTCTCAAATATTCTGTTTCTGGGCTTTCTTTCTGATCTATTTTTCTTCTTTTTATCTTAAATCCCTGAGACAATATCACATCGTCTCAATTACTTTATAGTTAGCCAAGAGATCACAAGGGTGATTCTCCATACCTTATTATTCTTCTTCAGGATTGTATTTCTTTATCTTGAATCTTACTATTGTTCTTCAATATTAAATTTAGTATTCTTGGGTCTTTGCTTATTCTTATACATTTGATAAAAAGTTTTGTTAACTTCAATAAACTGACCTTCTGTGAGTTTGGATGTAACTGAATGATTTAATAGATTAATTTGGGGGTGTAGATTTCCATTTATTTAGATCTTCTTCAATGTTTTCCAATAATATTTTTTTATCTCTGGTATCTTATTGCTGTTATAAATGGAAACTTAAAAAAATTTCATTTTCTAGCTGTTTGCTATTGGTGTATGGGAGTATGATTGATTTTCTAGCTGTTTGCTATTGGTGTATGGGAGTATGATTGATTTTCTGCATTAACTGTTACATTGACCATGCATCTAGCAACATTACTAAAATCTCTGATTAATTGTAGTTATTTGGCTATCAGTTCTCTTGTGAAAATAGCACTTTTATTTTACCTTTCATATATGTGTGTATACATATATATATATTAAAAGCACACACACACATATATATAACATATATGTAGATATCATAATCTAAATAAACATATACATATCTATGTATCTATAACCTATATACCTATCATCTATCAACTATTATCCATCTTCTTATTCTTGTCTTACAGAGCTAGCTAGGTCTTCCAGTACAATATTATATGGCATTATTGACGGAGCGTACTTCCAGTGTTTCACTCTTTAGTGTCATCTTCGCTTTAGGCAAAGAGGAAATTTCATCCTACTTTTGGATAGGCTAGGTTAGGCTGTAATAACAAATGATCTTAACATTTCAGTGGCTTTCAAAGAAAAGTTTATGTCTGGCTCACACTTTTTCTCCATTATAGGTCAGCTGTGACTCTGCTCCCATCACCTTATGCCAGGTAAAATGATAATGGAGTTGTCTCTGTAATATTACCAGTTACATGGTAAACATTGTCTTGGCTCCTAAAGCTTCTGCCTGGGAGGGGCAGGACACATCTCTTATGCTTATATTTCATTGACCAAAGGATGTCTAATGGCCATGCCTGATTTAAATAGGTTTTTAAAATAGGTTTAAATAGGTTGGGAATATACAATCCTCCTTAGTGGGAGGGTATCATAAAGAGAGGCTGCAAATATTTTGAACACTAGTATAATTGCCCACAGTGGGTAGAGTCAACTGCTTTAATACCTATGTCTATTTAAGTTTTATAAAGACTTTTGTCCACAGTTTAAAACTTATGGAGTTTCTCTTTTTCTAAACCCAAAAAAGAATTTATGAATAAACGAGTAAACTTTCCTAAGTCTAAAAAGTCTTGTTTAAATAATCAACATCTTTCTTCACTTAGTTAAAAAGCTTCTGGGGTGAGAATCCTTATTCTCTGAAGCTAACTTGTTGGCATTCTTCTGTGTCTTGGGTCTGCTTATAACTGTTGTGATAGACACAGGAGAGCTAAAAAAATGCATACATTTTTTCTTGATATAAAACCTATGCCCCTGGGCTTCCCTGGTGGCACAGTGGTTAAGAATCCACCTGCCAATGCAGGAGACATGGGTTCGAGCCCTGGTCTGGGAAGATCCCACATGCCACGGAGCAGCTAAGCCTGTGAGCCACAACTACTGAGCTCACATGCCACAACTACTGAAGCCTGCACACCTAGAGCCTGTGCTCTGCAACAAGAGAAGTCACCGCAATGAGAAGCCCACACACTGCAATGAAGAGTAGCCGCCGCTCACCACAGCTAGAGAAAGCCCACACACAGCAATGAAGACCCAATGCAGCCAAAAATAAATAAATTTTTAAAATAAAATAAACAGACAAACAAATCTGTGCCCCTGAGATTTTTCATATGAGGGTACTGGATATTAGAATATTGTCTTCCATGATTGACATTGTCTTAGGGGACAGCATTAGGGAATCCATAATGGTTTGAGATTATGATTGATTGTCTGTATTTTAGGAAATAACATATTTTTTAAAAGATAGGAAAATCAAAAGGGAAATATTGGAAGACTCATTTGTCAAATATTATAGATTATCACTATGGAATGTGAATTAGTATAGTAATGGGAAGGTATATGTGTGCGTGTGTGCCTGTGTGTGTATATGTGTGAAGAGAAGAAAGTTAGAGAAGAGATTGTAATAGCTGCCATAAAAACCTTTTATGCAAGTTTTCTGTTGTGTCAGACTTGAGAAGAGTACAGTCTGCTTCCATGGTGTTCCTGGGCATGAATGTCAGTTGAACAGCCCAGGACTCTGAGGTACTCTGGCTGAGTAGAGAACATCTCAAAGACTGAGATCAGAGTTTTTTACACTCTTTTTTCTCATCTATTTTACTTTTTCCTTCTTTTGCGTAAGTAACCCAGGGCCAAATCATTTAGTCATATGTATTATATTAGATTTCTAAAACTGTACACTCATTTTGAACACTTACCTTAAAAGTTTTACCTATTTTCAAAAATAATATTTCAAATATTTTAAATATAAAAACTTCTTTAGTTTTCAAACAGCATTATGTGAAAACTACAAAAGTAACTGAAGGCATAGGTAGAAAGATTCTTGGAATGGGGGTCAGAATGCTTGAATCCAGACTCTTAATAAACTTCTTTCTAGTTATGGGACTTAGGTAAATAGTGTAACCTCTCTGGGACCCCTTATTCCCAGTGGTTAAAATAAGGGGGTGGGAACAGGTAAAATTCATTGAGTAGTTTTTCACTAGGGTTTCTAAAATAACTTCTCTTATTGCATGTATTCTCTTCAAGGTAGGTCAACCTCCTTCAACACAAGAATGAGGAAGTAGGTGGCAAAGAGAAAAGGGTCTATTCTTATAATTAAAGTTAAAATATTTTTGGAACAGCTAGCACAAGTCTGTAATTCCTTAGCTAAGCATACAAGTTCTTCCATTGACTGACTGCTGCCTGTCTCTTCAATGTTACCATCTTTTCTCATGCCAAGCTAGTATACCTATAACTTTCCCAGATAAACCGCATTGTTTCATGCTCTCAAGACTTAATACACACTATTTTCTCCGCTTTGAATGTTCCTCTTTATCTGATCTGTCTTATGAGTCCTTAGTTAATATTCAATTTAACAGCTCAAACCTTCTCAATCACCTTCATGAGCCATGTTTGCTAGTTTCTTTTGTACCCTAAGTGTTGCCTAGTATATCCACTTATCATGTCCTTCATAGTGGACTTATCTGTTTGTTGAAAAGGAGAATAGATAAAATCCTAACACAACACTTGGCACGTAAGTTGTACCCAATAAATGTTGGTCATTATTATTGGGATTATTGTTCATCTGTCCTCTGAGCTCCTTGAGGATAGAAACTATATATGGTTTATTTTTACATTGCTAACAACACATTAAGAGTCTGGTACATGATAGGTGCTCAAAATGCATTTGTTAAATTAATTAATTAGGAAATCTTTAGGAAAAAGTCTCTCCTTTAATTCATTAGCCTGTTCATTATTTTGAATTCTTATTTTTATACTTAAAATTTCAATTTGAAAAGGAAATTATTAAGATCCATGTTTTACTTCTAGATTCACATAAAAATGGTTTCCACAGGCTTCAATTAGAGAAAATATATCTGTTACTTGGTTAAAATGAATGGCATTCCCATAACAAGATGATTTCTGATGCCAAATGTCTTTCCAAAGGCTTTTTGTTTTTTTCAACATGATATTAGTTTTTTATTGCTGTGTAACAATTTACCACAAACAGTGGCTTAAAACAATAGTTGTGTATTATTTCATTACATAACTTACTGTTATATAAGTCAAAAAACCAGGTGGGCTCAGCTAGTTACTCTAGTCTCACAAGGCTGAAATTAGAGAGGCAAATACTGTAGGCTTTTATCTGGTGGCTTTATTGGAGAGGCAATGTGCTTCCAGGCTTATTCAGGTTTTAACAGCGAGGGCTGCTGGTTGGAGGTGGTTCTCAGCTTCTAGAGAGGTTATCTGCGTGACTTGGCTCATGCCTATTCCATCTTCAAAGTCAACCAAGGCATGTTGAATCCTTCTCCTGACTTTCCCTTCTCCCACCAGCTAGAAAAGTTCTCTTCTTTATGGTTAGATTAGATTACATTAGGACTTGTGTGATCCCCCTATTTTAAGGTCAATCATGCTCTACAATATTATATAATCATCGGAGTGATAATAATATCATATTCACAGATTCTGGGGATTAGAACAAGACATCTTTGGATGACCATAGCTTTATCTACCCCAGTCTACTGCCCCTCTCCAAAGATTCATATCCATTTCACATGTAAAATACATTCAACCCATTTCAAGATCCCTACAAGTCTCATTCCAACACAACATAATCTCAAAATTCAAAATCTCGTCATCTAAAGCAACTGAATCAGTGCAGATGAGACTCCTGTGCACAATTTCTATCATCTGTGGACTGTGATATTAAATAAACATCTAATCTGCTTCAAACAGAAACTGGTGGGACATCAAGAAGATAATAGTTACAGACAGTATGGCTCAAAATGGGAGAAAAGGAAAATAAAAGGGAGTTTCTATTCCAAAGAAGTTTTGAAATCCATCTGGGCAGACTCCCTTAGGTTTCAAACCCTGGGAACAGTTCTCTGTGGCTCTCAGCTCTCCCCACTGAGCTCTCAGTTCTACTCTCTGGGCTCTAGGCCCACTTCCTGCCAATGGAATTTCAGGGGTCCAATAACCTTTCATTTTGTAATTTTTTTTCCTTTTTCTTTTTTTGGTCTATGCTAGCAGTATTTCTGTTGACATAGGTTTCTCAAGAAACTTGTGCATTTCCCTTGGCACAGGGATTCATCTCAATAGACAGATCTCAAGTCCATAACACATTTTGAGATAATCTTTTCCCTATCTTTGGCTTCTGTTGAAATGGCTGATGGAGAGTACCCTTAAGCTTCCTAGAAACTCCCTGTTTTAAGAGCATCTGTGAAGCAAACCCTTAATCTCTTGAGACTTAATATTCTGACCTTCTGGTCTTTCCAAAATTTGAGCAAATGGGTGCCCAGACACACTCAGCTTTTTCTCTGTGCTTCACTTTCAGAAACAATCTCTTAATTTTAGCAGTTTTTGCCATCAGGATAGGCTGAGGATTTCCCAGAGCAAGTCCTGGTTCCTTTTTGTTTACTGTTCTTTCATCAATTTTTCTCTCTCCTCTCACATTTTACTATAAGCAGCAGGTAAAAAACCAGGCAGCACCTCTAACACTTTGCTTGGAAATCTACTTACCTAAATAATTAAGTTTATCATTTAGAAATTCTGCTTTCCACATAAATTCAGGACAAAATTCTGCTAATCTTTATACCACTATGATATTGATCCTCTTTCCATAGTTTTCAATAACATGTTCCATGCTTCATTCTGAGCTGTCCCCAGTCTATGTACTTGACATCCATGGTTCAACTAACAGTTTATTCATGGCAGTCTAGGCTTCCTCTACAGTGCTCCTTAAGGTTCTCCTTAAGGTTCTTTCAGCCTCCACTCACTGCCTAATTCCAGAGCCACTCCCATATTTTGTGTATTTGTTCTGGGAGCACCCCACTCCTGACACCAACGTCTGTATTAGTTCTCTATTTCTGTGAAACAGATTACCACATATAAAACAGCTTAGAGCAACACAAATTTATTAGCTTACAGTTTTGTAGATCAGAAAGCCAATGTGCTGAATTTTCTGCTGAGGGTCTCCAAAGGCTGAAATCAAGATGTTGTCCTGATCGGCTGTATCTGGGGGATCTGGAGAAGAATCTGCTTCCAACTCATTCCTGTTGTTGGCAGAATCAGTTCCTTGGAGTTGTAGGACTGAAGTTCCTGTTTCCTTGCTGACTGCTAGCTGGGGGTGGCTTTCTGCTCCTAGAGGTTCCTTGCATTCTTTCTCTTATGTCCCCATCCGTCTTCAAACCAGCAATGGTGTATTGAATACTTCTCAGGCTTTGAGTCTATCTGACTTCCTCTTCTGCTTTTCTCTTCTGCTTTTGAAGGGCTCATGTAATTAGATCATCTCTCTCCTGCAACTAATTTTTGTATCTTCAGATCAGCTGACTTAAGACTTTAATTACATCTGCAAAATTCCTTCAGAACAGTACCCAGTTTGGTATTTTATTGAATACACAGGAGTTGAGAACTTTGGGTGGGCATTTTTAGACTTCTTCCAGGTAAAACCATTACTAGAGAATTGATTTAAATAAATCAATTTGAAATCAAGATATGCAACACTTTTTTTTAGTACAGTGTTTGAAATATATATTAAACAGTATTTTATATTCTACAACTTCTTTAATGATGATAAGCATTCCATATTACTCTTTGGACATGTAATTAACACTCCTATTTAAAGAAAAATTGCTACCTTATTAATAGGTTTCCCTGAATTTGACTAACATCATCAGTGATTTCAAAGTTTTGGCCTAATTATAGATCTTTGTGATCCTCTAATGTATATGTGTTTCTATCATAGTGTAAGACAACACAGAGGATCACATTTTTAAATCAGACCAACAAATTAAAAATCTTACAATAGTCACACAACTCAATTGTGGCCAATGATTTGAAAGTGGAAGTGAGGCTTCTGGGAAAATTCTTTCCAAAGAGCCAGATTTAGCTGGTATATGTCTTTTTGCCCTTCTTCCTGACTAGACTGTGGATGAGTTCCAGTTGTGGAGCATGCATCTTATGACCACAAAGCCATCCTGACAGAAGGATCCAGAGGAATGCAGAGACTTGAGAGCTGATATTCTTGAGCTGCTGAACTAACACCAACAACAACTTATCTCTGGACATCTCATGATGTGAGAAAAACACATTATTTGTTTACACCACCTTTTTGGGGGGTTTGTATGACTTGGTTGCAATTTTTAACTGACATAGTTGTTCAGAGTAGTGCCTAGAGAAGACACAGCCGTAGAGGAGGAAAGTACATAAATCCTTCAACATGTCAAAATACTTGATTTATCTCTCTCATGACATTTGTGTGCCACTGTTGTGTAAATGAAAATCTAATCTCCTGTACTGGTCTAAAAACTCATAAAAGGATATCCATCCTTTGTCTCCACCACATGTTAGCTTAGTTAAGTTCACCCTAAATATTTGTTGAATGACATCAATAAGGGTAAAGACGCCTCCAATTTAGACTCTTGCAGCTTGACGTGTAAAAAATATTTTTATTATGAGAAGAGAATAGGAGAAAAAATAAACCCTGATAAAGGGGAAATAGGAAAATCTCCTAATGTGACTTTGCAGAGAGCATTCCAGAAAACTAACAATCATCATCCTCATCAACATCACCAAAGAGTGTATTCAGGTAAGAGAAGGCATAACCAAGGAAAATATAAAAGATCGGCATGGAATTGTAAGAAGTATGTCAAGAATCTTGAAGAAAATATTCATGACAAGCAAGATGGGGAATGTTTTTAAGTTATATTCTGGGTAAGACCTGCTTGACCTGTGTTGTGTGATTTTCACAGATGACTGTAAAGAGAGGAAATTCTTATTTTTATTCTGTGCTGAGTAGCATAATTTTCAAATTGGAAAAATGTAGCAAGATTTTTTTCCTTTCTGGGTGCTTTATTTCCACTTCTCACATTTATTAGAGACACCTATACTTAAAAAACAGATTAGATTATAGAAGAGTTAGATTTATAAAGGAGTCCCTAACTTCTATAAAATATCATCTCCAGATTGGGAGGAATTTTGTTATAACTTTAGTGACTAAAATACATACTTGGATATCACTTATTATTAGTTGATTATTTTATTCTTACAACAAATTTTTTGAGACCCTACCTGGGAATATAGCAATAAACAGCTAGATCTGTTTTTTCATTCCCTGAAATTAATGTTTTCTGGGGAAGATAGGCACCAAAGGGATAAGTATGATGAGGTGTGAGCACTCTTAGGATGGGGAAATATGGAAGTGACGGAAAATTTGAGCAGGGAGAAACTTATCCTAGCCCTGGTATTGTGAAATAATGGGAAGATAGGAAAAAGACCAGAGAATGTTTGGTTTAAATCTGGTGGAATAACGATCTGTGCCTCCAAAAAGTGTCTCTTGGTTTTGAATTTAAAAACTATTATCAAGATTCTGGAATTTCCCTGTTTGGCAGATTTTTATATTCTACATTGTAAGCTAAAACACTAAATTAAAAAATTTAAAGTACCTACATGTAGTATTCATGGATTCATGAAATTGTCAGGATTAAATACCATGTTATAAGCCAAATGAGTGGTAATTACAGAGAATATATTTTTGTTTCCTTAATTTCTCTTTCTTTTCTAAGCTATTCCATTTATAAAAATAAACAACAAAACAAAAAAGAAAAAGCCAGACAAAACCAACCAATTTCATGTAAAATAATTTATTATGATATTTTTCCTTGCTGTGGAACACTATAAATATAACTACTTTCAAATTTCAGAAGGGCTTATTACTTCAATCTGTAAAAATCTCAATTGACAATATTATTGTCAATTTAATAAAGTCAGAATGTTGCATATGTGTTTTTTTCCATTTCAAAATTAAATATCCTTTATATGCAAAACATCCTTCACAACAATGTTTTCCTCACATGCTACTCCCGTGATTAGTATTAGCTTATGCTTTATAGTGCACTTAGGATCTTAAGCCACAGCTAGGTTAATTGTGAAATGGCTAATTTCCAGAGAAAGATGGACTTTTTAAACAAATCTCAGGCATATGCATTATTAACCTGAAGAGAAACATTTGCTTAGGATGCTTCAACAACACTGGAAGGGATAGGAGAGGATGGAGGAGGAAGGAAGAAGGGAAAGGGAAAGGAAAAGACAGGTGAAAGAACAATTTTATTGAATAATACTGATTATGGAGTTTTATTGAATGGCCCAAGTGATGGAAAATGGTCTAGGCCAGGGTTTCTCAGCTGGTGTTTGTTCAGTTCATTTGGGACCTTTTAAAGATGCAGATTCTGATTTGTAGTACAGAAGTGATGCCTGAGATGGTTTATTTTTAACAAACTTCCACAAGTTTCTGGTCTATGGATTAGCCAGGCTCTAGATCTGTGGTTCTGAGCATTGGCTCACATGAGAAACACCTGACAAAATAGAAAAATCCTGATGCTCAGGTCGCACCCCTGAACCATTGATCTAGAATCTTTGGTACTGAGACCCAGGTTTCAGTGTTTAAAAAATTTCCCTGTGGATATACCAATATGCAGCCAGGCTTGAGAAACCACGGGTCAGAAGATTATTGTCCCTCATCATTGGCAAGAGCTGGTGGATTCACTCCAGTGGTACTTTAGAATCACTCATAAACTGAAAGTCAAATTACTCTATTACAACAGACTGCAGCTGAGAAAACAAAACATGCACCACACTATTTAAATAAAAACCCAGCTCACATAGGATATGTTTGGTTGCATAGACCCTCAGAAATGTTATTGTTTCTGTCCTTGCACAATTTTGCTATTGAGTTCCTGCATATAAGCACATCTTGGGAATAGTGGTTGAAATAGAAAAATAAGCCATTTAGTTTCTCCCTGCATGAGACCGGAGTGATTGGAAGGCCGATTTCTTCACATCAACTTGCCAGATCTCAGGGATGGCAGGATTTCAGGGAATGGATCTTTGAGTGATGGTTCTAACTTATCCTGGTCCATTTCCTACAATGTGAGTTTCTTCCCAATATAGTACTTCTGATAACTAGAATTACCCCTATTTCCCACATATACAGAAAAGTATCAATCTTAATTTTTAATGTATCATTGATTCTTAGAATTGTTTTCCTTTGCTCAAACTAACTGCATCAGTTAATGTTCTTAACTGAAAGCAACTGAAAAGGAGTCTGGGTGAATTAAAAGAAAAGGAGTTCATTTAAAAGGATAATGAGAACCTCACAGGCCTGTTGGAGATTTGAAGAACCAGACTCAAGGCTAAATGGCCAGGAAAAATGCCCAAACCACACTGTAGAACTGTCTGAAGGGAAACTGCTGCTGCTGCTGCTGCTGCTAGATGTTAGAATTTTCCCTGCTGCAATTTTGCACCAGGAACACACTTCAATCGCTTTGTGGCTGAGAGCTGGATGCACTCTCACTTCCACCCTCACTAGAAAACCATGCTGTATAGTTCCTCACATTGCTCACTAAGGTCTCCTACTGGAATGTCTGATTGAGTTTCAGGATTGCTCCTAACTGCAGGTGTATTTTCTACCTTGGAGAGGCAGGAGTTAAACAGTGGGAAATTCCTCATACAAAGGAAGGGGCAATAAAGAAACACTACTGTCTACCATCCTTCCTAGAGTCCTCCTTTTGTAATTCAAGTCAGTATAGGGAACAGTGCAGTTTTATCGCACTTCAATCAGCATTTATTCAGTTCTGCTGCATACTCAAGATGTAAACAAGACAAAAATAAATTGGTGTAGAAGTGCTTACAGTTTGTTAGGAAAAGTTTTGAATGGATTATTTTAATATAATATTGTAAAATGTAATGGGTTGAAATATATTCAGAAGAGGAGACCTTAACGCCACAAACTGAGTGTAAAGCAGGAGAAAATAATAGACCATTTTAAAGCTCATTTGCCTTGACTTAAATCAGGTACAGTGAAATAGCTAATACAGTATTGCATTATATTTGTGTTTTTCTGTAATAGTCTCACCAAATGTTATATAAACTCTTCAAGGGAAAATATCTATCTTTTAAATTTACTTTTTATAGTATCTAGCATGTAACTAGGCACATAGTAAGTGCCCAAGTGATTTTACTGATTTGAATTATTTTGGGAAATGTACAGTCTAAATACTCTCAAACATATCCAACCATACTGTGTAAATAATATTGTGGAATAAAATATTATTTTAAATCATTTGCTGCTTGACCATCTGAATTATAATTAAACAGTTGATGGACTGGCAACTGAAAGATTGTTATAGTTTTCAGGGGTTTAAGCCTGAAAACTATAGTTTTCAGGGGATTAAGCCTTTCTTACTCAAGCTATACTGAGACAAGATTCATGTGAGAATAGATTTTTTAAAAATTGACATTAACAGTTGTCATGATATGAATTACTCTGCACTTCATTATTAGTTTTTAAATATTTATTTATTTTTTTATTGAAGTATAGTTGATTTACAGTGTTGTGTTAATTTCTGCTGTACAGCAAAGTGATTCAATTATTCATACATATACACTTTTTAAATATTCTTTTCCATTATGGTTTATCACAGGGTATTGAATATAGTTCCCTATTTTTAATTATTTTTGGACTTTACTATTATTATTGGTGTTGTTATTCCATATTTAAAGGAAACTTTTCCACTACTAGGTTTGCGTATATGACCTCTTCATGACTAGGAGGATGGAAATGTCTCAGAAGTTTCTTGTACATACTTGAGATGCCCGTAGGTTAGGAGGATGATTATATATCTGAGAAGGGAAAATCACAATGCTCAGGAGAAAAACGTATGCAAAACAATATAGTTTGCAAAGAATAGGAACCCACTGGAAATAGCTTAAGCAAAAAGGATAATTTGTTAAATGGATAGCTCTAATTATTTTTTTATCTGCAAAATATTCATTGTAAGGTTGTACTAAAATATATTCACCTATTCCTCTATTCCAGGTGGTTTCTAATGTTTTTACAATTTTTTTTAATGTTTTACAATTAAAAATAATGTTGCAACCTCCATGTGTACATAGTAATATATTATGATATTTTTAACAGAAGTGGTGTTGGCACTGGATATGGCAGATTCTATTATTGTTAACATTTACTCAACATCCCCCTTCCCATAGCCATAAGGGAATTATACATCATCAAGATTGCCGTGTAACTTAGTACCTCCCTATGGGGTTATCAAAATTATAGATATAAAGTTGTTCATAATATTTCCTTATCATTTTAATGTCTTTAGGATCTGTGGTAATATCATTTATTTCATTTATCATATTGGTAATTTGCATTTTGACCTCTGATTCTGTTGATTCTTTTATCTCTTGCCATTCTTTTTTTTTTTTTTCTTTTCCTTGCTTTTACTAAAAAGTAAATTGTGATACTTAATAATATTCTGGTACTCAGATATATGGTCAAACGTTATTCTGAATGTTTCTGTTTGGGGGTTTGGGGATGAGATAACATTTAAATCAGCGGCCTTTGAGTAGAGCAGACTGCCCTTCATAATGTGGATGGACCTCATTCAGTCAGTTGAAAGCCTCAGTGGAACAAAAGACTGACATTTCTTGAGCAAGAGGGAATTCTGCTAGTAGCCAGCCTTCAGACTTGCACTGTAATGTCAGCTTATCCCTGAGTCTTCAGCCTGATGGCCTTCAGACTTCAACTTCAGCATCAGCTCTTCCTTGGTCTCCAGCCTGCTGGCTCACCCTGCAGATTTTGGACATGCCAGCCTCCATAATCACATAAGCCAGTTACTTAGAACAAATCTCTTTCTATAAACACACACATCCTATTGGTTCTATCTCTCTGGAGAACTCTAGACTCACTGACATGTCTTGTAATTTTGAATTGAACACTAGCCACTGTATAGAGAAGAACTACAAAGGCTGACAGAAATAATACTTATGCTTTGGAATGGCATGCATTTTTTTCTGTCAGTTCATTACTGTGGGAATTTAGTTCAATATAATTAGTAGTTGAGCTGGGTTTAGGTTTTGTTGTTGTTATCATCATTCTCATTACACATTAGGCTACAAATTTCTCCAGTGGTGGCCTGACAAGGCAACCAACCGAACTGAATTTCAAAGTGTGACAAGTCCCTCTGAAAAGAAACTGAACACATGAACACTCTGTGTGGAGTCTGGGTTAGCAGATAGTTTATCTCAGTGTTCTGTCCTCAACCCTGATATTTAAGCAGTCCTTGTACTTGGTATTCTTGTCCAGCCTCAGTCTTAGGTAGAGCCTGTATGCCTGGACTTTAGGAGCAAGGCCTTCTCAGTATTCCTGGTCTTTCTTCTTGTGACAGAAGAGATACGTATTATATCTTTGGAGAGGCTTAGGCAGGATCGAATTTTCTTCCTCTTTCCCAGTGGAAGCAGACCTCTGCTTTGTATCAGTGTAAGATTGTGGGCTAGAAGATTCTCCTGCCTCTTCCACAGAAACAGGTAGCTGTTTCTTCAAGAAGCAGTCGATCTTTGTCTGATATTTTTGGGTGGAAGATAAGGATTCCTTCTACTACTTAAGCCATGCCTAGGGTGTGGTGGCAAGAACGTTTGATGCCTCTTGCCCAGCATCTTAAGGTTTTTGCTTTATGCGAGAGAACGGAAGCAGCACTGCTTTGTGCCTATGCCTTATTGGTAGCTGATCAACACCCACATGATGTCCCCATTGAGGGGAGTGCCTCTCCCTGGTATCCTGTTCTGCCCAGAATCTTTCTTATGAGTACTTAGCAGAGATCCATGGAAAAAGAGTTTGTGAGCAAGCAAACTGTTACAAGCCCATACTTGGCCTTTAGGAATTTCTTAAAGTTTTAGCTGATTTATTCTAAAGAAATTAAAAAGAGAAATTTGTCTTTTGTATTTACCCATATATTTACCATTTTCAGTGATTTTTTTTTTTCTTCCTGTTTGAATTTCTACCTGTTTTCATTTCTGTTTGGCTTGAGGGACTTCTTTCAGCATTTCTTAGATCTGCTGGCAGTAAATGTTGTCAAAATCTCATGTATATGAAAATGATTTTATTTTGTGTTTATTTTTTGAAAGATAATTCACCAGATACAGAACACTACACTGACAGCTCTTTTTTGTTTTTCCATTTCAGACCATTAAAGATGTTGTTCCATTGTCTTCTGGCTTCAACTTTTTTTTTTTTTAACTAGAAGTCATCTGTTATTCTCATTGATGTTTCTTGATATAAAATGTGTGTTTTATTTTCTCCTTTGGCTTCTTTTAAGATTGTTCCTTTTGCCTTTGGTTTGCAGCAGTTTGACTATCATGTAAGGATGTGTTCCTTTTCTCTTCTTACCATGTAGAATGGTTTTCTTTTTATTTAACACTGAGCAAACCGTTTTTCTCCTATACATAGCATGCTATCAAACCAATTTTTTGACCTTTTTTCATCAAACCTTCTATGGATAAGGGATTTTATTAAGCCTGATCCTTCAAAGCTTATAATGATCTTCCTTTACTTGATTTTAGACACCATGCATAGCGTACATTATAATAATATTTAGATGAGCACTTTTTTGTGCTTGCTCTGTTCCAGGCACTATCATGAGTACTTAAAAGGCTATTATTTCCTTTAAACTTCAAAACTACCACGTGAATTAGGTACTATTATTCCTATTGTACATATGAGAAACTGAGGCCTAATGAAATGCAATACATTGTTCAGGGTCATAAACAATGTGTTAGAACCAGGATGTAAATTATGACTCCAAAGCCCTTACCTGTGACCATTCAGTATGTTTGATAAATTGATTATTTTGCTTATGACTTTTAAAAAATATTTATTTACTTATTATTTTTGGCTGCGTCAGGTCTTAGTGTGGCATGCAGGATCTTTCGTTGTGGCGTGCAGGCTTCTTCTTTAGTTGTGGCACATGGGCTCAGTAATTGCAGTGCGTGGGCTTAGTTGCCCCATGGAATGTGGGATCTTAGTTCCCTGACCAGGGATTGAACCTGAGTCCCCTGCATTGGAATGTGGGTTCTTAACCACTGGACCACCAGTGAAGTCCCTTGCTTATGATTTTATTACATGATTTCTTGTAATATGAAGATATTTGTCAAACTTTAGAAGATTATTTTTGCCGTGGAATTTACAAAATTACAGAAAAATAATGTTAACCATGATGAAATACTATATTTTATTGGGTTAGGCAGAATATCTCACCTTATTTGTAGTTTAAGTGCACAATTTTTATTAAAAATTTTTGTTGTTTTGTTTCAGTGTCAAAATTCAAGAGGTAAAACTAATGGCATTAAATGCAGAGAAGAGCAGGAAGTGGGGTATTATTTGCATAGCATATGTCCAGATGATGACTGTTCAGCTAGAAGCTATTCAAATTACGTGTCTTTATCTTTTAATAGGTACCTTTACTTCACTAAATGAGAGTAAGGAGCCACATTCTACTTGCCTTACTAAATGATATGTTGCAACAAAATTATTTACAACAGGCAGCAAAATCTTCTATTTTTAGTGGAGGAAAGCACTTTGAAGTTTCAACATAGTTTCCAGAAGCAATATTTAATGAGAAGTCCAAATGATCCTTGCAGGAGAAGATACTCATGAAGTAGTCATGTTTCTCATTGGTTTCTCAAAATTTTTGTGTTAGGGCCTTAAACTACTGCTTCAACTAGCTACACTTTTTTTTTCTACTTTTTCTTCACAGTTTATCAAGATAAGGGATAAAATAGTTCTCCTTACTGATAAAAACTTTACAGTTGGTATTTACCAATGACCCATTCTTAGTTCAGTGCTAATTTTGTTTATGCCTCAAATACTCATGGTGTTGTTTGCTCACTAGAATGCCTATTGCTTCATTCCACCAGTAGGTGATATTTAGTTGATAGTCAAAATGCTTTAGAGTTGATCAAAAATATAAGCATGCCTTAGAATAAAATCAGTAATTGTAGACAATTCACAAAATGTTCAAATTTTTGTGTTCCTAGTTTAGTCATGAATCAGTTATGACATTAGGCATGTAGATATTAAAGATAAGGAGAAATCAACATCAATTTAAATAAGATTAAGAAGTCAGCTTTTAAAATTTAATAATGGTGTCAACTTTCAAAAGGGCCTGGTTAGATTGTTTCATTGGAAGTTTTACTAAAGAGAATAGAAACAAATCAGATCCATGTGAGAATTTTTTATTTACCTTCAAGTATTTAATCTATCTATAATTTATTTTGGCTACTAAGTATTGGCCAACACTTTTTCATATATTTTATTAAATTTCTCTAAATTGTCTTACTATCTTGAGAGCTTTACAACCATATTGTCATTTGTAATTTAAGTAAGTATGCACTATTGGCTTATTAAAACTACATTTATGGACATCTTGATGATAAGATTCATTCATAATCCCTAGAAGTTAGCATGTTTTATTTTTGCTTTTTCCTTCTTGCTATAATCTACATGTATACACATATTTTTAAATAATTGTATATGACTATAACAGATATTGACCTGTTTACAAACATAGATTGTAATAGTTAATTTTCCATGAAACAACTCAATTTGCATTTTGAATTTTCATTCATTTCTCTTGTTGCAGTGGGATGGGGCTAGAAGTTAGGTAAT
Source organism: Phocoena sinus (assembly GCF_008692025.1). Classification (NCBI taxonomy): domain Eukaryota; kingdom Metazoa; phylum Chordata; class Mammalia; order Artiodactyla; family Phocoenidae; genus Phocoena; species Phocoena sinus. The sequence continues at coordinate 39,262,457 of NC_045774.1, forward strand.
TTCCATCCCTCCTGGTGTTTCCTCCAGCTCTCTGTGGTTTATGCCAGCATTCCAGGGTCTTCTCCAGGTATGCATGTGTGTGTGGCAGCAGTGATATCTTATCATTGTTCTAGCAATGACATCATGTGTTCCTAGAAGTATGCCTCTTTCAGTTCTAGAAGGTTTCTGCTGCTTCATTGCCACATTTGGGGCATGGGGATCATTTGAAGGGCTACGTTTCTATCTAGATATACCACAAAGCCATTTATTCCTTCGGTCTTATTTCTTCTTGGTGCTGTTAGAAAGCAGGAAACATTCTCTCTCTTCTCTTAGGATCCTCAAACTTCTATTTCTTACGTTTCCTTCCCTTTGTTGTTTGGTGAGTGAGAATATGGAAGGGAGACTGAGTATTTTGTCCCCCAAATCAGTATTGGGATGGAACACTTAGTGACAGTGGTTGGCAACTGAATGTTGAGTGGTAGCTAATGATTTCTATCTTTCTCTTCTTCTAAGTCATCTGCATTTTAACTAGTTCTACTATGGTAGATCACATCTTGGATCAGGCTTCTGGTTAAGTAAGAATGGACAAGTTGGAGGTGGGATGCTGTTCCTAGGCAACAAGTGATGGAAGGGAAAGATAAAGAGATGGAAGAGGAGAGGAAATTTCCAATTAATTGAATAGCAAGGGAAGACAAGAATTTGTAGAAGAAGAGTTTTAGTGTTCAGTCAAGCCGGTATGATTTAGTGATTTCCTGTCTATTCAAACATGCACACATACACACTCAATAGAAACCTATTAGAACATGAATTCTAATGTGCTGTAGACACTTTTTGAAGTGTATCTGCAAATAATAAAACCTGATAATGGTGGCTGAGACCTCACCAAATATCTATGTGTTCCCTTTGCACTTAGATGGAGACCATGTGTCTAATTCTGTCTAGTGGATGATGGGTAGAAATGATGGATGCACATTAATAGGTCTGACCATGACTTAACCTTTAGGACCTTCTAGCAGAATATTCTATTGCCACAGCAATCCTGAAAGCCAAGAGTTGAGATGGAGAGGACCTGAATCACCACATGAAAGATAGATGGTTTTAAGTGATCCCTAGCTAATATCAGGAAGTGATAAACTAACTTTGATATGTTAAGCCACTGATTCTTGGGGGTTTATTAGCTATTGTAAGATAGGCTACCCAATTTTAACTAATACAGTTTGGAAGGTAAGATGAGTATTCTTTTGAAGTTTGATTCTGTTACATGAATCTGTATCATAAAAATATTCACTGCAAAGCCCCTTTTCTTCTTTTAAAAAGTAATATCTATTGGTTCTTTTGTTTTAAAAATTATAAATCATTTACCATAGGACAGGTTCTGGACAGAGAAACTAAAAGCCAAATTGTTGGGCGTTTCTGCCAATCGAAGAATGACTTGGGATGAAGATAAAGCAAGTTAGAAATTATAAATTAGTGGAGAAATATGATCCCATTAGAAAAAATAAAAGGTTTATGAGTAACATTTTGGTGGCATGTCTATTTTATAAAATGAGGTTTTCTCAAGATCTGGAGGTCATTCAGATAGAGGCAATTCTTTGTCATTAAAAATTGATTTAACTGTTCTCTATTATCTCAGTGAAGCTCAGCATCTACTACAGAGAAGTCTTACATGAAAGCCCCATATTTTATTATTAGTTGGTGTTACTATTGCCCAAAACCTGAAAAATGTTAAGTTTAGGAGATCTCAATGTTTTGGGATATAGAGGCCTTAGTAGTTTCTTTAATAAGTTTATAAGATAAGTGACAATAATTCAAGTTAGAAAGTTAATATTTTTCTTGGAGTAAGAATTAGATTCTCTGGTTTCCTCCTTCTTTCCCTCCATCCTTTCCTCCCTCTTTCTTCCTTCCTTCTTCCTTCCCTCCCTCCCTTCTATTTCTCTTTCTTTCCTTCCTTCCTTCCTTCCTTCCTTCTTCTTTATACTCCTCTGATTCTAGAAGAATTTGTTCTCCATTTTTATAATCACTTGAAATGAAGGTCTTATAAAATACTTTTAAGTATTTGGAATAATCTTTGTAAACCCATTTAATTTTTTCCATCTCCTCTGAAATCCTTTCACAAAATTAAAACTTTAGAAGTATATTTCAGGTCTCTTCCAGCCTGTCACACTGCTATTTCTTTGTTTTTTGTTTTATTCACAAAGGAACTTATTTACTTCTTTATAATTTTCTCAGGCAATTGTCTTATGTTCCTTTATATTAGTAAATTTATATAATTTTCTCACACTTTATACATAATAAAACCTTATTACAACTTATCAAGATATTTAGAACAAACTGGAAAACTTACTCTTAAGGTTTATTCCCTAATAGCCATTGTAGCTGTATTTTCACAAATTCTATAATTCAAATTTTGGGGAACCGTGGTAAATAAGTGAGAATTTTAAAAAGAAGGAGGTTATACTAAGACAGCTGTGGAAAAAGGAATAAGTCAACAGTTGATGACAAAGTACAAGTTAATATCAGAATATAATACCTCTAAACTTCCCTTATAACTTGGTCAGATGTTTTGCCTTCTATGTACTTCTAGAGTACACATCTAGTGGCAGACATATTAATGGGAAGGGGTGGTGGTGGTGATGGGAGGATGTTAGTTCTAAAGTTAGCCCTCAAGGTGAGATCATATATAGTCACAATTACCTTTTTAAAAATCCCTAAATAGCCAAGAAATCATCAAGATAATTTTTTGTTTGTTTTTCTTTGCTTTCAGCATGGCTTCCCTTTCCCTGGGACGGTGGAGAACAAGGAATTTTTATGTCCCCCTGTCATTCCATTGGCTTCCCATCGTTCCCAAGACAGTGACTAAAATCATTAACATGGTGTATAAAGCCCTGCCAATTCTGGCTCAGACTTCTTTCCAACCTCATCTTGCCCCAAGATCCACACTGTCTTCCTTTTAATTTCTTGGATGCTCTCTCCTTTCCCCATACAGTTCCAACAGCCTTCATCTTCTTCTCTGGTAACTTCTTTAACTTTTTAGTACACAGCTTAAACATTTCTCCCTCAGAGAAATATCATGTATTCCTGTTTCGTCCTATTATAACAATCTAATCTTTCCATCATAAAACCTATCATAGCTGTGATTTAACATTTATTCATAGTGCTCTGATTAGAAATCAACTCCCCCAATAGACTGAGAGCTCCATGATGACAGGGTCTATGTTTTGGCCTTCTGGTTCATAGACGCCCATCTTCTTGTTGTGTCCTCACATGGCAGAAGGCTCAAGGAAGCTCTCTGGGGTCTGTTTTACAAGGATATTAATTCAACTTGAGAGGGCTCTGCCCTTATGACCTAGTCACCTCCCAAAGATCTCACCTCTTAATATCATCACATTGAGAGAATTAGGTTTCATCATATGAATTTTGGGGGACACAAACATCCAGTCTATGGCAAGAACAAAATTTTGATTGTAAATCTGAAATTATCTGTATTCAAATAACTCTTTCAATGGGCCTAGATTTGAGTTCCATTAAATTTAGTACTGAACACCAAATTTGTAGCTTGCTTGTAACATACTACATGGTTTTGATGATATAGGTTTTTTGTTGTTGTTGTTGCGGTACGCGGGCCTCTCACTGTTGTGGCCTCTCCTGTTGCGGAGCACAGGCTCTGGACGCGCAGGCTCAGCGGCTATGGCTCACGGGCCCAGCCGCTCTGCGGCATGTGGGATCTTCCCGGACCGGGGCACGAACCTGTGTGCCCTGCATCGGCAGGCGGACTCTCAACCACTGCGCCACCAGGGAAGCCCGATGATATAGTTCTAATGAAAGAATTTTTATATTCCTAAATAGAGGCCCAAATGTCAATAGCATATTCACAATCAGGCTTTGCTGTCCTTTCCTGAAATGACTGCTGGTCTAGAAATCAAATCTCAAATTAGTGGTATTTACTCATGCCCAACTATATATATTATACTCAAAGCAAATAATATGCTTTAGAAAAAGGACTGAAATTTCTGGGTAGTCTTTAAACAAAACTACAGTCTATTTTTTTGAGAAGTCTCATTCAAAGATCAAAAAACATGTAATTAGGAGATAGGCTTCAGTTTCCAGAAATAATCTTTAGTAACTGTTTGATTGAAGAATGTCTATTTGAAGAATATATAATAATTTGAAATTATAATTTGCTTAATATTGGCTCCTTTGAGCAAGAGGGCAATTATCAGCTTAGGTTCCAAAACCTATACAGCTGTTCCCTCACTTTGAGCGAGCTGACCCCACTGTTAACTTGAAAAGTTTGATGTGTTTGTGTATGTGTGTGCACATAAGATGTGTAGCTCAAGTTTGCATTCCCAATTTAAAAAATGTCCAGATACCCATAAAATTTAGGTGAAAGAAAAGGTAAAGTATGTTTCCCAGTAGAAGAAAAAAATCACAACTGCTTGGCAGTAATATAATATAAAAGTACATGTGATAGTCTTAGTACCTTAGCTACTTCCAAAATTAATAAATTATTTACTATTCCTCCATGGGAGGCAGGATAGAGAGTAAGGAAGATCTGGGGTTGTAGAATTTGGCCAGCCTTGGTTAAAAATCTCAACTCTATTACTTTCTACTCATGTAATCTTGGGCAATTTAGTTAATATCATTAAGGCTCACCTTTCTTATCTGAAAATGAGGATATATTATGATCATCCTCCTAGAAATACAGTAGAGCTTAATGGGACCATGTATACTAAAAACTTAGTGCCTGGAACATAATGTGTTTGCAATTAAAGTTATGATCAATATTTTTACTACCCTTCAGAAAAGAGATTTCCAATGTTTTCCTAGAGTAATGATTAGATTTATCAATGTGAAGCCTCAGGGTTCCTCTATTTTTGCTCTATATTCCCTTTTCCCCTTCTATTTAATTAAATTAATTATAGAAACAGTATAAGTATATAGAAGATGGATCAGGTAAGTGTCTTAGACAAAATAGAAGTTGCTTCTCTTACATGTGATAGTCTAGAGGTAGGTGGATGGTCCAAGGCAGTGGTTAGCCCTGTTCAATGAGATCATCCTGGAATCTGGTTTCCTTTCTTTTTCTTGTCCACCGTCTCCTAGGGTGAAGTCTTCTCTTGCATGGCTGGAGCTGCTTCACTAGCACTTTGCTCATGTTCTAGCCTTTAGAATAAGGGAAGGAGAAAATAGAGATCAAACATCCTCCCTTTAGAAGATTGGCCCAGAAATGGAATACTTCAATTCTAGCTACATCCCACTGATCATAATATAGACACATGGAGGCATCTATTTGTAAGGAAGAATGTAAAAAGTAGTCTGTTTTGTGACACTGTGCCAGGAGAAAATGCAGGAATTCTATTACTAAAGTGAAGGGGACAGTTAGCAGTCTCTGCCACAAATAATGTATTATAGTGCAAAAGATCTGTTGCACCAGAGGCCAACATAACTGGGAATATGACTTGGGTCAGTTCAAAGTAGTCTGGTGACCTTGAGATCACTGAGCTTCTACAAGTCTCAGCTCTCTCCAGGTCTCACTGCCTTACTTCTTTGTTGTTAGTTAGGGTACTCCTTAACCCTTCCTCATATGGCATAATAATAACAAACTTTATTGAGCACTTGCTATGTGCTGGACACTAATCCAAATATTTCACATGTATGATTTCATTTAATATTCTCAACAAGCCTGTGAAGTAGGTACTATTATTACCCTCACTTTATAGACAAGGAAACTGAAGCATGGAAAAGTTAAGTAACTTGAGCTGTTGGGATTTGATTTCAGGTTTCTTAACTCTATCGCTCAAGAGTTTATGTGAAGAGTGGCAACTAGTTGTTTTTTTTTTAACTTTTTTTTTTAAAAAAATTTTTATTGGAGTATAGTTGATTTACGGTGTTGTGTTAGTTTCAGGTGTAGAACAAAGTGAATCAGTTATAAAATATACACTCTTTTTTAGATTCTTTTCCCATGTAAGTCATTACAGAGTATTGAGTAGAGTTCCCTGTACTATACAGTAGGTCCTTGTTAGTTTATCTATTTTATATATAGTAGTGTGTATATGTCAACCCCAATCTCCAAATTTATCCCTCCCCACCCTTATCCCATGGTAACCATAAGCGTGTCTTCTACATTTGTGACTCTACTTCTGTTTTGTAAATAAGTTCATCTGTACCCTTTTTCTAGATGGAGTGGCAACTAGTTTAACCAAAATGTATTAGTTTCTTATTTCTGCTGTAGCAAACTACTATAAACTTTGTGGCTTAAAACAGCGCACAGTAATTATCTTACAGTTCTGGAGGTCAGAAGTATGAAATGGGTCTCATGAGGCTAAAATCGAAATTTGGCAAGGCTGTTCCTTCTGGAGGCTCTAGAGGAAAGTAGCTTTCCTTGACTTTCCCGTTTCTAGAGGCCACATGCTTTCCTTTGCTCATGGCCCCCAGCCAGCAATTGCATCACTGCAAATTCTGCTTTGCTTCCATCATCGCATCTCCTTCCCTCACTCTCCTGTCTCCCTTTTTCACTTGTAAAAACCCTGTGATTATACTTAGGACACACCCAGTTAATCCAGAGTAATCACCCCATCTCAAAATCCTTAGTTTAATCACATCAGCAAAATCCCTTTTGCCAAGTAAGGTAACATATTCACACAGGTTCCAGGGATTTAGATGTGGACATCTTTGGGGGAGCCATTATTCTGCCTACCACAAATGCCTTTTCAAAGGATGTCAGTAACTTATTAACAAATCCAATGGACTTCCTCAGGCTTTACCTCAAACTCTCTCAAAACTCTTCCCACCCATAACTTCCTAATTACATCTTGCCTGAATTTCCACTCTCTTTGATGACTCCTCTTTTCAATTCTATCTCTTATCTTCCTCAATGTAGTTGTTTCCCAAGGACCTACTTTCATTCTTTATTCTTCTCACTCTATACTATTTACCTTGGTATCTTCTTATATATCTTATAACAGAATCTGTAACTAATATAATACTTATATTTGTGTCCCCAACCCTGGTTTTGCTGTTGAGTTTCAAACCAATGTTTAAAAAATGTTTGCTGGATATCTTCCCCTGACTGTTCTGACCATTCAAATTCATCATTTCAAACTGAAATTATGGTCTACCTTCCCATATCTGCTGTTCTCTTGCGTTTACTTTTTTTGTTGATGGCCCTTCATCTTCACAGTGGTTCTGTCTCATGAATTCAGTGTCCTCTTAGACTCCTCTATCCACTTGTTTCTCAAAATGTATGGATTCTAATTCTATAGTATGTTTTTCTTCTTCCCCCTATATGATCCATTTCCACCTCTATTCTTGTAGTTCTCTTACTAGGTGTATCTTATGAGCATACCAATCTATTTTACACATTGCTACCAGATTTACTTACCTAAAACCGAGCTCTTGTCTTATTATACCCATCCACCTCAAATATCCTTGCTTACAGAATTGTCTAACTTTCCAGAACCTCCTTCATCTACTTTCAACATTATTTTTTCCTATATATATTTACATACATTTTGTTTCTGAAAAACTTGACTCTTTGTTTCCTATTCATCATGCACTTTCCCTTCTCTGCCCCTCACTCATAATTTCTGTATACTTGGAACATTTTTATCAACCATTTAAATTTATCTAAGTCCAATCCATTCTCTAAGATCCTGTCTAATGCTACTATCAGAAATCCTTCAGGTTATCTTTTGCTTTTTGATTGATCAGATGCTTCTCCATCTTTTATTAAATTTAACACCTTTTACTCATTTATATAGCAATTTTTGAAAATATCACTGAGGAAAAGTTTGTGTTTGGCTCATCACCCAATATTAAGTGTTTACATAGTATTCCTAAAATATGAATCTGCAAAACAGGAAAATTGGACAAGAGCAATGATTTTCAATTTGGAGAGTAAGGGAGGAGTATAAGAATATTTCATGGGTGTAATTGTTGTAAAAGGTATACTAAGTATTATAAAATACTTGAAAAAATTTAAAACCTATTTTTAAAATAGAAATATTGATAGAGAACATATTTTTGTTATTGCCATATGTTGTAGGGAATGCCAGTCTAGGCTTTGAAGCCACCTCCTCAGGCTTGAAGCCTGGCCAGGCCAGGCAGTAGTTGGCAAGTTACTCAACCTCTCTGTTTCTCATATTCCTCACCTAGAAAGCTGAGAAATAATAATCGCTACCTCATAATGCACACAGAACAGCATTTGGCACATGATAAGTCTCCAGAACATCTATCCAATTATTAGCTATTATTATTATCTCTCAAAAATTGTCATAGCTTTAAAAGATTGAGAAATACTTGACTACATGGTCTTTACTATAACTGTACCCCTAAAATTCTATCGTTCTGATACTAGCATAATTCTGCCTAATCTCTATCATCATGTAGATTTATATACAGAGACAGTTAAAATGATAGCTATTTCATCTTTGTTATAAACTTATTAGGCATTATAATGCTTTTGAAACACTCATCTTGAGTCAATTCTTATTGATTTTAGCTTTTTACAGTTTGTGGCATTAAACTATAAAGAATAGAGGCAGGTTTTAAAAAATTATTTGGGCAAATTCTTCCTACATTGTCCTTTCTTCTAGTTTGGAGTATAGACCTTTCCTGTAATATTTATAACTCTTGCTTGTGTGTGTGTGTGTGTGTGTGTGTGTGTGTGTGCGTGCACATGCATGTGCGTGTGTGTGTGTTTAGTGCATTAAATTCACACAAAATGTAAGTAATTATGCCATGCTTTACCCTAAGCAACCTAAAGGTTGCTAATATTTGAGAAGCCTACTTCCCTCCCTCGGCTGTTTAATTTGGCACTTTGAGTGAAATATTTTCTTTTTTGTAATTTTAATGTCTGAATTATATGTCGACTACATAGACCATATTAGAATGCATACTCTGGGAAGAAGTAGAAAAGCATCTGTTTGCAATGTAAAATATACCAGTATTTGTTAGGTGAGCATTGCTAGGCAAATAGTAAATCAGTTGTTAAAAATTTCCATTTTAAGATGAAGGTTGCTACTGAAAGATTCTAATTTGGTACTATGTTTTCATATTCATACTGTAATAGAGAGCATTATTTTAGCCATGCTGAAATTGTTAGAACTAACTCAGATATGCAGTTAGAATCAGAAAAACTTTACATTTTGAGTAATTTTTATGGTATGAGGCACTGAATATAGAAACTTGTCTATAACATAAACCTGGATGTGCTTTTTAAACTGATAAACATTTACAGTGATCTTTGCTACTGAATCCAGATACAACACAGCCTCTGTAAATATTATCTTGTGGTTTAAAAATTCAAAATGCACTTGTAGAAATGTAAAATGATAAACTTATAGACTATGATGACTTCTTTTTTACTTTTCTTGTCCCATTTTTTATCAGATTACAAATATGGAATTAGTCTTTAGTGTTCACTCCAATTTGGCTAGGGTAACTTGCTAAAGCCTGTAAGAATCAGAAATCTCCCAATTTTTTAAACCATTAATTAACCAGCTAAAATGCTTCAACCAAATAAGCAGGTATGCTTTAATAATAGAATCCTCTCTAGTGGTGCTGCTGATAGGTAAAAATAAATATGATTTTTTTCCACTTCACTGTCAAAATGTGCTGACAACTAGGAAAATGGTTTATTTTATAAATAAATGTTTTCAACATAGACATAATTGAAAAACAATATACAGGGCATGGTAAAATTAGCTACACAGTTGATGAATATCATAACAAGTTTTCAACTCATGTGCATAGTTGAAATAATTTATCTTATTTTAATTTTTTATGTTATACAATAAAAATGTACAACTGAATATATAATACTGGTTCTCAACTTAGGCCACATATTAGAATCACTTGGGGTACTTTGAAAAAAAAATTGGCCTATGAACATCAGAATCTTGGAATGAAGTGGGGCATCCACAATCTTTAAGGGCTCCCAAAGATATTCCAATGCTCAACCAGGTTTGAGAACCACTGGAATAAAATACTTTGGCTTATTAATAAATATTTATTTATATTATATAAATAAATTATATATATTATATAATATAAATAAATTATAAATATTATAATTATTATTATAATATAATTATTATAAATATTTATTTATAATAAATAAAATACCTACTATGCTGACTTATGGGATGTAGATAACACCTCCGTGTATATATATATAATATACAAATTTACATACACACATAGAGATAAGATAATGAAGTACCATTCCTTACCTTTTCATATGAGACTTTTACTCTCATAACAATAGAATTTATTATGACAAGGCTAACATTTAAGGAGCTAAATGTCAGTGACTGTTATTAGTGCTCTTAATGAATTTTTAAATTTAAATCTCACAATACCCTTACAGAATAGGTATTTTCTCCACTTTAATAAGGAAGAAACTGAGGCACAGAGATGCCAAGTTCCTTGTCCAATGTCATACCACTGATAAGCTGTAGAGCCAGAGTTTGAAGATAAGCCTTCTCAATTCAGATTCTCAGCAGTTAATGATTTTACCACTTGGCATTTAACAGTAATTTGTATGTTACTAATTAAGTGGTTATAAGAGGAAAAAATTAATTAGATGATGATTAAGACCACTGTGAAAATATAGATAAGGTCATAAGAGATATTTGTTGCTGTTTATGTATTACTTGGTACAAGAAAGCTAAATTACTAAAATTATTCTAGGTTTTAACTACTTGGTTTTTTAAAATTAAATCCATCTGGGTTTAAAAGATCAAGTCCAACTAATAAGAAATCTCAGAGATCATCTGGAAGGTTTTAATGAACAGGGTGCTTTCTCATGTATTCTTTTTTGGGAATATAGGCTGATACGTTGAATCTGTTTAAAATAGGGACTCTTTGTCTGTGATTTCAGAAAAATCTTTGAATATTTAGGATAAAGTTTCATGAAGACTGTAGATGGCAGCAACTTTCTGTTATTGGGTATTTGCTGTTCATAAGCACTTTTGGCTGGAGAGCTGGCTGAAATTAGTTGTAGGACTATGATCTGTGGTGGCTATGTGCTAAGGTACGCAAGTGAAGGTGTATTCTCTGTTTGGCTTTCCAAAAGCAATTTTCTGTTATTGGTTTTGAAAAGCTATCCCATACTCTTTATTTGAATAAGGATTGAAACACATTTGACTGGATCTGAAGGAAAAGCTGAAGCAAAGGCAGGTCATTCTCAACAAAAGTAATTTCAGGGAGCATTCTGTTATCATTCTTTGATATTGCATTTAGGCAGTTACATACTTTTTCTAAATACAGTGACCTGCATGATTTATATGGAATTCCAAAAGCAATGATCCAGTAAATTTACTAACAGTTTCAGTAAATTTGCTTCACGGATCCCGCATCTGATGATTGCCTTCTGCTCTTGGCATTTTCTACCTAATATACCATGTAATATGGTTCAAATCAAGAGTCTTATTCTGTCAAATCATTCACTGGAGAGGCTAGTGAAGGCTTTAACTGTGTATTAAAAAAAAGGAAGCCATTGATGGTTTGGGTCGCATTGCTTTTGAAGGCTTTATTAGAGCTGTCAAGGAAAATAAGTCATTCGTGCTCCAGTTGCCCTTCAAACAAATGTACTTCAATATCTTGGATGCTCCTTAGTTTTATGTTAAATTATATAGGAGTATTAAGATTGCTATAACTGAGATAACTCCTTGTGATCAATACCTCTCTTTGGATTGATTAACTGGTATTGATGAGAAAGGATAGTCCCATTAATATGTTTTAATAGAATTAGAAAATTAGCTCTCCAGCCCTGCAAAACATTTGGAACTTTTCCAGCACTGTTTGAGTTTAAAGAAACGGAGAAATGTTTTGTGGATCTGACCCCCCGTGGGTTGCCTTCTGACAGTCAGATAAGTTTTGGCATAACTGTATTACCCAGGCTGGTTTCTGGCTTCTGTTTTTTTTTTTTTTTTGGTCAGTGGGCCAGAATCCAAATAAATATTTTTGGAAGCAGGACACCTTGTTCAAAAGTTCACAAGTCCAAGTAAATATTCCTGTTTACTAAGACAAAATGAGAGATGAGATGAGCAAAAACACTTGTTTATGGGAGCTTATTTTCTTTATGTAATTGGTCCCAAAGGGAAGATGAAAGCTAATGGGCTCCAGGGATTTGCCCCTTAATTAGTTTTACACTGTCATGACTACAATGAACATAAAGTGATGCACAATTTATATAACAGAATGCCTTTACAATTCTGACATGTAAGGGCAGAGAAACATGAAGAAATTTCTTTATATACATCTCTAGGGATATGATTAGCACCACAGAATCATTTTATAGTGAGATGCTTAATGGAACAACTCTATTCTGTGACAGAACTGTCACCCCACCATTTTTTTAATTGTTTAAAATAAAAGAGACTATCAGGACAGTCAGTTTCTATCATTTATAGAAGTGTTTAATGAACCAGAGCAAAATATCTATTTCTCTATCCTTACTAGCATTATGTTCAATCACACAGCTGAAATAGTATTAGGGGTCCAAATGAATTTTTTAGTGCCATGAATCAAGTTTACTAAAGGCCATTTCTTTTTCTTTCTCTTTAAAAATATATTGATGTAGAGTTGATTTATAGTATTATTAGTTTCAGGTGTATAACGTAATGATTCAATATTTTGTAGGTTATTCTACAAAGTTATTATAACATACTATTTTCTCTGTGCGGTATACTATATCCTTATGACTTATTTATTTTGTAATTGGCAGTTTGTACCTCTTAATCCCTTCACCTATTTCACCCCTCCCCCGACCCCACTGTCTTGTGGTAACCACTAGTTTGTTCTCTATATCTGTGAGTCTGTTTCTGTTCTGTTCTCTTTGTTTGTTTTGTTTTTTAGATTCCACACATAAGTGAAAACATACAGTATTTGTCTTTCTCTGTCTGACTTATTTCACTAAGCATAATAACCTCCAGGTCTGTCCATGTTGTCACAAACAGCAAGATTTCATTCTCTTTTATGACTGAGTAACATTCCATTGTATATATATACACCACTTCTTCTTTATTTATTCATCTGTTGATGGGCAGTTAGGTTGCTTCCATATCTTGACTACTGTAAATAATGCTGCTATGAACATAGGGGTACATATATCTTTTCTAATTAGTGTTTTGGTTTTCTTTGAATAAATACTCAGGAGTGGAATTGCTGAGTCATATGGCAGCTCTAGTTTTAATTTTTTGAGGATCCTCCATACAGTTTTCCATAATGGCTATAGCAATTTACATTCCCACCAAGTGCACAAGAGTTCCCTTTTTTTTCTTTTTCCTTTTTGCTGTTCTGATTGGAAGCTTTCCACTATTCTGCCTTCCAGTTTGCTTATGCATTCTTCTGTATCACCTAACCTGCTGTTAATTTATTCAAGTGTACATTTCATTTCAGTTATTGTATTCTTCAGCTCTGATTTGCTCTTTTTATATTTTCTAATTCTTCATTGAAGTTAGGTGAAACAGTTACCTATCCTAGTCTTGAAGGTATATCTCTGTGTGGGAGCATTCCTGTGCAGTCTGCATGTGCCCTGTGACTTTGGTTGGGGAGCTGGATCTTAAGTGAGCTGGGCCAGAGCTTCTCCTTGGGTGTGATGGTAGTCACTGCTTTGGTGGGATATGAGGCTGGAGCTGGAGGGGCTGGAGCCACAGCCCAGTGCAAGCCATGGCTTCTCTCATAGTGCAATAGCAGTCACTGCCTTGGCAGGTAGTGGGGCTGGAGCCGGAGAAACAGAAGCCGCAGCCCTGTATGGTCTTCAGAGCACCAGGCAATTTTCATTCAATCTACTGTCTCTGTGCTGGAACCCAGAGGGAGCCACTCTCTGCACATGCTCTTTAAGAGTGGAGGCTCAGTTTCCTGTAGTCCTCTGCTAAGCCCCACTGGTTTTCAAGACCAGGCAAGGGGGCTCATCTTCCCAGGTCCAGACCCTCGGACCAAGGTGCCCAATGTGGGGCTAGAATCCCTTGCTTCTTAGGGTGGAGTGCCAAGCTTGTGATATGCCCCTCCTCTTCTGGGTCACCTGCTGTCAGCGTGGGGAGGGATTCCTGTGGATCCTGACGAGATTGTTTCTCTTCCCCTCCTACCAGTTTCAGTTGTATCCTTGGTTGTAGAAAGCCTTTCTACTAGTCCTCAGGCCATTCTCAGAGAGAGCTGTTCTATATGTAGTGTAGTTTTGGTGTGTTTGTGGGAGGACGTGAGCTCAGGGTCTTCCTACTCTGCCATCTTGATCTTGCCTCCTCCTCTAAAGGCCATTTCTTAGAGCCATAAGGGATTATTTCTAATTTCAACGAAATATCAGAAACTTGAAATTCATGAACTAATTCTTTCATTCAATAAATATTTGAATGCCTACTTTATGCAGCAATGTACTAGAATAAGAGAAAAAGGTACCCACCCCCATGGAATTTAGGTTCTCCCAGGGGAGAGGGAGATTAAATAATTAATTTCTCAAAGTAATTTTAAAAATTATGACTGTTTTTTATGTTGAAAGACAAGTATGGTGTATCATTAAAATATACAAAAGAAGGATCTAACATAATCTGGGATTTCAAAAAAAGAGTCCTTTAGAGTTTATTTTTAATTCTTTATCTAAAATAAACTAAGATTTGGACACATACATAGTTCACCTGTTTCCACTGGTGGATGAAAGTTTTACTTTTACATAGAACAGCTATAGGACAACTCAAAGAGAAAAATATTCAAGAATTAGGAAGAAGAAGCTGGCATATTCTGTTAGCAAAAACATGGATATGTTGTTTCTATGAGTTCTTTTTAACAAATCTCTCACACAGGCGGGATGGTTATATATTTGAAAGGGAGAAGATAATTTGTTTTTTAGAAGTGAATTTAACTTCCAGTTAAATAAATTAGATTTGATTTTTAAATTACTTTGTGAGATGATTCTTACAAGTGGATTACATTTTTCTGAAAATGAACAGGCTGAAAATTAAGAGAATATTTCCTAAGAAAAAGCATGTTGGATTTGAGTGACTATAAATTTGTGGAAAAACAAACCTGGAAAATATGTGATGCTCAGCCCTGTGTATAGGTTTGTCCAACTCTTGTGAAAATGAGATGAGACTCATAAAGCATGAACACTTTATCCCATAGCCCAAGGAATAAAAAAAGCTATTCACACTTTTTAGATTGAATTCTAATAACTTCTAAAATGTAAGGGATTGGTTACCAGTAATAGAATTTGATTTTAATAATAGAATAGTTTTGTTGTTGTTGTTTTCTTGCGGTATGCGGGCCTCTCACTGTTGTGGCCTGTCCCGTTGCGGAGCACAGGCTCCGGACGCGCAGGCTCAGCGGCCATGGCTCACGGACCCAGACGCTCCGCGGCATGTGGGATCTTCCCGGACTGGGGCACGAACCCGTGTCCCCTGCATCGGCAGGCGGACTCTCAACCACTGCCCCACCAGGGAAGCCCTAGAATAGTTTTTTAAAGCTCAAAATTTGCTGGATATGTTTGAAAGCGAGAAGGAGGGAAAGAGGCTGTCAAAAACAAATTTAGTGGGGGGAAAAAAACATTGAAAGGAGAAACATAAAATGATAAAATTCAATTCCTGAAGATGCAGATGAATGAACTGTCCTTTTGATGCCAGAAATCATTCTTTCGCTTTTTAAGTATACGTAAAAATGTCCTGACTATGTTTTAGACATGCTACTTTTTAGGAAACATTTCTGTTTTCATCTACTCACTCCTGGATGCTTTCTCAAGTCTTGTCAGCTAAATCAACAGATGTCTTTTCTCATCAGTCTTATCAAAGATTTTAATGATGTGTATTATTTTTTTATCCAGAATTTTGTTGTTTTGTCTCCATAAAATATAACACTCTATCATTTGTTCTGAAGCTTATATTAGCCTAGGTAAATTAATCTAAAACTATTCAAATCTCTCTTAAATTGAACATGAGTTTAAAAATGTGGCAGAACTGATCCCAATCATTTTTTTTTTTGCAGAAGTTATCCTACTGTTGGTTACTTAAGAATTTTCTTAATTTTATTTTGCATTTAGTTCCTAGAAATCTCTTCTTCAAAGAAATCACTTGCTATCCTGTTGCTGTATGATTTATACAGATGCTTGCTCAAAATAGCCAAATTTGAGGATGTTTTGTGCACATAAATAGTGATGTATATCAAGCTTTTCTTGATATTTAACACTTGTCTTCTATATTCAAACATACTGCTACTGATGGTGTTTAATGAACTAGACTTATTTGTTGAGTGAAGAAAATAATCAAGGAAAGATTTACTAAGTCCTTGAACCCACAAAACATTTTTTTACTATTATTATGCAAAGGAGAGTGACCATCTGTTCTCTATCTCCATTGAAGCCAGAACATGAGGAAATAAATTGCAGTATGAGGTAGTTAGGTTAGAATAATTGAGGAATTTCCTGACAGGGTTGTTAACACTAAAATGAATCAGGAAGAGAGGCTGTGAAATTTTCTTAGATTCTTCCTTGCCCCCACCCCCTTAATATGTTAGTTTGGTCTTGTAATCTAATAGACTTCTCCAGATTTAGTTGTCTTTACCTATGATTTCACAAATGTGTTTCTTTCAAGTTTAACATCAGAGGGAGGACCAGGAAAAACTAACAATAATCAAATAATAGCTGAGATTTGTTGAGTTTTTATTATGTAGAAAGCTCTGTGCAAAGAACTTTGCATGCTCTTTCCCATTTGAATACAGTAACAAATCAGGAAGTTAGTTCAGTCTACATGAATTCTGTGTAGAGCTCTTAGATTGATGATGGCTACCACACACCAAAAAACTAATTACTGGCAGTCGATTTGTATATCTCTTAAACTTACTATAAGGATTGAAGAGTCACCCTACTATAACTGTAGTAATTCACATATTTTGAGAGTGACAGAAATGTAGCATGAGAGATGACTTGGTTAGGTCACTTTGGATATGTTAGTATGGCACTGAGAGCCTGACTATTAATTTCATGGAGCTGTATAAGGGAGCTTGTTATTTCCAATGCTCCATGTTATCTCTGAATAATTCAGTGAGCTGAAGATCATTGTTTTTCCTTCCAAAAGGCAGAATGCGTTTCTGCAAAAGAATGAAACCAAGTGGCTCTCAACAGTCATAATGTAGAAAAGAAACCCATGTTTTCAATGGCTCTAGACATTTGAAGCCCAAATGCTAATATCCATCTCATTGCCATCTCTTCCTCTTCTGAAACAAACCCTTCTCTTTAGGTTTTCATAATGGATAAGTCTTAGATCTTTCCTGAGTTTGTCAGTCCTGTGTGATGAAGCTTATTTTTGTGTTTGTTCTTTGTGTTCTTTTGATTATAAACTTTAGCAACAGGGATGGGCCTTGATTTTACAACCTTGTATGCATGTAGTGACTTCACTGATGGGAGATGTAGTAAGTCCAGCTGAAGGAAATAATTATGATGGAAACATAAGTTGACAGTTTGCTTGAATCACCTGAGCTGATGAAAGGAAAGAACATTTTCCTCTTTTGATAAGGCTTCCCAAATGGACTCACTTTCTTTAGCTATGCTTGCACTACTGTTGCTATTTCCATGAGTTCTAGTCTAAGTTTCATGAATATTAGGAGTTCCCAAGAGTGGGAGCAGTTGAACAAGAAGTCCAGAGCTCTGAGTTCTAATCGAGGCTTGCTATTTGAGTCACCAAGATTAAACTGACACAGGTTTCAAAACTGAAACAGATTTTCTTTGTGGCTTTTAGGTTGTTTTAAACAACTTTTAAAATAATTTTTTCAGAAGAGCAATGATCAAAAACAGTACAGAGGTATCTATAAGGCCAACTATTTCTTAGATAATTCACAGATAATTTAAATTAAACACCTCTAAAAAAGTGAGTGAATAATTTACCAAGTTTTGTCATTGCCCTCTTGTCTTCGTTTAAATTTTTCTTTTCCTTTTTCTTCTTTTTAGAATTGTTGATAGAACTCTGTCATTCCCATCCACGTGGACAAGTGGCCTTTAAATTTTGGGGCTTACAGGAGGGCAGTATAATACAGTGTACATTTGCTTGGGCTCTATAGTTAAATACTCCAGGCTATTAGCAGTGTGAATTTGGGCAAGATCATAAGCTCCTTTTGCTTCACTGGGAAAATAGGGATAATAACCATAACTCAGGAAATTGTGAGAATTCAATGAGATAATTCAGATAAGATCATTAACATAGTCCTGTCCCACGAGCTTGTACTCCATGAATGTTATTTCTCCTCCTCCTCCTCTTCTTCTGCTCTTTCTCCTCCTTCCAAGGCTTCTTTGAGTTCTAGAAGCCTTTGAGAAGCTAATGAGAGATCTGACTCCAGCAAATGAACATATGTCTACATATTTTAGATAACTTAATAAAAATTACTCAAATTATTGATTCACAGTGTAGATTATATGATAGAAAATTTTATACTTTATATATTGAAAGCCTTTTATTTTGATTAAAATAATGGTAAAATGAAGACTATAATTATTTAGCTGCATTTCATTTTATCTATAATTCTGTTTTATGGTTATTTTTATTAAATATTTTAATTTTTTTAATTTTTTTTTTTTTTTTTTTGCGGTACACGGGCCTCTCACTGTTGTGGCCTCTCCCATTGCAGAGCACAGGCTCCGGACGCACAGGCTCAGCGGCCATGGCTCACGGACCCAGCCGCTCCGCGGCATGCGGGATCTTCCCGGACCGGGGCACGAACCCACGTCCCCTGCATCGACATGTGGACTCTCAACCACTGCGCCACCAGGGAAGCCCTATTTTTATTTTTTAAATTAATTTTGTACTAAACTTTTTATTTTGAAATAAATTTAATTTAAAGAAAAGTTGTAAACATAGTACAGAGAGCAGCCATATCTTCAATATCTGGCTTTTCCTATTATTACTATGTTATCTAAATAAGCTAAGAAACCAAAATTGGTACATGTATTAACTAAACTCCAGATTTGATTCAGCTTTAACTTGTCTTCCATGAATGCTTTTTTCTATTCCAGGATTCAGTCTTGGGATAGAAATTGTTTATAACCATCATGTCTCTGTAGTCTTTTCTAGTTTGTGAATTCTTTCCTTATTTTTCATGAGCTTCACATTTTTGAGAAATATTGGTTGGAGATTTTGTAGAATGTTCCTCAATTTGGGTTTGTCTGATATTTTCTCATAATTAAACTAAGGAAATTGAGGCTTAAAGAGGTCAAGTAACTTGACCATACCAGTAGAAGCTGGGTCTGGAACTTAAAATAAGTTTTCTTCATCCCAAAGTATATGATTTTTCCACTATATATGAATTACACATATATAAAATATATTTTAAAAATTTTGTCATAATATCAAAATGTCTGAGAGTAAGGGGTTTTAATAGTTATTTTAATAATCTCATTAAATTTTTTCTATAATAGTTTAAGATTAATAGCTATTTCACTTGGATACAGTAATACAAAAGTGATTTTGTGGTTACAGTATTCCCAGATCCAAGTGTATTCTGAATATTACTACATTTCCAAAATTCTCCAGGTGGATAAAAATTCATTATGTTAAGAAGCATTTAGTTGAAGGTGCTGCTGAAAGCAGTCTCACTTCATTTTCCTCAGAGTTCACACTTGCTGCTAATTTTGTTTTTGCATTGAAAGTAAGCATCAAAGAAAAAAACAATGTTTGACAGGTACAGGAGAAAGTCATATCAGAGTCTTGTGAATATTGTTTGAGAGATGTTAATTTTTAGGCATCCAGTTCCTAATTCTCAAAGATACTTAAAATATTATTAAAAGTCATTGAGTATGGAAAAATCCATAAATTCCTGCAAAACCTTGTAAAATAAATTTCCTGGTAGCTGAACAAAGAGTTGAATTAGAACGAAATATGCAGGTGAAAAGTCCATTCCCTGTACCGATTTGGATATCCCTCACTAACTGAACATGAACTAGAATAACTGGTCACTTCTCTATTTCTGTGTTTCTTCTAGAATGGTTTTATGTAGCCTGAAATTATAAGCTCGCAATAAAGTTTGCTACTCAGAAGACAAGTGATTTGAAGTACAAGGGAAAGGTGACTGTTTCATACATTTGATGGGAAGTTATGACAGAAGTAAAACAAATTAAAATAACTGAGTAGGCATTGAAGTGACATCTGTAGAAATCTTAAAAAGTAGACTAGCTTCTCACTGGTTTAGTATGGCCCTGATTTTCAGTACATCTTGGATTCAAAAAGAGAGAATACCAGGCAAAAGTTTAAAGAAGGTGAGGGACTTCCCTGGTGGTCCAGTGGTTAAGACTTCGCCTTCAAATGCAGGGGGTACTGGTTCCATCCCTGGTTGGGGAGCTAAGATCCCACATGCCTCATGGCCAAAAATCCAAAACATAAAACAGAAGTAATACTGTAATAAATTCAATAAAGGCTTTAAAATGGTCCACATCAAAAAAAAAATCTTCAAAAAAACTCTTTAAAAAAAAAGAATAGGGGCTTTCCTGGTGGCGCAGTGGTTGAGAGTCCGCCTGCCGATGCAGGGGACACGGGTTCGTGCCCCGGTCTGGGAAGATCCCACATGCCCCGGAGCGGCTGGGCCCGTGAGCCATGGCCGCTGAGCCTGTGCTTCCGGAGCCTGTGCTCCGCGGCGGGAGAGGCCACAACAGTGAGAGGCCCGCGTACCGCAAAAAAAAAAAAAAAAAAAAAAAAAAAAAAAAGAATAAAGTAGTTGGCATTTTTTTCCATCCTCCCTTACCACCTGTATTACAGTTTTTCCTTCACTAGAATCACTTTCTGTTATTTATCTAGGTCACTCTTGCCAAGTGGAAAAGATATAGTTTTAAAACCTTGGTGTATATTCCTTAGAGTCTATATATATATATTTTTTTTCGGTATGCGGGCCTCTTGCTGTTGTGGCCTCTCCCATTGCAGAGCACAGGCTCCGGACGTGCAGGCTTAGCGGCCATGGCTCACGGGCCCAGCCGCTCCGCATCATGTGGGGTCCTCCCGGACCGGGGCACGAACCTGTGTCCCCTGCATCGGCAGGCGGACTCTCAACCACTGCGCCACCAGGGAAGCCCCTAGAGTCTATATTTTTAAAGCCAAACCCTTAATAGGAACCGGATCAATGACATGTTTTCATACACAATGGCATCTGGATAGGAAACATATTTTCAGCAATTAGACCTTTAAATCATTCAAAATTTATCCATTTCTAAGGTCAGCCTGGGATTGATATTTTTAAAATTATTTACTTTAGCTACAAGAAACAAGGACAATATATTTATCCAATAATAGCTATCAAACACTTACTATGTATGAGTCAGGCACGAACTCATAGTGATCAACATCAGACAGAGGTCCCTGCTCTCATGAAGCATATATTCTTCGGAGGCTGCAATAATAAGACATATATACACAAGTAAATTTTGTCAAATGGTGATAAGTAGAAAGAGTTAAAAATAGGAAAGTAAATTGTGCATATATAAAGTGATGGGATTGTAAACTTTTCTTCCCTAAGCAATAGGATGGAACATGCATTATCAGAGTGAAGGGATATTAGTATATACATAATTATTCATATGTATTTAGATTATTTTTCCCAGGCAGAACATATAACTGACTTCAAAATTATCTTTTAATTCTGCATTCCATTTATGCTAAAAATGGCACATGGAGTTCTGCAAATTCAATAGTGATTACAGTCTGTTTCTGGAAGAGTGACAAATGTGTGGGCACTTATCCTAGGATTCAGTAAGTTTTTCTTGGAGACTTTGTTATGAGGGCAGAAATCAAAGAGTCCTATAAACTTCACTAATTTATTCAACAAATATTGATTGGGCTTCCTTTATGTGCTAGGCACTGGATATACATGAGGTCAAGCATGAAGCAGAAAGAACTCTTGATGTCACAGAACTTAGGACCTGTAAGAAATATAGATAATAAATCATTTCAACAGTTAAGAGTATCAAGAAAGGTGAAGTAAAGGGTGCAATGAGAATACACCACAAGGATAGGACATGGACACCAGTGGTCATTTAAAGACTTCTTGGGGAAGTAGAATTAACACTGAGTCTCCAGGAGGAGCAGAAGTGAGCTAGTAAAGTGTTGGAGGGATTCTGGACGATGGAGAAGGTGGGATAATTGAGAGGAGGCAGAGATCAGCATTTCAGAGTTCTGTAGGCAAGAGAGACTCTGGTGAGTATGGGGAGCAGAAAGACTGGGAAGCAGGAAAAACCAGTGATGGAAACGTAGGCAGCTCTGATTCTCTTACACTTTATAGTCCACGTTAAGGTTTTGTTTAACCTTATGCTAAGGAAATGGGAAGTTAAGCAAATATCTTAATCGGGTAGAAAGGGGAAACAATGAAAGAAAAAGTTGATTTACAAAGCAAAAAAGTGGATAGAATTGGGCATGATTGAGAGAAAGGGGATCAGTTATGAGGATATTGCAGTAATAAGGGTGAGAAATCCTGTTAAGTTGGATGAGGATTGTGGCAGTGGTGGAAATAGAGGGATAAGAAAAACAGGAGATCGGTGATAGTTTAGATATGTTATGCTCAAAACATCTCACTTTGGCCATGGTCTGGGAGGCAGCTTAAAAATCAAAAGCATTACTGGGTATGAAAGAAGGAGGATGTTTCTTGGCGAACAGGTATCTGAACACTTTAAGGCAGGTAGGCAAAGAATTTAACAGCTATTGCCACAAGTTCTGTATATATTTATACTGGCTCCAAATGAGCTCAAACAACCTCATAAGCATTATCAAATTAACACCAGCACATCATTTTGAATAAAGTAAACTGCCAATAGTATTGTTTGATAGCTGTCTAAAGACTATATATTTTCTTGACTTTTGAGAGGAGATGCTGATTGTTGGCCCCTTGACATCACAGGAATTAAGTAAGTTTTATAGGCTTGGTAAGACCTTAGCTGCATCCTAAGTCCCAGTCCACTAGTGGGTATGAGCAGGCATGCACTTGGTTGTGGCTTTGTGGAACATGGCTTAACTTAGAAACAGTCGAGAACAAATTGAAGAGTTTCTGAACAGCAGTATCATGCCTCTTATAACGCGTAAAATCAAATTTCTGGTGCTCTTTTGCCACCTTTTGCCAAAAATTTGATTTGGAATCAGCTGTGTGATTGACAACACCTGTCTACTTTACTGAAGAGATATGACAACTTCTTTTCTGGGTAGCGCTGTACCCATCTTTGCAGGAATGGTTTGCAGGCAAGTGAATATGGGAATAGCATTCTCATGAAAACAAGCTCTACCACAAATGGGGAGAGCTACAAATCTCATTAAATAGACATGGAAGCAACCTAAATGTACATCGAAGGAAGAATGGAAAAAGAAGATATGGTGCATATATACAATGGAATATTACTCACCCATAAAAAAGAACAAAACAATGCCATTTGCAGCGACATGGGTGGACCTAGAGATTGTCATACTGAGTGAAATAAGTCAGACAGAGAAAGACAAGTGCCATATGATATCACTTATATGTGGAATCTAAAAAAATGGTACAAATGAGCCTATTTACAAACCAGAAATAGAGTCACAGATGTAGAAAACAAACTTATAGTTACCAAGGGGGAAGGGAGAGGGAAGGGACAAATTGGGAGATTGGGACTGACATATACACACTACTATATATAAAAGAGATAACTACTGATAATAAGAACCTACTGTATAGCACAGGGAACTCTACTCAGTACTCTGTAATGACCTATATGGAAATAGAATCTAAAAAAGGGTGGATATATGTATATATATAACTGATTCACTTTGTTGTACAGCAGAAACTAACACAACATTGTAAATCAATACTCTAATAAAAGTTAATTTTTAAAAAAGCCAGTGAAAATCAGGCTACAGACCAAAAATGACTTAGGCATGTCAATAAAATAAATGGAATAAGTTTTGCTTTTCTTCCTTTGGCCTGGGGATCTATATTCGTTTTCTTTTTTGTTGTTAGTTTCTGCTTTATTACAAAGTGAATCAGTTATACATATACATATGTTCCCATTTCTCTTCCCTCTTGCATCTCCCTCCCTCCCACCCTCCCTATCCCACCCCTCCAGGTGGTCACAAAGCACCGAGCTGATCTCCCTGTGCTATGCGGCTGCTTCCCACTAGCTATCTACCTTACGTTTGGTAGTGTATATATGTCCATGCCTCTCTCTCGCTTTGTCACAGCTTACCCTTCCCCCTCCCCATATCCTCAAGTCCATTCTCTAGTAGGTCTGTGTCTTTATTCCTGTCTTACCCCTAGGTTCTTCATGACATTTTTTTTTCTTAAATTACATATATATGTGTTAGCATATGGCATTTGTCTTTCTCTTTCTGACTTACTTCACTCTGTATGACAGACTCTAGGTCTATCCACCTCATTACAAATAGTTCAGTTTTGTTTCTTTTTATGGCTGAGTAATATTCCATTGTATATATGTACCACATCTTCTTTATCCATTCATCCGATGATGGACACTTAGGTTGTTTCCATCTCTGGGATATTGCAAATAGAGCTGCAATGAACATTTTTGTACATGACTCTTTTTGAATTATGGTTTTCTCAGGGTATATGCCCAGTAGTGGGATTGCTGGGTCATATGGTAGTTCTATTTGTAGTTTTTTAAGGAACCTCCATACTGTTCTCCATAGTGGCTGTATCACTTTACATTCCCACCAAGAGTGCAAGAGGGTTCCCTTTTCTCCACACCCTCTCCAGCATTTATTGTTTCTAGATTTTTTGATGATGGCCATTCTGACTGGTGTGAGATGATATCTCATTGTAGTTTTGATTTGCATTTCTCTAATGATTAATGATGCTAAGCATTCTTTCATATGTTTGTTGGCAGTCTGTATATCTTCTTTGGAGAAATGTCTATTTAGGCCTTCTGCCCATTTTTGGATTGGGTTATTTGTTTTTTTGTTATTGAGCTGCATGAGCTGCTTATAAATTTTGGAGATTAATCCTTTGTCAGTTGCTTCATTTGAAAATATTTTCTCCCATTCTGAGTGTTGTCTTTTGGTCTTGTTTATGGTTTCCTTTGCTGTGCAAAAGCTTTGAAGTTTCATTAGGCCCCATTTGTTTATTTTTGTTTTTATTTCCATTTCTCTAGGAGGTGGGTCAAAAAGGATCTTGCTGTGATTTATGTCATAGAGTGTTCTGCCTATATTTTCCTCTAAGAGTTTGATAGTTTCTGGCCTTACATTTAGGTCTTTAATCCATTTCGAGCTTATTTTTGTGTATGGTGTTAGGGAGTGATCTAATCTCATACTTTTACATGTACCTGTCCAGTTTTCCCAACACCACTTATTGAAGAGGCTGTCCTTTCTCCACTGTACATTCCTGCCTCCTTTATCAAAGATAAGGTGACCGTATGTGCGTGGGTTTATCTCTGGGCTTTCTATCCTGTTCCATTGATCTTTCTGTTTTTGTGCCAGTACCATACTGTCTTGATTACTGTTGCTTTGTAGTATAGTTTGAAGTCAGGGAGCCTGATTCCTCCAGCTCCATTTTTCTTTCTCAAGATTGCTTTGGCTATTCGGGGTCTTTTGTGTTTCCATACAAATTGTGAAATTTTTTGTTCTAGTTCTGTGAAAAATACCAGTGGTAGTTTGATAGGGATTGCATTGAATCTGTAGATTGCTTTGGGTAGTAGAGTCATTTTCACAATGTTGATTCTTCCAATCCAAGAACATGGTATATCTCTCCATCTATTTGTATCATCTTTAACTTCTTTCATCAGTGTCTTATAATTTTCTGCACAGAGGTCTTTTGTCTCCTTAGGTAGGTTTATTCCTAGATATTTTATTCTTTTTGTTGCAATGGTAAATGGGAGTGTTTTCTTGATTTCACTTTCAGATTTTTCATCATTAGTGTATAGGAATGCTAGAGGTTTCTGTGCATTAATTTTGTATCCTGCTACTTTACCAAATTCATTGGTTAGCTCTAGTAGTTTTCTGGTAGCATCTTTAGGATTCTCTATGTATAGTATCATGTCATCTGCAAACAGTGACAGCTTTACTTCTTCTTTTCTGATTTGGATTCCTTTTCTTCTCTGATTTCTGTGGCTAAAACTTCCAAAACTATGTTGAATAATAGTGGTGAGAGTGGGCAACCTTGTCTTGTTCCTGATCTTAGTGGAAATGCTTTCAGTTTTTCACCATTTACGACGATGTTGGCTGTGGGTTTGTCATATATGGCCTTTATTATGTTGAGGAAAGTTCCCTCTATGCCTACTTTCTGCTGGGTTTTTATCATAAATGGGTGTTGAATTTTGTCAAAAGCTTTCTCTGCATCTATTGAGATGATCATATGGTTTTTCTCCTTCAATTTGTTAATATGGTTTATCACATTGATTGATTGGTGTATATTAAAGAATACTTGCATTCCTGGAATAAACCCCACTTGATCATAGTGTATGATCCTTTGAATGTGCTGTTGGTTTCTGTTTGCTAGTATTTTTTGAGGATTTTTGCATCTATGTTCATCAGTGATACTGGCCTGTAGTTTTCTTTCTTTGTGACATCCTTGTCTGGTTTTGGTATCAAGGTGATGGTGGCCTCGTAGAATGAGTTTGGGAGTGTTCCTCCTTCTGCTATATTTTGGAAGAGTTTGAGAAGGATAGGTGTTAGCTCTTCTCTAAATGTTCGATAGAATTTGCCTGTGAAGCCATCTGGGCTTTTGTTTGTTGGAAGATTTTTAATCACAGTTTCAATTTCACTGCTTGTGATTGGTCTGTTTATATATTCTATTTCTTCCTGATTCAGTCTTGGCAGGTTGTACATTTCTAAGAATTTGTCCATTTCTTCCAGGTTGTCCATTTTATTGGCATAGAGTTGCTTGTAGTAATCTCTCATGATCTTTTGTATCTCTGCAGTGTCAGTTGCTTTTCTAATTCTATTGATTTGAGTCTTCTCCCTTTTTTTCTTGATGAGTCTGGCTAATGGTTTATCAATTTTGTTTATCTTCTCAAAGAACCAGCTTTTAGTTTTATTGACCTTTGCTATCATTTCCTTCATTTCTTTTTCATTTATTTCTGATCTGATTTTTATGATTCCTTTCCTTCTGCTAACTTTGGGGTTTTTTTTTGTTCTTCTTTCTCTAATTGCTTTAGGAGCAAGGTTAGGTTGTTTATTCGAGATGTTTCCTGTTTCTTAAGGTAGGATTGTATTGCTATAAACTTCCCTTTAAGAACTGCTTTTGCTGCATCCCATAGATTTTGGGTCATCGTGTCTCCATTGTCATTTGTTTCTAGGTATTTTTTTATTTCCTCTTTGATTTCTTCAGTGATCACTTCGTTATTAAGTAATGTATCGTTTATTTTAGCCTCCATGTGTTTGTAGTTTTTACAGATCTTTTCCTGTAATTGATATCTAATCTCATAGCATTGTGGTCGGAAAAGATACTTGATACAATTTCAATTTTCTTAAATTTACTAAGGCTTGATTTGTGACCCAAGATATGATCTATCCTGGAGAATGTTCCATGAACACTTGAGAAAAATGTGTATTCTGTTGTTTTTGGATGGAATGTCCTATAAATATCAATTAAGTCCATCTTGTTTAATGTATCATTTAATGCTTGTTTCCTTATTTATTTTCATTTTGGATGATCTGTCCATTGGTCAAAGTGGGATGTTAAAGTCCCCTACTATGAATGTGTTACTGTCAATTTCCCCTTTTATGGCTCTTAGTATTTGCCTTATGTATTGAGGTGCTCCTATGTTGGGTGCATAAATATTTAAAATTGTTATATCTTCTTCTTGGATCGATCCCTTGATCATTATGCAGTGTCCTTCTTTGTCTCTTCTAATATTCTTTATTTTAAAGTCTATTTTGTCTGATATGAGAATTGCTACTCCAGCTTTCTTTTGGTTTCCATTTGCATGAAATATCTTTTTCCATCCCTTTAATTTCATTCTGTATGTGTCTCTAGGTCTGAAGTGGGTCTCTTGTAGACAGCAAATATATGGGTCTTGTTTTTGTATCCATTCAGCTAATCTGTGTCTTTTGGTGGGAGCATTTAGTCTATTTACATTTAAGGTAATTATCGATATGTATGTTCCTATTCCCATTTTCTTAATTGTTTTGGGTTCGTTATTGTAGGTCTTTTCCTTCGCTTGTGTTTCTTGCCTAGAGAAGTTCCTTTAGCATTTGTTGTAAGACTGGTTTGGTGGTGCTGAACTCTCTCAGCTTTTGCTTGTCTGTAAAGGTTTTAATTTCTCCATCAAATCTGAATGAGATCCTTGCTGGGTAGAGTAAGCTTGGTTGTAGGTTTTTCTCCTTCATCACTTTAAATATGTCCTGCCAGTCGCTTCTGGCTTGCAGAGTTTCTGCTGAAAGATCAGCTCTTAACCTTATGGGGATTCCCTTGTGTGTTATTTGTTGTTTTACCCTTGCTGCTTTTGTTATGTTTTCTTTGTATTTAGTTTTTGACAGTTTGATTAATATGTGTCTTGGCATATTTCTCCTTGGATTTATCCTGTATGGGACTCTCTGTGCTTCCTGAACTTGATTAACTATTTCCTTTCCCATATTAGGGAAGTTTTCAACTATAATCTCTTCAAATATTTTCTCAGTCCCTTTCTTTTTCTCTTCTTCTTCTGGAACCCCTATAATTCGAATGTTGGTATGTTTAATGTTGTCCCAGAGGTCTCTGACACTGTCCTCAGTTCTTTTCATTCTTTTTTCTTTTTTCTGCTCTGCAGTAGTTATTTCCACTATTTTATCTTCCAGGTCACTTATTCGTTCTTTTGCCTCAGTTATTCTGCTATTGATCCCGTCTGGAGTATTCTTCATTTCATTTATTGTGTTCTTCATCATTGTTTGTTTCATCTTTAGTTCTTCTAGGTCCTTGTTAAATGTTTCTTGCATTTTCTCTATTCTATTTCCAAGATTTTGGATCATCTTTACTATCATTATTCTGAATACTTTTTCAGGTAGACTGCCTATTTCCTCCTCATTTGTTAGGTCTGGTGGGTTTTTATCTTGCTCCTTCATCTGCTGTGTGTTTTTCTGTCTTCTCATTTTGCTTATCTTACTGTGTTTGGGGTCTCCTTTTTGCAGGCTGCAGGTTCGTAGTTCCTGTTGTTTTTGGTTTCGGTCCCCAGTGGCTAAGGTTGGTTCAGTGGGTTGTGTAGGCTTCCTGGTGGAGGAGACTATTGCCTGTGTTCTGGTGGATAAGTCTGGATCTTGTCTTTCTGGTGGGCAGGTCCACGTTTGGTGGTGTGTTTTGGGGTGTCTGTGGACTTATTATGATTTTAGGCAGCCTCTCTGCTAATGCATGGGGTTGTGTTCCTGTCTTGCTAGTTGTTTGGCATAGGATGTCCAGCACTGTAGCTTGCTGGTCGTTGAGTGAAGCTGGGTGCTAGTGTTGAGATGGAGATCTCTGGGAGATTTTCACTGTTTGATATTGTGTGGAGCTGGGAGGTCTCTTGTGGACCAGTGTCCTGAAGTTGGCTCTCAGACCTCAGAGGCACAGCACTGACTCCTGGCTGCAGCACCAAGAGCCTTTCATCCACACGGCTCAAAATAAAAGGGAGAAAAAGTAGAAAGAAAGAATTAGTAGAAGTAGAAAGAAAGAAAGAAAGAAAGAAAAGAGGGAGGGAGGGAGGGAGTAAGGAAGGGAGGAAGGAGGGAAGGAAGGAAAAAAGAAAGAAGATAAAGTAAAATAAAATAAAGTAAGATAAAATATAATAAAGTTATTAAAAAAATAATTATTAAAAAAAACAAACACGGCCAGAACCCTAGGACAAATGGTGGAAGCAAAGCTATACAGACAAAATCTCACACAGAAGCATACACATACACACTCAAAAAAAGAGGAAAAGGGGAAAAAATCATAAATCTTGCTCTCAAAGTCCACTTCTTCAATTTGGGATGATTCGTTGTCTCTTCAGGTATTCCACAGATGCAGGGTACATCAAGTTGATTGTGCAGCTTTAATCCGCTGCTTCTGAGGCTGCTGGAGAGATTTCCCTTTCTCTTCTTTGTTTTCACAGCTGCCAGGGGCTCCGCTTTGGATTTGGCCCCGCCTCTGCGTGTAGGTTGCCGGAGGGCATCTGTTCTTCCCTCATACAGGACGGGGTTAAAGGAGCCGCTGATTCGGAGGCTCTGGCTCACTCAGGCCGTGGGGAGGGAGGGGCACGGAGTGCGGGGGCCGAGGCCAGCGTGACGTTGCACCAGCCTGAGGCGCGCCGTGCGTTCTCCCAGGGAAGTTGTCCCTGGATCCCGGGACCCTGGCAGTGGCTGGCTGCACAGGCTCCCCGGAAGGGGGGTGTGGATAGTGACCTGTGCTCGCACACAGGCTTCTTGGTGGCGGCAGCAGCAGCCTTAGCGTCTCCCCGTCTCTGGGGTCTGCGCTTTTAGCCGCGGCTCGCGCCCGTCTCTGGAGCTCCTTTAAGCAGCGCTCTTAATCCCCTCTCCTCGCGCACCAGGAAACAAAGAGGGAAGAAAAAGTCTCTTACCTCTTTGGCAGGTCCAGACTTTTCCCCGGACTCCCTCCCGGCCAGCTGTGGTGCGCTAGCCCCCTTCAGGTTGTGTTCACGCTGCCAACCCGACGTTCCGACCGAAGCCGGAGCCTCAGCTCCCAGCCCCGCCCGCCCCGGCGAGTGAGCAGACAAGCCTCTCAAGCTGGTGAGAGCTGGTCAGCACCGATCCTCTGTGCGGGAATCTCTCCCTGCTTTGCCCTCCTCACCCCTGTTGCTGTGCTCTTCTCCGCGGCTCCGAAGCTCTCCCCTCTGCCACCCGCAGTCTCCACCCGAGTAGGGGCTTCCTAGTGTGTGGAAACATTTCCTCCTTCACAGCTCCCTTCCACTGGTGCCGGCCCGTCCCTATCTTTTTGTCTCTGTTTATTCTTTTTTCTTTTGCCCTACCCAGGTACGTGAGGGGTTTCTTGCCTTTTGGGAGGTCTGAGGTCTTCTGCCAGCGTTCAGTAGGTGTTCTGTAGGAGTTGTTCCACGTGTAGATGTGTTTCTGGAGCATCTGTGGGGAGGAAGGTGATCTCTGCGTCTTACTCTTCCGCCATCTTCCCAGAAGAGCCTGGGGATCTATATTCTTAAAGCTGTCGGGTATGATCTCTTGGCTTAGTGATTTGAGAAGCAGGGACAGAAGTGAAGAGTTTGCCTCTGAGAGGTAAAAATGTTTTTGAGATATGAGGACAGGACACTAAAAGAATTATGGTCTGAATAAATTTTTTTTTAAAGCAGGTGAAATGTAAAAATAATTTACAACATTATTCTATAGCATACAATTTGAGATTTTACTGACCATTCATTCTGAATGTTTGCTCTTATAGACATTCTTCACTTAGCCCTGGTTGCTTTCTCACAAAGTTAGCAAACCTGTAAAGCACTGCAGAGTTGTTTATCTTATGCAGGTACATGGCTCAGTGAGCTCTTTGTTTAGGTCAATGCAAGCATATTGCTATTTTTATACTTTTGGGGGAAATACACTGAAGGTTTTGTCCCTATTATTCTACATGAGCAATTTCATACATATTGTTAATGATGGACTGACTATATCTAGATCTGACTTACATAGCAGTGGGCTGAAAAGATTATGCAGTAGTTTTGACAATGTCAGAATGCAGTTGACCCAAAATACTGCCCTTCTGCTGACTCTCATGCCTCTAACCCGACTGACATATGTTTAGTTTGCAATATTTATACTGCCCCTTAATTACCATATTGTAATACTTATTTTTAATGGTTAGAATACAACTTTCCCTGAGAAGACATTGCACATTCGATATCAACCCATTAGTAATGATTAGTTTATCTGATTACCTATTATCACTTGTTGTTACAAACTTCAGGTTAGGTCATGAGAAAAAATGTTAATTTTGGTCTGGCAGAGAAGAATAGAAGTATTAGAAACTAGAGTTGGCATGATCTCACGATGGGGGTTATGGGAGGTGTTGAATTGGGCAGTGAGGGAGCAGTGTGCCAGCACTTGTATGGTGGAGTTCTAACAAACTGTGAGTGGGACAAAAATTATGGACTAAGGTAGGGGGTGTTATTGTAGCATAGCTAGTTAAAGGCACTGTCTTTGGAATCCAACAAATCTGGGATAGCATCCTAGCTCTCTCACTTAGTAAATGTGTGGCCTTGGGAAAGTCACTTAACCTCTCAAAGCTTTGATCTAGAATTATTTTTATACATTTATATACAAAATTATATTTTATATATAAAAATATATTTTTATTTGTACAGAAATCCCTAAATATGCTCTAAGACTAGATAATTTAAGTGACAATTCATAAAAATGTTTAGCCATAGTTTTCAGAGATCTTTGTCTCCCAGAAACAGAATCATGGCCTTTTAGAAGTAAGCACCTTATTGCTATCTATCATTCCTGAGAGCTACTGAAATCCATCATATTTAGGGTGACCACATAATGCCTCTCAAATCAGGACACCTTGGAAAGTGAGAGGAGGCACTTAAAACAACTAAAATATAATAATTGATCTAGAAGAGGTATAAATTGGAATTCTCTCAGTTAAACTATTTCAATCTAATGACGTTGAATGTTTGCACAAGACAGAAAGGTTTACAGACAGATTGCCTGGGCACCTAATAGAGGCAAAAGATTCTAAAAAGAATAGATGTTTTCTCTTCCCTTTCCTCCTGAGCTGTTAGTAAAAATGCTATCAGCATAAAACATTTTTGATTTATTTTACTCTATGTAAAATATTGCTATAGTGAATCATATATCTACGCAAATATTTTAGCAGATATATTTTTCTCTTAACTCAAGTTCATCTGTAATAAGAAATTGAACCAATCAAAACACATTCATATGGTTACATTTAAATATATCTACACTTTAAAAATAATAAAGCTGATTGACTTTAACTTTCATTCTGTTGATGAATAACTGACATATTAGTCTGAACATGGAGTCAGTAACAGTGCGTTAATATCAGGTTTCTAATTTTTGAACCATTAGACTTATTTGCTTTCTCATGTCTTTATTTCCCTATGAATTAAATAGAATTTATACCATTGACAGTGAAGGACTCTGTTAACATCTTCTGATTATTGATCTTATAGAGGTAAGATGATAGTATAAGTATCATTCACATTCTATTCTAATACCTGATTATTTTAGGTGTCTTAAGCGGGTAACTAAAAATACCAATATTAGTATAGTTTACTAGTTAATTAATTTAGAATTTGTGTTTTTCCACGAATGATTTAAGAAATAGTACAGGAATATCTGTATTTAAAAAGATAAATGATTTAAAATAAACAAAAGGAAAATAAGATTAGAAAGAAAAGATGACCTCTGGAATGATGTTAGAATATAAAACATAGGTCATGAATTTATATCTGCTTCCTGGAAGGGGTACATAAATATGTCCGTTAGCTTTAGCAGTTGAAAAAAAAGAGCAAAACACTGTGAGGTCCAACAATGAGAAAGTCCATAGGCAAAAAATAAAACCACTGGTCCCCCAGAGCACATACTCACATTGAGAGTAGAAAAAAGTTTCTTCCATGAGAAATGTACATAGTATGACTTCCTTCCCATTTCTACAAGATTAGTTATGCTATCATCTAATAATACCAGATAACATTATGTTCCCTTTCTTAAGTTACTGATTCCAACACTAAAAAAAACCTAACAATCTACCTTATTTTTTTAACCTACTCATTCAAGTAACTTGCTTGTGTACTGTGTATGTAATGGTTTGATGTTTTAATTGTATTCTTCCTATATCTGATACGAAAATATGTATGCAGATTGCAATGTGAAGTAAATATTTATGAACTTTCATCAGATTGTTTAACATAAATGCTCATGTGAAGGCACACTGTTTTAAAATGTAGTCCTCAGTGCTTCCCATATAATATCTTTTTTTATTTACAGACCACTCTAGCCTTCTTCCCTGTAGGAGACACTATTTTTCTTATGTCAATAGCCTTAAGATTAAGAAAGCTGGTTCAGGGAGCTATGTTCCACTGTACATGATATTCTAAGGGGGTTAAAGGGAGAGAATTTTGGCCTGTGGATCTTGCATCTGTGAGTATGAAGTAGATTTGTCCGATTTGAGCATCAGGGTTGCCTCTGCTAAATCAAACTCACCTCTGTGAATATGAGTATGATGCAAAGTGTATTTTTAATATGCATCTAAAATGAAGACTGAGCAGTTTTAAAAAATTATACATAACACAAATTGGAGAATGGGCAATCATCTGGTAAATTAAAAATGAAAATAAATGTTGGCGTTTAGGAGCTCCAATAAATATCATTCCTGTCCTCCTCTGGGTTTGGAACTAATTGAAATACAGACTTAGATTCCAATAGATGGAGATTTTAAAAATAAGAATTTGAGATAGCACTTTGACCTGTGCTTTTAAACTATGATCTCTCCCTGGGTCTGGTAAGCCTGCTGGAGAGTTTAGCATGTGTTCTGAGAAAAGGATGCTCAAAAAGGAGGATCCAAAACAAATGAGGTTAGATTTGGCTTCATGTAGCAGAAAACTTAAAATAACAGAGGCTCAAACAAATAAAAGTTTATTTTGCTCTCATGTACAAGAAGTCTGGAGAGCGGCTATATCAGGGTGTGTGTATCGTGGTGCTGTGGTCATTAAGGAGCTGGGGTTCTTTGTTTACTAGCTCTGTTACCCTGGAAAATTACTTCTACGAGTCTCAGTTTCCTCATATATAAAGTCAGTGTAGTGATGTCTGCATCTCAGAATTATTGTCAATTTTGTTGTTAAAATTAAACAAGATATAAGGCAACCATCAGAGTAGGTACAGTGTATACTAGTTAACTTTCAGAACTACAGATGAAAGTAAAAAAGTAAGGACTCTCAAGATTAAAAAAAAAATACATAAAGAAGCAAAGGTGAAACTACAATGACAGAAAACAGAGCTGTAGTTGTTAGGGAATAAGTATGGTGTGGAGTTGACTCTAAAGGGAGGTGGGAATTTTTTGGCATGATGGAATTGTTATATGTCTTGATTTTGGTGGTGATTATGTAACTGTAAATGTTCATAAAAACTCACAGAACTCTACACTTAAAAGGGTGAATTTATTGAATGCAAATAACAGTATATTTTTAAAAATGGAAAAAACCCATAAAATAGAGCCATAAAATTAAAAGCTTGAAGATTCCTTGATTTGTAGGCATATGCTAAAACATACATACATACATTATGCACAGAGATATACACTGAATAATTATACACTTTATTGCTTGATCTGCAGATGGACAGGATTAACCTAGAAAAGAGAGTTCTAGATTTTTAGATCTGGAAGAAACCTTATAAGCTGCATAGACTAATCACATTAAAAGCTAAGAAATTTGAGGTCTGTCAAGATGACATGATTGGCAAAGAAAGGGCACAAAGCTGTTTCTTTGATGGCAGAGCAGTATTTAGAATCATGTTTCCTATTAGAGTCCTGTGCATTCTGCTATGTCATAATTTCCTTCTTTAAAAAAAAATTTTTAGAGCAGTCATAATTTTTTAAATTAAAAATGTTGCTTTTTCTAAAGTAGAAAAATCTTAATACTAATCTTAATTGCTGGATACAGAAATCAAAACATTTAGCACTATTCTGAACTAAAAGCCAGATGAAATACAGGGAAATTTGAAGTTATTGTTGAAACTCCTATAAGTCACATGAATACCAGAATAGCTATGTCACTTTAACTGTGTGTGGTTGAACGCCCACATTTTATTAAATCATCTCTGTAGCTTTGGTATAAAAATTCTGGACAAGATGTCAAAAGACTAGGATCCCATCTTAACTTCACCACAAATCTGCTCTTACTTCATGAGTAAATCTTATTCCCTTGAGCTCTTAGTTCCCTCATTTGGTTTGGACTAGATTAGCACTTTTCAAATATTAGAAAACACATTTAAAAAATGAAATCTCAAACGGAACCCTAACATCTTAAAGATTAAAGAAAACTGATCTGAAGCAGGGTGGGAGCCTCTGGTCCCTACCACTCAGCCTCCTCCACCAACCGCTCTTTAGGCAACTTTAAGATACTGCTCTGGAGTCCTAGGGTGCCAGGAACACAGTTTAAAAACTCCTAGAAAAGAAGTCCTTAAGGTTCTTTTCTCTTTGAAAATACTCTAATTTGTGAGCCCCAAAATGAAAGGAAAGGCATTAGGCATTTGTTTTTCTAGCTGTAAGAAAGATGAAAAATAACAGATACTATGTAAGTCTTTTTCAATACAGTTGTGCATCATTTCATTGAGACTTTAACATTTGCCTTAAAAAAAAGGATTAAAGAGAATAACTATCTTTTTGCTTGTAGTAAATCCACGTTGTAGAACGTTATCAACAAAGCTTGCATCATGAATATGTGTATACTGGGGCCACAGTAACTTGGACTAACACCTGCAGTAACACTGCTGCTGTAGGTCTTGTATATCCAGCATTAGTCCAATGGGAGAGCTTGGGAGGATCTATCAGGAAATTTGGTGATTATCAGTGAAATAAATACTATTGTCAGATTGTCCTTGGTCATACATATGCAGATTATGGATTATAAACAGACACACAAATAAATGTTCTATGATGATAATAAAAAAGGCAGAAATAAGATTCATTACAAGAACACAGTGAAGAAAAACTTCAAACAGCATTGATGTTATAATAAAATGATTAAAAACAAATATCATGGGGCTAAAGGGTAGCAGCCTGGATGCCCCAAGTTTGTATAAACCCAGTGGCTCAGGTATATAGTACAAAATAAGCATGTTTGTCCAAAAAGAGAAGCAATACTGACCCCATAATAGTTTTTTGCTACATACTTGGGTGAAACTATCACCAGCAGCAATGTTTCAACACAGACAAAAGTGTCAACAGTAGAAATGAGCTGAAAGGAGTTCTAATTTGAATAATTGTATTTGGGGATACAGATAAGAGGCTGTGACAAGGAAATCCTAAAACACAGTGGCTCAAACAAAGTAGATGTTTAATGTAACTAACTAGAGGGAGGCTGCTGAGTCATTTAGGAACCCGGGTTCTTTCTATATTGTTGCTCTGCTATTCCCTAAAGTTGTCTTCGATTGCTTGGTGGACACTGGCTCACCACTGTTTGCTTTATCTACAGTGAGATGTGGAAAGAGAATTAGAGGGCAAGTGAGTTTTCCCTTTTAAAGATAGAAGGCTGAAGTTGCCCACATTACTCTTGCTTAATTACCATTTGCAAGAGGCAAATCACATGGTCACATGAGGCTGCAAGGAATGCTGGGAACTCTAGTTGGGTGATCATATCTTGAGGAGAAGAGTGTTCCTAAAAGGAAGGATAACAGAAAGGAAACTAGAGGATAAGGTCTCTGCCACTGAATGTAAACCCATTTGTGTAATGAAGTTTCATTTTGCAATGCAGGAAATGCTTTTATGTTAGATTAATGGAATAAACGAGGGGCTTTTGGCTGAGGAAAAATGAAAGACATATGTAAGAGGGAGATAGAATTTTTACTTACTTTGTAGCATGATTGTTATGAATGGAGAGCAAATGGAGTTCTGATGTGATATAAGCCCCTTTGAGTCATGTGTGGAATACAAGTTCCACTTTGATTTGTATTTTCTGGTAGTTTAGGGAGCAACTGGTTAAGTCCTTGCAGAATCTAACAAAAATTTGGTTTTATTTTCATCAGACTTCTCTGAGGGAATCATAGTTATGCAAACATATGTCAAATTGTCTGTTCAAACTCTTAAACATTCAACTTCAATCCCTTTTGGAAAGAAGACATGGAATAAATCCAATCTATTGGGGGAAATCTATGTGTTATCAATATTTGACTATAGGGATACCCTCAGTATTATTGACTTTTGGTTAGGAGACTATAAAAGCTGTATAACCAACTTGGCACTCACGTAGGGTGCCCCTTGAACAACTTGTTCCAAGCTTCTGACTTAATTTCTTTTGTAGGATAGCTAGTAATATGTATTTAGCCTAGGATAAGTTTTGGCAAATTAACTAAACTTAGTAAATCAGAAGTGCTATACAAGAGTTAAGTATAGTCATTTATATGTGGACTTTAATCACTTTTTACGGTCAGGTTTGCAAACAGCGTAAATGCTACAAACTTACTCTCTCACAGTTCTTTCTCAAATTCCTGAATAGACTCCTACAGAGTTACACTGTGTTTGAAAGATCATATCCTGACTTGTCCTATGGAGGCTTTGCTCAGTTTAGAAAATTTTTGCAGCTGAGGTGAACCTATAGCTTGCTGGGGAAAATCAACATGATAAAAATTAATTGATCACTCATCCAAAAACATGAATTCTAACAGGTGGTAACTGCTGTAAAATATGCTGGCATCAGATGATAGATATGTAGGGGAAATAATCCTGCAGATACACAATAATTTCTAAAATAATTTTTTTCTGTTTAGGGATCACTTTTTTGGGGGCTTTTTATTAAAAGGAGAACTGTGTTTTCCTAAATGAAAACAAATCTTTATTTCTAAAGGGCTAATATCCTGCTGTTTTTACCTACATGAAGTTATGTGAGATACTGTGGTATGCTACAAAGGAAATTGTATATGGAATTTCTTCACTTAAAATCAAAGTTCTATGAGCGAAAGAGTAATAATTAATAGCTAAACATCATATATTCGTAGAAAATTTTCTAGTAATTGAATAAAAGAATAATCACAAAAACCCAAATGATCGATAATTTTCCTGCAACTGAATGGTTTTTAAGTGTCCTCCAAAATTTGATCCCAATATTTAGACTAAATCTACAAATTTATATCTTTATTTAGATATTTTTCCCTATAATGATAATAATGAAAGTCCTTAATTCATGTGATTATGGTAAAGATTAAAGTTCAGTTAACTCTTAAGCACTGTGCCTGCCACATAGTTGCATACTTGATTAGTGATTATTCTTATTATAGATTCATGAATTCCTAGAATGGTTGCTAATCAAGCTGTTTCATAAACCTGAAGTCTCATTTACACTCTGGACTTGAAATCCAGGTAAAAGTAAAAGCAAAGCATCATTTATTATGAAGAGTGCTTTGATTATCTTCGATCTAACATGTTTTAAATTTGCATGGCTTTATAAAACAATGTCAGGTGGACACCCTTAATTTGATTTCATGTGACAAAATTGTATGCAAAAAGAACAATTTTTCCCTAATTATAAAATCCCTTATATAGTTAAAGAAAGAATTTCCCTCTTAAATGAAAAAATTCCCTATCAGGGACTTCCCTGGTGGTCCAGTGGTTAAGATTTCATCTTCCAGTGCAGGGGGTACAGGTTCAATCCCTGGTCAGGGAGCTAAGATCCCACATGCCTGGCAGCCAAAAAACCAAAACATAAAACAGAAGCAATGTTGTAACAAATTCAATAAAGACTTTAAAAAGTGGTTCACATCAAAAAAAATCTTCAAAAAAAAGTTCTCTATCATATATATTTATGAACATATATATATACACAAAATATACACAAATATATATAAACAAAAAATATATATACAAAATAGAGAATACAAAAGGTGTTCTTCCCCAAGGAAGAGAAATGAAAACTAAAATAATTTCTGCTGGGAATTCCAAGGCTCCTGACTTGAGGATGTGAACTGTCACAACAGTTGCATAATTTGTATTGTAATAGACAGTATCTGGTGAAAATTGACTCTTTAAGCTAAAAAAGTAGCTTATACAATATTTTCCTAAAAATGTTATATTATGCTAGTACCTAATCAAGTTTTATCTCTACATTACTATTTTTATTTGTACATTCTCTAGCAGCAGAAGAAGTTGGAAGTTATAAATAGGGAACTAGAACTCTTATGTCCCAGCAGCTGAGAGCAAGGTTTGGTGACATGAAAAAGGTGAAACTGTCATTTTTGGAAGAATGCTTAATCTGCTCTGTGTTGGATGACAATACATCAATCCCTTCAAAGAATTAATTCACTTTACATTTGTTTTTGCTATTTTTTGTGCACCGAAATTTGACCTTTCTGTGAAGTCAGATATATTACTCCTTTATGATTTATCTCACTAATTTAAATTTAGAGTGTCCTTCTTATTCAGGGGCTAGTAAAAAGTCACTATTTTATTCTAGCATTTTATCTTAACATAGTTTTTATCACTTGAAATTTATTTTGGTTTATATGAAAACATGATCTAAAGTGATTTGTAGCCAAAATAGCTAATTGTCTCAGGGCCATTTATTGAAAGTGATTTTCTTTCCTTGTTCATTTGACCTCCTTATATTATGTAATATATTATTAAAATTAATATTCATAGTATTTCTTCTGTTTTATTGTTTATTTCTGTCCTTATAGCAACACCAAACTCTTTTAATTATAGTACCTTTATAGTATGTTTTAATATAAGGTAGGGCTGCTTCCATCTTATTACTCTTTAAAGAGAAAATTTAAGTAAAACTCCTGCAGGTACATGTTACATGGAAAAGCTATTGGGAAATTTGTTTTAGTCAGCATCCTAACACATTCTCCTATCCAGGCTCTCAGCCATGGGCATAGTATAAAGGATCCCTCTTGCTGTGTCCCATTGCTTTAGGGCGCCTCAGAAAGTTCTGCCTCTGAACTGCTTCCTGAGTCTTGCCTGTGCTTTTTTTTATACATTTTTCCTTTTTAGAAATCAAAGTCAAGTTCTTATTCTCTTTTGGGTCCTGATAATTTACGCTGCTTCAAAATTGTTGAGACAGTTGTAGCTCACTCTTCACTCTGAAGACACAGACAAGTTCTATTTGTTCTTCTGCCCTGGAAGTGTGGTGAAAGTTGGGGAGAAGTGAGTATGGATTGCTACTATGTTAATAGTGATGTTAGTATTTACTAGATTTATCAACTACTGTCCAGTGTTTAAGTTTTCCTCTCTGTATTTTATAGTGCTAGCTATATTGTCTTCCTGTGCTTATGGGGGCCTTGCACCATGCAAGCCAAACCACAAAGCAGGACCATTCCTAGCTGCTTCTCTTTGGTATTTCCCCTCCAAATTTTACCATTTAGCACCTAAATATGAAAATAAACCAGTACTACCTTATACCTACATTGATGCCATTATTGCCTTTAGGGTTTCAAAAGAAAAACCTTTAATATTAATTTTTTACTAAAATTTTACTTAGGAAATAAAAGTTGATTGTATGCTAACCTGTATTGAATTTTCTTTTAGATACCAAATCATATTCTCCTCTAAGGAAAGGGGCATAGCATTTATTCAGGTTAGTATTGTAAAAGGGAGACACAGAAAACATAGATGTTGAAAACATTGTAAAACGGAGACACAGAAAACATAGATGTTGAAAACATTTTCTGTAATTTAAATCAAATGAGACACTTTATGCAATCTTAGTGTACAAAAGGCAACTGGTAACAATTGGATATTTTAGCACACAAGACTAAAGATCACAAACTATATGAGATTAAAAAATATCCATTGTACATAATCTTTAGCAACTTCAAATGCTAAATAATTATGTTTAAAAAACTAAAACCAGTTTTAATTGATTTGGACACAATGAGTATATATATATATATCTCTTCACTTTTCAGGTGGAGACATGATAAACTTCTGTGACTTTTTAAAGCTTGAAATCTTGGTTTAAAGAAGTAATTTTCCTTTCTAAAGTATGCATCTGAGAATAGTATCTATAAGTATTTTAAAATTTTCTTGAAAGTATAACTTGGTTAATTCTTAATGATAACTATGATTTTCATGAGGGGGAAAGAAGAGAAAAAGTATGTGAAAGGTCAGTTTCTCAAAATTTAAAATATTAAATGTTGCCCAGTCAATGTATAGCATTATAATCTATACATTAGTCATAACAAATTCAAAGCATTCAAGATTTAGTTGCCTTTGGTAACATGGGCCTGAGCATAGAACCTTTTCAATTACTTCTCTTCAGAGATGACCTAATGTTTTGTCTTGTCCACACAAATGCATTCAGAGAGAAAATTGAGTCTTTCACAACAAATCCCATATGTAGATATGGCTTTAGCTCTTAAAGTGAAACATTCATACTTGTTATTATGAAATTTTAGCTTTTTCTGATTAAGGGATTCAAAACAAATGTTTATTCCTTAACATTGTTCTCTGATTTCACATTGCTTGTTTCAGTGTGAAAATGAACATACTACCAAGTTGATCAGTCATGATGAGAATAGAGTCCAACCTCTGATTCACTTCCACATGGTCAGTGCCATACAGGCACAGGATGAATCACAGGTGACCACATTTCCACGTATATTATAATCATTTAAAAAAATAAATAGAGGTTGAGTTACTTTGTAAAAACAGGATGAAAAACATGTAGTTGAATGAATGTGGTCTAGAAATAGACTTGGATTTTTGGAGTTAAATAATTAAAAAGGTACCAAATAAAAGAATGAATTACTGAAACATTCCCTTGAATCTTCGTAGGCTATTCTTACCTCCTATGAGTTGGAGAACTGCTTTAGGGTCTTTCATAAAGTTCCTTATTAACTTACACTGACACTGAATTTTTAACGTCAGAGACTTTTCTTAACACTTTAAAGGCAAAATATAAAATATTATTTCAATTAAAAGGACAAACTCTGACAGATCTATATAGCTTTCAAGTTTAAAAAGTTAAATAGTTCTAAGACTTACAAAGGCCTCATTAGGGAGAATTGAGGGTTGATGTCATCTAATTAGTCCTGAAGGACTTCTGGATTTTGTCATGTAAATGGCAATGGCCTTTGTTAATGCTTAATTAGCTGCTCAGTCATTAAAAATAACTTTGATAATCTCCTGTACACCTGAAACTAATACAACATTGTTTGTTAATCAACTATATACTATCATATAAAACAAAAATTTTTTAAAAAACCTTTGATTTTGAAATGTTCTTTTATACAAATTCAGAAGAGTTGAGGCAGATTAAGAGAAACTACCACATAGTTATTATTGATCACTTAGCATTATATGAATATATTTCTTCATTTGATGATGGTTGGTTTCTACAGAATACGAGAAACATTTATTTCATTGTCATTCTATTAATAATTGCATTCAAGGCTATTTTACAGATTTAAATTATTGCAATTATCACCTTGACAATGTTTAATTTCCCGTAATTTGACCAGGGTCTTCTGGTCAGGAACTTCAAAAACATTTTGAACCTGTGTGATACTCCAAAACAGTCTTCTTTAAAGCTCCTGGATCTTGAGCTTCCTGCCTAGCATGTGTCCCTGAGGCATTCAGTATTTTAGTCTAATCCCATGTCTTCCTAATGCTCATCGAACTAGGTTTCCAGAATTCTATTACCTGGAAAGATATCAGATGCAGTGGGCCACAATGGCACTTGAAAATGACACATTAATATCAGTCAGGGCAGTAGCCACTTTGAATCCCGTGAGAAGAGTGAAAGAGTAGCAACCTGGAAAATTCTCACTAGTCCATTTTCAGACAGTCCTGTCTCTTTCTTCAGAATCATTCTACAATTGCTCTGAAGTTACAAGTGTGGCAGTTCATGTATGAATTTTGCCAAATGAAGTAATAGGCTCTGGTAGCTTGTGAAATATGTTTTTTTGAATTTATAAGCCAATCTTGAATAGCAGTTGCTATTAGTATTTTAAATGTATTAGTATTTTAAATTCAAGGTCTTTATTGAAACATGAAGCTTAGATGCTTCCATGGTTTTTCTGCTCACAGTTTAATTTTTTACTTTTATTTCCTACGCTGAACCTGAGGTACTTTGTTGAGTTTCTTGGTTTGATAAATATTCTTCTAGAAGAGCTTTTACCCTATTTTTGATTTAGAAATATCTAACATGCTTTTACTTATTTGTTAGGTCTTATCTAGTATATCTTTATATTAAAAAGTATGGCTTTATAATAAATATTAATAGTACAGAACTATGTTTATAATTTCTCTTAGATATAAAGTTGAAAGGCAAAGGCAAATGGGGGCTTGTTTCATTCACATTTAAAATTTTCATCTGATAAAGAATAATAATAATGCATAGAACAAGATTACAGTGGACTGTTCGGACAGAACCAACATTTCAGCAAGAAGCAGTACTTCAAAATAATGACTACAAAGCTCAAAGAAGGCCCATTGAGAAAACTCAGACTTGATAATGTGACACAAACATGCCAAACCAGTGGAATAACATAGCTACACACATAAAACCTGTATGTTGGAGCAGGCGTTATCGCAGTAGGTAAAATCGCCATAGCTGAAATGATTAGAAGGGATTATAGGCAGTCCAAAGAAATAAAATTAAAATGAAAAGACTATAAACATTAGACTTTAATCTTGTTCCAAGTTTAAGCCAAAATAGTAGTCAGGCAAAATTGTGGAACTATTGTGGGGAAAAATAATTTTTCTAAAAGGCTTTTTCCTCAGTACAAGCCCCAGAATAAGAGATATTTTCCTTTCAATGGAGAATTGTTGACTTGAAAAAAAATACATACTGTACAACACACGAGCACTATAGGTAGTGCATAATTATGGAGTTATATCTAACACAAGACAACATTTGAATTGTTGTATTTCAGGTCATGGGAAAGATTTTTATAATTTGTATTTCAAAAGGAGAGAGGCATGCAAAGAAAGAGAATGCTGACCTAT
Source organism: Phocoena sinus (assembly GCF_008692025.1). NCBI lineage: Eukaryota > Metazoa > Chordata > Mammalia > Artiodactyla > Phocoenidae > Phocoena > Phocoena sinus. Next base: position 39,306,944 of record NC_045774.1, read on the forward strand.
CTAATTTTAAGTTTAATTAACTTTGAAAAGAGTCTGTTAAATATTAAGAAACAGGATTTAAGATTCTTTAAAATGTATTTTATTTAGAATTAGAAATATCTGTGATTTTACGAGTATATATTTCTTACTTGTGTTGAGTATTTTCATCCTAGCGAAATTCATAAACCTGTGCTTTAATAGCTAGGAGTTTCCATTGGAGTTGTCTTCCTCCTTATGTCTTCATGCTTTCTTGTGTGTGAAATATATTCTAAGGTTAAGAGACACTTCATTGTGCAATAGGAAGCTTGGCGAGAAAGAACAATGCTAGGATTTTAGTGACTTATGTTTGAATCAGATATCTTCCACTAACTATGTGTGATCTTGACAAGTCTTTGGCCTTTTGCACCTCCATTTATTCATTTAAAAGTGTTCAATTGGATTTCTAAGGTCTCTTTTTGTTTGAAAGTTCCATTTAAATTTCTCATAATTTAGGATTGCTGACATTTCAATATAAGTATGAAAGTCTGAGTATGGCATAAGAAAAATAATTTTTAGTTATCTGGAAGATACTAAGAGAAAGCCTTTAAATATTTCAGTGTAACTTGCAAATATGAGTGAATTTTGAATGATGCTTCACCAATTTGCCTGCCTTTAACTCTATGATCCTTAATTGTACTTAACAGAAGCAAATAATTATTTATAAAAAGAATCATCTCTATATCTTTCTTTGAGACAGATAACAAGAACATTAAACAATCTATAATTTATGAATTAAAAAATCTAGTGACCGTTACTCTCAAAAATATCAGGACTGGGGAGAACTTCAAGATGGCAGAGGAATATGACATGGAGATCACCCTCCTCCCAGCAAATACATCAGAAATACATCCACATGTGGAACAACTCCTACAGAACACCTACTGAACGCTGGCAGAAGACCTCACACTTCCCAAAAGGTAAGATACTCCCCACTTACCTGGGTAGGGCAAAAGGAAAAAGAAGAAACAGAGACAAAAGAATATGGATGGGACCTGCACCTCTGGGAGGGAGCTGTGAAGGAGGAAAAGTTTCCACACACTAGGAAGACCCTTCACTGGTGGAAATGGGTGGGTGGTGGGGGCGAAGCTTCAGAGCCATGGAGGAGAGTGCAGCAACAGGGGTGCAGAGGGCAAAGCGGAGAGATTCCCACGCAGAAGATTGGTGCTGACCAGCACTCACCAGCCCGAGAGGCTTGTCTGCTCGTCCGCTGGGATGGGCGGGGGCTGGGAGCTGAGGCTTCGGCTTCGGTTGGATCCCAGGGAGAGGACTGGCGGTGTGAACACAGCCTGAAGGGGGCTAGTGCACCACAGCTAGCTGGGAGGGAGTCTGGGAAAAAGTTTGGGCCTGCCAAAGAGACAAGAGACCATTGCTTCAGGGTGCGCGAGGAGAGGGGATTCAGAGCACCACCTAAATGAGCTCCAGAGACGGGCACGAGCTGTTGCTATCAGTGCGGACCCCAGAGACGGGCATGAAACGCTAAGGCTGCTGGTGCAGCCACCAAGAAGCCTGTGTGAAAGCACAGGTCATTATCCACACCTCCCCTCCCGGGAGCCTGTGCAGCCCACCACTGCCAGGGTCCCATGATCAAGGGACAATTTCCCGAGAGAACACACATGTGCCTCAGGCTGTTGCAATGTCACTCCGGCCTCTGCCGCCAGGCTCACCCCGCATTCTGTACCCCTCCCTGTCCCCGGCCTGAGTGAGCCAGAGCCCCCTAATCAGATGCTCTTTAACCCCGTCCTGTCTGGGAGGGAACAGATGTCCTCAGGCGACCTACATGCAGAGGTGGGGCTAAATCCAAAGCTGAACCCCAGGAGCTGTGCGAACAAAGAATAGAAAGGGAAATCTCTCCCAGCATCCTCACGAGCAGCGGATTAAATCTCCACAATCAACTTGATGTACCCTGCATCTCTGGAATACCGGAATAGACAATGAATCATCCTAAAATTGAGGTGGTGGACTTTGGGAGCAACTGGAGACTTGGGGTTTACTTTCTGCATCTAACTTGTTTCTGGCTTTATGTTTACCTTAGTTTAGTATTTAGAATTTATTATCATTGGTACATTTGTTTAATGATTTGGTTGCTGTCTTTTTTTTTTATATGTAGATATATATATTTTTTTCCTTTTTCTCTTTTTGTGTGTGTATGTGTATGTTTCTTTGTGTGATTTTGTCTGTACATCTTTGCTTTTACCATTTGTCCTAGGGTTCTGTCTCTCACTTTTTTTTTTTTTGCGGTACGCAGGCCTCTCACTGTTGTGGCCTCTCCCGTTGTGGAGCACAGGCTCCAGATGTGCAGGCTCAGCGGCCATGGCTCACGGGCTCAGCCGCTCCGTGGCATGTGGGATCTTCCTGGACCGGGGCACGAACCCGTGTCCCCTGCATCAGCAGGCGGACTCTCAACCACTGCACCACCAGGGAAGCCCTTTAGTATAGTTTTTAACACTTGTTATCATTGGTGGATTTGTTTATTGGCTTGGGTGCTCTCTTCTTTCTTTTTTTTAACTACTTTTTATTTTTAATAATTTAAAAATTTTTATTATTTTAATAACTTTATTATATATATATATATTTCTTTCTTTATTTATTTTTTTTCTTCTTTTTCTTCTGAGCTGTGTGGCTGACAGGGTCTTGGTGCTCTGGCCGGGTGTCAGGCCTATGCCTCTGAGGTGGGAGAGCCAAGTTCAGGACATTGGTCCTGAAGACATTGGAGACCTCCCGGCTCCACATAATATCAAACAGTGAAAGCTCTCCCAGAGATCACCATCTCAACACTAAGACCCAGCCCCACTCAATGACCAGCAAGCAACAGTGCTGGACATCCTATGCCAAAAAACTAGCAAGACAGGAACACAGCTCTACCCATTAAGAGAGAGGCTGCCTAAAATCATAATAAGGTCAGAGACACCACAAAACACACCACATGATGCGGTTCTGCCCACCAGAAAGACAAGATCCAGCCTCATCCACCAGAATACAGGCAATAGTTCCCCCCAACTGGAAGCCTACACAACCCACTGAACCAACCTTAGCCACTGGGGGAAGACCCCAAAAACAACAGGAACTACGAACCTGCAGCCTGCGAAAAGGAGATCCCAAACACAGTAAGTTAAGCAAAATGAGAAGAGACAGAAACACACAGTGGATGAAGGAGCAAGGTAAAAACCCACCAGACCAAAAAATGAAGAGGAAATAGTCAGTCTACCTGAAAAAGAATTCAGAGTAATGATAGTAAAGATGATCCAAAATCTTGGAAATAGAATGGAGAGAATAAAAGAAATATTTAACAAGGACCTAGAAGGACTAAAGAGCAAAGCAAACAATGATGAACAACACAATAAATGAAATTTAAAATTCTCTAGAAGGAATCAATAGCAGAAAAACTGAGGTAGAACAATTTATAAGTGACCTGAAATATAAAATAGTGGAAATAACTACTACAGAGCAGAATACAGAAAAAAGAATTAAAAAAACTGAGGACAGTCTTAGAGACTTCTGGGACAACGTTAAACACACCAACATTCGAATTATAGGGGTCCCAGAAGAAGAAGAAAAAAAGAACAGGACTGAGAAAATATTTGAAGGGATTATACTTGAAAACTTTCCTAACATGGGAAAGGAAACAGTCAGTCCAGTCCAGGAAGTGCAGAGTGTCCCATACAGGATAAATCCAAGGAGAAACATGTCAAGACACATATTAATCAAACTATCAAAAATTAAATACAAAGAAAAAGTATTAAAAGCAGCAAGGGAAAAACAACAAATAACATACAAGGGTATCCCCATAAGGTTAAGAGCTGACCTTTCAGCAGAAACTCTGCAAGCCAGAAGGGAGTGGCAGGACATAGTTAAAGTGATGAAGTAGAAACACCTACAACCAAGATTACTGTACCCAGCAAGGATCTCATTCAGATTCAATGGAGAAAGTAAAACCTTTACAGACTAGCAAAAGCTAAAGAATTCAGTAAGACCAAACCAGCTTTACAACAAATGCTAAAGGAAATTTTCTAGGCAGGAAACACAAGAGAAGGAAAAGAGCAACAAAAACAAACTCAAAACAATTAAGAAAATGGTCATAGGAACATACATATCAATAATTACATTAAATGTAAATGGATTAAATGCTCCAACCAAAAGACATAGACTGGCTGAATGGATACAAAAACAAGACCCGTATATATGCTGTCTAAAAGAAACACACTTCAGACCTAGGGACACATAAAAGTCGAGGGGACGGAAAAAGATATTCCATGCAAATGGAAATCAAAAGAAAGCTGGAGTAGTAATTCTCATATGAGACAAAAGAGATTTTAAAATAAAGACTATTACAAGAAACAAAGAAGTACTCTACATAATGATGAAGGGATCAATCCAAGAAGAAGATATAACAATTGTAAATATTTATGCACCCAAAATAGGTGTACCTCAATACATAAATCATATGCTAACAGATGTAAAGGGGAAATTGACAGTAACACAATCATAGAACAGGACTTTAACACCCCACTTTCACCAATGGGCTAGATAATCTAATATGAAAATAAAGAAGGAAATACAAGCTTTAAATGACACATTAGAGAAGATGGACTTAATTGATATTATAGGACAGTCCATTCAAAAGCAGCACAATACACTTTCTTCTCAAGTGCTCCTGGAACATTCTCCAGGATAGATCATATCTTTGGTCACAAATCAAGCCTTGGTAAATTTGAGAAAATTGAAATCGTGTCAAGTATCTTTTCTGACTACAATGCTACGAGACTAGATATCAATTACAGGAAAAAATCTGTAAAAATTCAAAACCCATGGAGGCTAAACAATACACTATTTAATAACCAAGAGATCACTGAAGAAGTCAAAGAGGAAACAAAATAATATGTAGAAACAAATGACAATGAAAAGACGATGACCCAAAACATAATGGATGCAGCAAAAGCAGTTCCAACAGGGAAGTTTATAGCATTATAATCCTACCTCAAAAAACAAGAAAAATCTCAAATAAACAACCTAACCTTATACCTAAAGCAATTAGAGAAAGAAGAACAAAAAAACCCTGAAGTTAGCAGAAGGAAAGAAATCATAAAGATCAGATCAGAAATAAATGAAAAAGAAATGAAGCAAACGATAGCAAAGATTAATAAAACTAAAAGTCGGTTCTCTGAGAAGATAAACAAATTGATAAACCATTAGAAAGACTCATCCAAAAAATGGATAAGATTCAAATCAATAGAATTAGAAATGAAAAAGGAGAAGTAACAACTGACACTGAAGAAAAAAATGGATCATGAGAGGTTACTACAAGCAACTGTATGCCAATAAAATGGACAACCTGGAAGAAATGGACAAATTCTTAGAAAACCACAACCTTCTGGGACTGAACCAGGAAGAAGTAGAAAATAAAAACAGACCAATCACAAGCACTGAAATTGAGACTGTGATTAAAAATCTTCCAACAAACAAAAGCTCAGCACCAGATGGCTTCACAGGCAAATTCTAGCAAACATTTCGAGAAGAGCTAACACCTATGCTTCTCAAGCTCTTCCAAGATATAGCAGAGGGAGGAACACTCCCAAACTCATTCTACGAGGCCACCATCACCCTGATACCAAAACCAAACAAGGATGTCACAAAGAAAGAAAACTACAGGCCAATATCACTGATGAACATAGATGCAAGTATCCTCAACAAAATACTAGCAAACAGAATCCAACAGCACATTAAATGTATCATACACCATGATCAAGTGGGGTTTATCCCAGAGATGCAAGGATTCATCAATATATGCAAATCAATCAATGTGATAAACCGTATTAAAAAATTGAAGGAGAAAAACCATATGATCATCTCAATAGGTGCAGAAAATGTTTCTGAGAAAATTCAACATCCATTTATGATAAAAATCCCTCCAGAAAGTAGGCATAGAGGGAAGTTACCTCAACATAATAAAGGCCATATATGGCAAACCCACAGCCAACATCATTCTCAATAGTGAAAAACTGAAACCATTTCCTCTAAGATAAGGAACAAAACAAGGTTGCCTACTCTCACCACTACTATTCAACATAGTTTTGGAAGTTTTAGCCATAGCAATCAGGGAAAAAAAAAAAATAAAAGGAAACCAAATTGGAAAAGAAGTAGTAAAGCTGTTATTGTTTGCAGCTGACATGATACTATACATAGAGAATCCTAAGGTGCAACCAGAAAACTACTAGAGCTAATGAATGAATTTGGTAAAGTAGCAGGATACAAAATTAATGCACAGAAATCTCTTATATTCCTTTACAGTAATGATGAAAAATCTGAAAGAGAAATTAAGGAAACACTGCCATTTACCATTGTAACAAAAAGAATAAAATACCTAGAAATAAACCTAGCTAATGACACAAAATACCTGCATGCAGAAAACTATAAGCACTGAAGAAATTAAAGATGATACAAACAGATGGAGAGACATACCATGTACTTGGATTGGAAGAATCAACATTGTGAAAATCACTATACTACCCAATGCAATCTACAGATTCATTGCAATCCCTCTCAAACTACCAATAGCATTTTTCACAGAAGTAGAAGAAAAAATTTCACAATTTGTATGGAAACAGAAAAGACCCCGAACCACCAAAGCAATCTTGAGAAAGAAAAACGGAGCTGGAGGAATCAGGCGTCTGGTCTTCAGACTATACGACAAAGCTAAACTAATCAAGACACTATGGTACTGGCACAGAAACAGAAATATAGGTCAATGGAAGAGGATAGAAAGCCCAGAGATAAACCCACACACATATGGTCTCCTTATTTTTGATGAAGGAGGCAAGAATATACAATGGAGAAAAGACTGACTTTTCAATAAGTGGTGCTGGGGAAACTGGATAGCTACATATTAAAGAATGAAATTAGAACACTCCCTAACGCCATACACAAAAACAAATTCGAAATGGATTAAAGACCTAAATGTTAGGCCAGACACTATAAACCTCTTAGAGGAAAACATAGGCAGATCACTCTGTGACATAAACCACAGCAACATCCTGTTTGACCCACCTCCTAGAGAAAAGAAAACAACAACAAAAAGAAACAAATGGGATCTAATGAAATGTAAAAGCTTTTGCACAGCAAAGGAGACCATAAACAAGATGAAAAGACAACCCTCAGAATGGGAGAAAATATTTGCAAATGTAGCAACTGACAAAGGATATATCTCCAAAATATACAGGCAGCTCATGCAGCTCAACATCAAAACAAACCAACCCAATCCAAAAATGGCCAGAAGACCTAAATAGACATTTCTCCAAAGAAGATATACAGATTGCCAATAAAGACATGAAAAGATGTTCAACATCACTAATTATTAGAGAAAGGCAAATCAAAATTACAATGAGGTATCACCTCATGCCAGTCAGAATGGCCATCATCAAAAAATCTACAAACCATAAATGCTGGAGAAGGTGTGGAGAAAGGGGAACCCTCTTGCATTGTTGGTGGGAATGTAAATTGATACAGCCACTATGGAGAACAGTATGGAGGTTCCTTAAAAAACTAAAAATGGGCTTCCCTGGTGGCTCAGTGGTTGAGAGTCTGTCTGCTGATGCAGGGGACACGGGTTCGTGCCCCGGTCTGGGAGGATCCCACGTGCCACGGAGCGGCTGGGCCCGTGAGCCATGGCCGCTGAACCTGCACATCTGAAGCTTGTGCTCCACAATGGGAGAGGCCACAATGGTGAGAGGCCCGCGTACCACAAAAAAAATAAAACTACCATACGACCCAGCAATCCCACTACTGGGCATATACGGTGAGAAAACCATAATTCATAGAGAGTCATGTACCACAGTGTTCACTGCAGGTCTATTTACAATATCCAGGACATGGAAGCAACCTAAGTGTCCATCGACAGATGAATGTGTAAAGAAGATGTGGCACATATATACAATGGAATATTACTCAGCCATAAAAAGAAACGAAACTGGGTTATTTGTATTGAGGTGGATGGACCTAGAGTCTGTCATACAGAGTGAGGTAAGTCAGAAAGAGAAAAACAAATACCGTATTCTGACACATATATATGGAATCTAAAAAAAAAAAAGAAGGTGCTGAAGAACATAGGGGCAGGACAGGAATAAAGACGCACTTGTAGAGAATGGACTTAAGGACACGGGGAGGGGGAAGTGTAAGCTGGGACGAAGTGAGAGAGTGGCATGGACTTATATATACTACCAAATATAAAATAGATAGCTAGTGGGAAGCAGCCACATAACACAGGGAGATCAGCTCGGTGCTTTGTGAGCACGTAGAGCGGTGGGATAGGGAGGGTGGGAGGGAGACGCAAGAGGGAGGAGCTATGGGGATATGTGTATATGTATAGCTGATTCCCTTTTTTATAAAGCAGAAACTAACACACCATTGTAAAGCAATTATACTCCAATAAAGATGTTAAAACAATATCAGGATTATTTGGCTTTCTACCATTTTTAATCTACAGCTATATATTGTAAGGAAGTCTAGGTAAACACTGTCAAAGTGTTTGGGGCTAGACATAAGAATTGAAGAATGTATAAAGTTCTAATGAATCAGAAACAAATTCCATGGCAAGATATGGGTCCTGTGTCTTCTTTTGCTTAAGAAATAAAACTTTATATTTTCTGCAGGTCAAATATTAGGTATAATAAGTTTGTAGGACTTAAACGACTACAGTATTGTTTTCAATTGGGTCACAGAATGAGATAAAGGAAATTAAAATTTTGAGTTTGTCTTCTATGGGAAAGAGTCCTGGTTCTGGGAGCCAAATTGGACTCAGTGAGAGAAATGAAAGTATACATTTTCCTCCTGATATATAGATTACTAAAACCCAAGAGAATAGCCAGTTGTTAGAAAGAAAAGACTAAGCAAGAAAAAGTTCCAAGTTTCATAAATTTTGAAACTGATATTATTCTAATTGATCAAATTCCTTGGTATACAAAAGAGGTTATTTAGACTGAATGAAAACCAAGTGAATTCTTACAGGATAATAGGTAAATCGTGGCCAAAAAAGTGTTATTGAGAATTAAAGAGAAAGACAAAGCCCACTAAAAATGTGAAACCTCAAAAGAAGTTAAGCACATTAGAAAAGAAAAATGTTTCCAAGACGTAAGTAGGATATTCTAGAGGAAAGTCTCAGAAATCCAGTGGGAACGATGAATAAAAAAATGTCTGGTAGATTTTTCTGCACACTTTTCAGTTAAATATAAAGACAGTGACCTATGTGGCTGTTAGAATATTCTTCTAAGTAATTCTCCTAGTGTTTTAAACTCCACCATAACTTGCAGATAATAACACTGTCGTTTAGAGGAGGACCCAGTTTTCAGTAGTAAGAGTAAAAAAATACTTGTAAATGAAGCAGTCTTGGCAACTTCAATTTTGATTACTTTTAGGATACCTTATTAGTGTCTTTCCAGATACTGTGAAAAACAATTGGACATTTTGAAAGCCATCTTTTTCTGAGACTATGAATACAAATCCTTCTTGGAACAAGTCACATGTTTTATTCTTAACATACTATACTATATCCCCAAGGGGTACGAGCCAGGACAAAAAGCAGTAAATTTGAGGGATTCATGAGAAAATTATATACATAAAATAATAAGAGATCTATCTTAAAACTCCAAAATGGAATGAAAGATCAAAAAATAATTTTTTTTTGGCTGACTCTGGAAGTGGAGATATTTGTCAAAAATTTTCCCCTATCTTCTTCTCCCTATTTAGGAGACAGTAGCAGTATGAACTATAAGACTGTAGGAATGTGTAGGAATATTCCATGTGAATGAGATGTTAATCTGGAGAACTGAATACTGACCATTTTAAATCTGCATATTTCTTGAGTGACAATATTAGACTTATTGAGTGACAAGATCGATGCCAGTTTAAACACAGACCCCCTTGAATTTTTATTACCTGACAACTACCTCCTGAAAAGAACCCCAGTTTATACCTCATAAGAACAGTTCTACAACATACAAAAACTTATGGGATGCAGCTAAAACAGTCCTTACAGGGAAATATATATCTATAATTATCTATAGCAAGGAAAAAGAATGATCTTAAATCAATAACCTAATCTTTCTTCTTAAGAAACTAAAGCAAAGAAGAGCAAGCTAAACCAAATAAAGCAGAAGGGAGGGAAATAATAAAGATTAGAACAGAAACAAATGAAACAGAGAATTGAAAAACAGAAGAGAAAATCAACAAAACCAAAAGTTGATTCTTTGAAAAGATCAATGAATTTGACAAACATTTAGCTCATCTGAGCAAGAAATCGAGAGATGACTCAAATTACTAAAGTCAAGAATTAAAAACAAATGCTATTCACCTTACAGAAATAGAGAGAATTATAAATGAATACTATGAATACTTGTATGTCAACAAATGAGATAATCTAGATGAAATGAAAAAATTCTTAGAACGACATAAACTACTGAAACTAATGCAAGAAGAAAATCTGAATAGGCTGATAACACAAAAAAATTTAATTAGTCAACAAACAATTCTCACAAGAAAAGTACAGACCCAAGTGGCTTCACTGGTGAACTTTACCAAATATTTAAATAGAAATTAATACCAATACTCACAGACATATCCAAAAAATAGCAGAGGAGGTAATACTTCTTAACTCATTCCTTGAGGCCAGTATTAACTCTCATACCAAAACCAGACAAAGACATCACAAGAAAGACAAACTACAGACAAATATCCCTTATGAATATAGATGCAAAATTCCTCAGGAAAATACTAGAAAACTGAATCCAGTAACACAAGAGGAGGATTATACACAATGACCAAGTGAGATTTAGTCCAGGAATGCAAGGTTGTTTTAATACACAAAAGTCAATCAATGTAATATATTATGTGAATATAATACAGAACAAAAATCACATGATTATCTAAGTATACTTCCTATCAAAATCCTGTCTTTTTTGCAGAAATTGACAAGTTGATCCTAAAACTCATATGGAAATTCAAGAGAACTGGAATATCCAAAACAATACTGAAAAAGAAAAATAAAGTTGGAGGACTCACACTTCCAATTTCAAAACCTACTATAAAGCTACAGTAATTAAAACAGTGTGATACTGGCATAGTATATTCATATTGCTTAATGGAATAGAATCAACAGTTTAGAAATAAACCCTTAAGTTTATAGTCAATTGCTTTTGACAAAGGTGCTAAGATAACTCAATGAGGAAAGAACAGTCTTTTCCACAAATTGTGCAAGGATATCCAGTTGCAAAAGAATGAATTTGGACTCTTATGATAGCCCATATACAAAAATTAACTCAATGTGCTTCATAGACCTAAATGTAAGAGCTAAAATGATGAAACTCTTAGAAGAAAACAGAGACAAAAATATTTGTGACCTTGGATTAGGCAAAAGTTTTTTAGATATGATATCAAAAGCACAAGCAATGACAAAAAAATAGATAAATTGAGCTTTATCATTTGGAACTAGTATTCATGATATAGAAAGAATTCTTACAACTCAATGAAACAAAGAAATGTAATTTATTTTAAAAATGTGAGAAATATTTTTCTCCAAAAGAGATACAAAAATGTCCATAAGTACATAAAAATGTTCAAAATCATTAGTCATTAGTTAAATGCATATCAAAACCACAACAAGATACCACTCTGCATTTGTTCAGATGGTTATAATAGAAAATGGAAAATAACAGGTGTTGATACAGATGTGGAAAAATCGGAAGCCTCATGCATTGTTGGTAGGAATGTTAAATGGTGAAGTCCTTTGGTAACAGTATGGTAGTTTTTCAATAAATCAATATATCTATTTTTATGCCAGTACCCCCTACCCTTCCTTCCTGCATTCCTTGGTCCCTCCCACTCTCTCTTCCTTTTTCACTTCTTCTCTCCTTTCCTTTTGGATTACCTTTTATTGGATTTTAGAATCAAGGTTTGCTACCTAGTGAAATAGACTAGAGGAATTTTCTTTTTCTATAATTCAGAGTAGTTTAATAAATATGAAGTATTTATTCTTTAAGGTGATGTACAATACAGCCATGAAAACTATTTGAATTGGTAAAAAGATTTTATATTTCTAAAATCCTCTGTGATTATTAGTTTGGCCAGATTTTCTTATTTTTCTTAAGTCAGTTTCTTATGTTCATCCTTCTACTTGTGTCTTTTCTTTTTCAATAATTTCAACTTTCTTTTTATTGATGCCATTATTTTTCTTGTTTTGGTTTATTATAATTTTTTTAACTGTTTGTCAAAGTGAATATTTATTTCACATTAAGTTGTTTTTATTTGATAATAAAGGCTTTTCAGCTATCACCTGAGTCTTATTTTAGTTGTGCCATATGAACTAGTGTAATGTTTCTAAGTACTTCTGAAATAATTTATAATTTGTTTTTCTCTTGGATTATTGAAAATTTTTAAAATTAAGAAAATTTTTTAACATCTTTATTGGAGGATAATTGCTTTACAATGGTGTGTTAGTTTCTGCTTTATAACAAAGTGAATCAGCTATACATGTACATATATCCCCATACCTCCTCCCTCTTGAGTCTCCCTCCCACCATCCCTATCCCACCCCTCTAGGTGGTCACAAAGCACTGAGCTGATCTACCTGTGCTATGTGGCTCCTTCCCACTAGCTATCTATTTTACATTTGGTCACTACCAAATATATGCCCGTGCCACTCTCTCACTTCGTCCCAGCTTACCCTTCCCCCTCCTCGTGTCCTCAAGTCCATCTCTACATCTGCGTCTTTATTCCTGTCCTGCCCCTAGGTTCTTCAGAACCATTTAAAAAAATTTTTTTTAATTTATAAAATTTTTATCATTTAATATAAGCTCTTATTGGATTATATTTAAAGAATGAGACCTATGAAATATATCCTTTTTAAAACTTTTAGAATTTTTAAAATGTTATGTAAAATTGATGTATATTTTTCTATGAACATAAGAATATATGTTCTCTGTTTTTAATGTACTATTTTATATATACTTATATATTCAAGCAGTTAATTGAATTAATTAAATAATTAATATTCTTGATATTTTAACTGCTCACTCTGTAAAATTCTGGAAAAGATATAATATTTTCCTATAATTATATTTTAATCAAGTTAATCTTTTTATCCCAGTTCTTAATTTTTAAAAATTTTCTTGCTTCTTGTTGCTTAAAAAGTATTACCATTTTATCTTTTTGATGAATTATATCCTTTGCCAATATGTTACAGTGTCCCCCTTTTCTATTTCTATGTCATTAGCTTTAAATTTTACTTTATCCAATATTAATTAATTATGAATATAAATATTAAATATCTCATCTTTTAAATCTGTTTGCATTTACCCCTTTTTTAGTTTTGATAGTCCATTGTCACTGATTTGGATGTAGTTTTCAAAAACAACAAAGAGCTGCTTTAAAAATAAAACAGTTTGGTTATCTGTCTTTTGGTAGGAGAAAGCAACCTTTTACTATTTATTGAAATGGTTGAAAGGCTTGCTTATATTTCTTCTATCTCATTTTATTTTTGCTGTTATTTTATTTTTGTTTACTTAAAAATTTTCTGGTTTGATCAAGTTTTAGTTAATTCTTTTTTCCTTCTTACATATTTGAAGTTTCATGGCTGTCAAATTTGTTGGTATAATGCATTCATTCATTGCCAAATTAAAGGTCAATTATATTCTCACCATTGAGGGTACATGGTGAACAAGAGAGTTAAGGTGTTTGCTGTCATGAACTTTATATTCTGGTGGAGGCTGACAGATTATCAACCAACCAACAATAAGTAATCACTTAATATACAAGAAAACATAAGATAAGTACAGTGTAGAGAAATCAAATAGCAAAATATAATAGCAAGTGACTGAGAGGCTTCTTAGAAGTATCATTTCAGTTTTGCCATCTTCCATGCTCTGGCAGGTGCCTCTTATAAAGGCACAGTCACCATCTTCTCAGAATTCCCAATGCTTTTCCCTTTGCCTTTCTAGATAAGTTTACACAGACACATGTACAGATTTTATTTTTCTCATTTTAACATAATGTAACATATGGAACTTGCATTGGGGAAAAGAGAACATGTGTGTTCAGTAAGATTAATTTTTTCCTTCAGCAGAACTGAATGTTTTTCCACTCTGACATTTCATTAATTTTGCTTCAAGGAAAAGAAATGAGTCGACTGAAAGTGGAAAAAATGATAGTAGTAGCATATTGTGGTAATATATTTATTTCATGTCAAATTAAATCAATAAAAGATGTTAAGATTATCTTGTAATACTTCCATAATTTTGTGGATATTTTGAAGATTTTTTCAAGAAAGTTGGCCAACAGCTGATTTACACCATAGTTGCAGAATGCTGATTGATATCACAGCTTCTGACAAAATATTATAATTTTGAGAGAATAAAATGCATTAAGATCAAAGCAGTACTATTAATTTACTTCAGGTTCAAAATTTGTCTACCTAGCCCTACAAGACATAAGAATCTTGGACAATTGAGACTTTCATTTCATCATTAGTAAACCTTAATTTATTTTTATATTGTTTGCAATAGAGTGTTAAACAATACTTTCAAAGTCTTAACTATTAATTTTCCAGATAGTTATCACTAATAATTCAGTTTTTATGGAAAGCTGGTTTTCTTAACCCTTTAAAAAATCACTGGGATGTTTTCAAGAGTACAATAACATAAGAGTAATTAAAATTATCTTAAACTCTTACTTGACTAGAGCTACTTCAGACAAATTTTTGTGTGTCTGTGCAGCTCTAAGAGAAAATCCATATTTGGCTTTATTTGTTATATTACATGATAGTTGGTTTGATGTTATTTAAAACTGAGATACTAAGCGCTTACTGGGTTTTTGATTAGTAACTGGCAAACTTCAAAAGGCCTGGATATTTGGTTTGGATAAAACTTGATTAGCTATTCAGATTTCCCCCCAAATCTCCTAGGGCCTCTTTCCAGGTCTTCCCTGTCTGAATATTTCATTCTTCACCCATCTCCCAAGAGACTGAATTTCATGTTTTCAGGACTGCAGTTCCTAGTTAAATATTCTTGAAGCCTGTCTTTATAAAGATTGACAGGTCATATGACCAACTATTTTTTAGAACCTTTATATTCATCATCTTTATACATAGATACTTTTCTTTTCCTATTATCAGAATCATGGACTTTTAGAACTATATGGGAAGATTTGAGATCATCTAATCAATTCTAGTTATACATGTTAGGAAAATGAGTTTTCTAAGGTCCTTTAAATATGTAAGCTCAGTTGTTAAATGGAGTACAAGTAGTTCAAATAAGACTGTTGTAAGTGATAAATCAGATAATATACTAAAGATATCTGGCCATATTAGGCTACACTCACATACACAAACACAGGCCTTTTACTTTTCTTCCTTCTTTTCACATAGAGTGAGTTAGTGGATAAACATGGACTGGACTCTGCCTCATGGATCCTCTTTTGACCGCAATTCCTAAAATCCTCTTCCTTATTTCTCTCCTGATCTAGAACCATTTCCTCTTTTTTTCCTTTTCCTTTCCATGATATTTATTTTTCTCTTTGCCTCTTCAATCTTTGCCTTTCTAGTCATATGGGTTTTTTACCCATATATTGTTTTCTGGGATTAATAGCCAGAATTTCAAGAATGCCATCAATATTATATATTGTTCAGTTCTTAATAATCCATCTCAAAGAGATGAGCAGAAGGATGTAAATTATATACTATGTGATTTTTATGTTCAAAGATATTCCATATAGAAATTATATGTGTTATAGAGATCATTGATAAGAAAATATTTTCCTTTTGATTAGAATTACTGATTGTAGAATATTTTCTATGTGTCAGCTACTATGTTAAGCCCTTTGTACAATCATTTTTATAATCCTCATAGATTTCTAATGAAATGCATATTTCCTCAGTTTGGAACATTCTGCCTCCTGATTGTCACACAGGAGGATTTTCCTCTGGTTTCGCCTCAAAAATCTCCTCAGAGAAGCTTCCACAATATCTCATCTGAAGAGTGTCCCAGGCTCTCCTTAACACATCATTTACTTTTATTTCTTACTACCTATCATATAAATATATAAAATTATCTTAGTTGCTTTCTTGTTATTGTTTTCCCTGCCCTGACAACTGTAATTTAAGCCCCATGATATCATAGATCTTGTCTGTCTTGTTCATTGCTGAATTTCTAGCACCTAGAATGGTGCCGAGTACAAATGGATGTTCAATAATTATCAAATGATTTCATGTTACTTCAACTGAACCATATCTAGTAAGGCTGATTAACTTACGCAAATTACAGAGCTAGTGAGGGGCAGAATCGGCTGTCGTACCCATGTTTCCACCATTTCAACATCCGTGTTCCTCACCACAACCTTTGATTGCTCTCAGACTATCTTTGGATTCTACCTGAAAAAGAAAATGAAAACAAAAGCCATTACATTCTTGTGTGTGCCAAGTCAGGGTCACACACTTTCAAATATTCTAGACAAAATTATTGCTAAACAGCCATGCATGTTTTCCAGGTTCTCATATTTATTACAGATATATTGTAATGATTTAGTCATTAATGGGACATTCATTTCTTCCTTTACTTATTAGGAAATTTCAAAGAGATCCTTTCGATCCTTTTTTCATATTGTGATCTAAGACTGTGACCAGTTTTTGAACTTCTCTTATGTTTATTCATTCAGTACTCTGTAGCCTACAAAATAAATTATAATAGTTCATTGGTCCAAGAATTTTTGCACTTAATGTTTATGACATACATTATCAGATCTGACTATGGCATTTGAATAATTTGTGAGGTACCCAAGCTTCCAGTACCCTTAAAATAGTTTCTGATTTATTGTTATGACTATCTGGGAGCTGGAATTTATTGGTATTATGTTTTCAACATCACTGGTACCACCACGTTATTACCCAAAGAATTAAGATTTCAGTCCTTGAAGGAGAAAGATGTTGGCATTTCCTTCTCTATAATTCATCCATGAATGAGCATCAACTATTTATGAGGAGAAGGAAGAAATTAGAAGTGTTATCTTTTATCATTAACTGAAAACAGAAAGATACATTATTTGTTGTTTAAAGGGATTTTCAGCAAATACATTTGTTTTATATTTTGCTAAGTTGTTTTTTTAAAATGGAAATTATGTCATAGAAGCAATTTTATTTTGAGAGCCTTTTAATAGGTAAAATAGAGAAGTTTATTAATGATTAGATATAGATATATAAGAAAGTTAAGTATACCAAATAAAGCAGTTTAAATCTATCTTATTCACAATATTGGGGTGAAAGAAACTCAGAAGACATGTAATTCCAGCTACTCAATTATATAAATGTTTTCAATTGGATTGCTAGAAAAAGATTTTAAATGTCATCTAAAAATAAAGGTTGTAAACAAATTACCTTTTAATCTCCTTTTCTGAACACTGATTGATTTTATATAAAAGTTTCATGAAGAAAATATTTTGGTATATGCTATTAGGTCATTGTTTCCACATAATTTGTGGTTACTATAGGTAGACTCTGTTAAGGAAGACACAGGCTAAAGGCTACCTACAGGAAATAGAAACACAAGAAGTTGAAAGAGGCTTCTACTTTATCAAGATAGTCATAATCCTGGAACTACAGAACATTCAGAAAGATTTAAAGTTTACATTTTACTCTAATTGATATTGAGATTTTTCCTCAAAATATTTTTAAATTTTAAAAATCTGTATATATTTTAACTGTTTTAAATGAAACTAATGATATATTGTTGAAAACATACATGGAAAACATTTGAAGTATAGCTTTATGATGTAGCATATTAGAGTATTCTGGGCTTGCGTGGCTTTCTAAAGTAATTTACAATTCATTAAACTGATTTTACTATGGAAATTTTTTTTACTTGAACCTCTATTCTTTGATTTTTCTAAAACATATTTGAGAGATCAATGTTATTACTTAGTGCCTATAATTATATTTCAACATTGTGAGGTCTGCCTCTTTGTAAGGTCAGCCGTAGTATTTTATGATTATTCCAGATGAAAATGTTATTTGATATATTTCATTTCTTTTGTAAACTAGTAGCTTTTCCTAGTAGTAATATGACTTTAATTTATTTAAGTACAAGAAGATATATGTTTGCCAGCATAAACCTGAGAAAGCCAGCCATCCGGGACTTGTTTTAAAAGCAGAGTGCTCTTAGAGGCTATAGTAGAATTAAGGCCAACCAAAGTAATTTTCATTAGTTTTCTTGGTTCACCTGTATTTAAATAGTAGCCAAACCAACTTTGTAGAAGTATTTGTAAAAACTGTTGTGGCTCACTATGGGACCAACTCTTTCAAAGTGCCTCAATGATAATGTAGGAGTTTCCAGGTTATTTGGGATAAATTTATTTAAACTGCTTATCTTGACAAGGATACTCTCTTTAAGCTGAAGAGCCTATCTCTCTACCCATGATTGTCTGAAAATCTACTCTTTGCACTTACATCTATAATGCTCAATGTTGAATGTATGCATATTAAAATATTTCTCCATTATGTCAGTAATATTTAGATGTTAAGTGTGGGTACTGTTGGAAGTTCTCTTAAATCATAAAGGTGCTTGGAGATGACATGGCAAACTAAGTTAGTTTTAATAAAAAGTTTAAACACTATAAAGATTTGGTTTATTATACTGATACGTGAGGGAAGTCTGTACGCAAAGTGGATCATTTACAGCTTTCACTGAAATTAAAGTTTTTAATTTACCTGTTTAATTTACCTGAAACATTACCTGTGCATTTCATAGAATTACAAGGTATACCTAAATGAGGTAGAACAATATTGATATTAACTTATGATTCTCCAATTTTATTTTGACTTGAGTCAAAATTTTATTCTGACAATATATGGGAAAAGTAAATAACTGAGCTAAAAATGGTTATGATAAAATTTTGGTGTTCAGGAATATGTTGCTTACAATAGTGTTTCTTTTTTTTTTTTAAGAAGATGTATGTATTCATACAAATTGAATAATCTAAAATAAAAGGAAGGCTTAATGATTTTTCTTAAGAAAAATTTCTAAAGCTAGAATTCTAAAAAAGCTTTTTTCCTCTTTTTTAATTGAAGTATAGCTGATGTACAATATTATATGTTAACAGGTGTACAATATAGTGATTCACAATTTTTAAAGGTTATGCTCCATTTATAATTATTATAAAATATTGACTATATTCCCCGTGTTGTACAATATTTTCTTGTATTATTTTATGCATAATAGTTTGTACCTCTTAATCACCTACCCCTATATTGTCCTTCCCTACTTCCCTCTCCTTACTGGTAACCACTAGTTTATTCTCTGTATCTGTGAGTCTGCTTCTTTTTTGTTATATTCACTAGTGTGCTGTATTTTTTAGATTCCACATATAAGTGATATTGTACAGTATTTGTCTTTCTCTGGCTTATTTCACTTAGCATAATACCCTGCAAATCCATCCATGTTGCTGCAAATGGCAAAATTTCATTTTTCTTTTTATGGCTGAGTAGTATTCCACTGTAACTATATACCACATCTTCTACATCCATTTATCTGTTGATGGACACTTAGGTTGTTTCCATATCTTGGCTATTGTAAATAATGCTGCTATGAACATTGGGGTGCATGTATCTTTTCAAATTAGAGTTTTTGGGTTTTTTTGGATATATACCCAGGAGTGGAATTGAAGCAGGGGACAAATCAGAATCATTTATGGAAAATCTCAATGAACATCTTTATACACAAAAAAACTTAAACCAGAGCCATAAATGAGAGCAAGGCCTTCAGAGAGAAACAGACCTGGCTTTGATTGTTAACCTTGTGCCTTACTAAAAATATAAAGCCGGATAATTTTCTCAAAGCCAGATCACAAACTTAAAAGCCTACAATGACCCAGCAAAACTGAAATGAGAAATTGGCAGGATGGGGACTTGGTGATCTGGATGTCTGTGCCTCATCCAAACTGGAAGTCACTTGTTTCCATGCTCAGTGTTACTAGATCTTTTGATTTCCAAGAGAAGGTGGCTATATGTATTTCTGTGTTCAATCCTCTGGTTTTTAAGTTTGGCAAGTAATTAAAATATTCTAAAAATACATCTTTGGCTGAGATTCATCCTGTGGGCACCAGACTGTGTTGTATACTTTCATATTAATCAAATAAACTTTTGTTTATTTCCTCATAAGGAAGAGGATTTTTGTGAAGATTAATGAGATGTTAAAGTTCCTGACATGTTGCAGATCTTTAATAATGGTTGGTTCCCACTGAACTTTCCTACTCAGTTTTCAACTTCTTTTCCCTTATCAGTAGAAACAGTTAATAAAAGCTGCATCTATTGTGCAGTTTTTAGTTTTTGTGTTTATTATGAGATATGGATTTAGCTTTTGTATTTAATACACTGTGTTTAACTATTCAAAACTATCAAACAGAAAGTATGTTTCCTTTATCAACTTCTGGAAAAAATATTTTCACAAGGTGTCTACATAAATGGAAAAGGCATGGTTTATATAATTACTTAAGCTACTTTAAAGATCCATGAAGTATTCCTTGGCAGATTCTTCCAATCCTTATGGTTACTTAATATCCATATGACAAGAGACATATACATGACAACATTAAGCCACTATTAAAGATAAATGAAAAAAGTTAAAGAAATGCATGAAGATATAGACACCATAATATTAATAAAAGTTTTCCCATTCTGGTGATTTTTACTTTCTTTATATTTGTGTGTCTCATTTCAAAGTTTTATGTTGTGTAAATATTATTGATATAATTAGATGAAATAATAAAGCTATTCCATCTAGATAAATAAATATGAGTGAGAACTATTTTAGAAAAATAGATCATAATATATTTTCTATTTGTAATATAAAAGTATTTAATTCACTTTCACTTGAATTAAGCTATAGTTAAAGGAATTGAAGTGAAACTTAAGAAATTGTCGGAGTAGAATAAATATATTTTTGTTCAAGTGATCTTAATTACAAAAAGATGCGTCTAAAAGTAACAGGATATATATTATTAAGCTATTTTTAAAAAGAAAAAAAGAGGATACACTATATTCAGAGGAACCACTGGATGATTAGGTTGTAATAGTGAATCATTATGTGTGATAAATGTAACTATGACAACTCCTCTGGTCAAATAAATGAACTTCTTTTCAAGTAGTCCTCTCTTCTGAAATTTTTCTCATGAATACTATCCATAATATACTTTTTAGATCCAGGAATTTCCTTTGTTACTTTATTCTCTTTGGCTTCTCTCTTGCATTTATCTTTATTGATTACTCATGTCTTGGTACTCCTATCCTTTAATTTCCATCATGTAATAAATTTCTAGTACTTTTCCTTTCAATTTCAGCTGTTGTGGTCAGGCTGACTTCCTGACTGTCCTACAAACCCACTTGAGTTCATTTATATGTCAGGTAAAAGATTTATTGTTTTTAACCATGGGCCCTGTTAAGATTTACACAACAATAACATAACCAAGACCCAAGATTATTAACTTTTAAATTAATTGTAAAACTTGAAAGAAACCCTTCAGGCAAGAAGATGAGTTAATATTTTAGAAATTATGTACCAAGGACTACATTGGTACTTAATAAATAACTAATAGACGTTTAGTATTTGTTGAATAAATGAAAACAAGTTATATAAAAACCATGCCATAAAAGGAGGGAAGTTACCCTCTTCTTATATTGCTTTAGAGTAAATACAATGTATTATTTCCATCAAGAGGACCTTAGTATGGTGTCCCATACATAGGAAGGAATAAGAAGTAATGTAGAATGTTTCTCTGGTCTATCTGGTTTTGGGGTTCCTGAGGCTTTTGTCTTTGATAACATTAGATACCTTTCAAAAATAAATGGTTGTGCCCTGTTGAAAAATGGGCAGAAGAACGGAAAAGACATTTTCCCAAAGAGGACATGCAGATGGCCAACAGGCACATGAAAAGATGCTCAACATCGCTAATCATCAGGGAAATGCAAATTAAAACTACAATGAGATATCACCTCACACCCGTCAAAATGACTATCATCAAAAAGAACACAAATAACAAATGCTGGTGAGGATGTGGAGGAAAGCGAACCCTTGTGCACTGTTGGTGGGGATGTAAATTCATACAGCCACTGTGGAAAACCATACGGAAGTTTCTCAAAACTAAAAATTGAACTACCATATGACTCAGCAATTCCACTCCTGGGTATATATCTGAAAAAACCAAAAACACTAATTTGAAAAGATACATGCACCCCAGTGTTCATAGCAGCATTGTTATTTTTTTTTTTTTTTGCGGTACACGGGCCTCTCACTGTTGTAGCCTCTCCAGTTGTGGAGCACAGGCTCTGAACACGCAGGCTCAGTAGCCATGGCTCACGGGCCCAGCCACTCCGCGGCATGTGGGATCTTCCCGGACCGGGTCACGAACCCGTGTCCCCTGCATCGGCAGGCGGACTTTCAACTACTGCGCCACCAGGGAAGCCCCATAGCAGCATTATTTACAATTGTTTAGATATGGAAGCAACCTAAGTGTCCATCAACAGATAAATGGACAAAGAGGATGTGGTGAATACACACACACACGCACACACGCGCGTGCGCGCGCACAATGGCATACCACTCAGTCATGTTACAGCAACATGGATGGACTTGGGAGAGTTATGCTAAGTGAAATAAGTCAGACAGAGAAAGACAAATACTGTATGATATCATTTATACATGGAATCTAAAAAATACAACACACTAGAGAATATAATAAAAAAAGAAGCAGACTCACAGATATAGAGAACAAACTAGTGGTTACTAGTGGAGAGAGGGGAGGGGGAGGGGCAACATAGAGGTAGGTGATTAAGAAGTACAAACTATTAAGTATAAAATAAGCTACAAGTATATATTGTACAACACAGGGAATATAGCCAATATTTTATAATAACTATAAACAGAGTATAACCTTTAAAAATTGTGATTCACTATATTGTACACCTGTAACTTACATAATATCGTACATCAACTATACTTTTATAAAAAAAATTATTGTAAAGCTTATCTGAACTGAGAAAAGGTAAAACTGACCAGTTAGAGTGTTCTGGTTCCACAGCTTTAAATGATGTTATACCATTCTAAAACTGTTTGGTGCTGAAAATATGTTCAACTTCAGTTTATACTTGTTGACTTTTTCTTATATTGATAGATTAGATGAAAAGGAAAGGTCAAAGATGGCGAAGTTGGTCAGCACATACTTCAACTAGAATTGAGCATGTGAGTATGAAAACTATCAGCTGTCATTCTTGGAAACAGAACTAACTGTGGTATTTTAAGAGGTGCATTCAGATTGAATCAATAATGACAGCAAAATCTTATTTCAAATTTAGTTTTATTTACAACTACACTTTTACATTTAATTCTTCTCTGATTTCTGTATTTTTTGGGGGGTCTTTCCTTAGTTAATTTAATTATTATGCTTCTCTTGTTGCTTCTTGCAGGGAACTTTTATGAATGATCTAAATTCTGATTTTCAGTGCACACTGTGCTCTTTAGAAAGGTTGGATTAATGTGTGTTATATTTGCTCTCTTTCCATTTTCCAAAGCTTACTATTTTAAAAGTTTTTGCAGCTAGAGAATCTAATGATAAATCACCTTACTTATGAGTAAATTTAACAAGTGTTGGCTGGTGGTAATAACCCATTAGTTATTAATGATAAAATTTAGAGAATATATACCTGTATCATAAATGCTCACTGAATTGAGAATGATACAGTCCTGAGATTCTTACAACTATATTTATTAAAGTGTCAAGTAATAAGAATCCCAGTATGAAAAATGTATTACTTAATTCCATAAGAAATACAAGTTGAAACAAACAATTTTGTATGGCCTAAAACATCTGTCATTAATAGAGGCTATAATGATTTTTAACTAGCTATATTAGTCTTTTACTGTTAGTTAAACAGAGGTTCTAGAAATTAAAATGACAAAAAGGAGACTTACATTGCCACAAATTTATGTTAATTAGTATCTAATGGAAATCTTTCATTTTTCAATGCCAAAATATCTGAGCCAAGCTTAAGAGATTTTTAGCCATGATTAGATTATTTTCCAGTCATAAAATGTGTCAAACTGTAACTTGTGTTTATTAATATAGCTCTCATTTTTATAAACTAGAATAAAGTCTATGTACAATAGCAAGTAATTTAAAAAACTAAATATAACTCTATAAACTTTGATTTGGAATTTCATTTGGATCTTATTTCTTAAAGCCAAATAAACTCACACATCATAGATTTTAGAATTTATTAAATACGAGTCTAAAATTGGACAGCCTTTTGATTCTCTATTGAATAATCCAGGTCTCAAAGTAATCTATGTGAGAAAAATATGGACTATTTGAAACACTATGAAAGCTTTATGAAGGTTTATTTTCCAAGAGGAAGTAACCAAATTTGACCTTGTGTATTTAGTTGGCTGAACAATATTTAAGATACATTTCCATCCTCATAAAGATGTATCACATTAAAAAGTCCAACTTTTTGCCAGGGGTGGGATGGTGGTGGGATGAATTGGGAGATTGGGATTGACATATATTCACTAATATGTATAAAATAGATAACTAATAGGAACCTGCTGTATAAAAAAATAAATAAAATAAAATTCAAATAATAAATTGTAAAACAAATAAAAAAGTAAAAAGTATAACTTTTTTGACAATTAGCTTTTATTATAGAAATTCTGTCAATTCTGTTTGTCTCTTAATGTTTTGAATGCTGATAAGCTTAAAGAAAATCTATATTTGAGAGTAAAGTAAATAATTTGAAACAAATCCCACATTCTATTACCATAGATACCCTAGAAATATATTGTATATTATTTTATTATTTCCATCTGCTTGTTTTGGCTTTGGTTTGGTCTTCTATTTTAGCTTCTTCAGGTGGAAGCTTAAAATATTGATTTGAGACCTTTGTGTTTTGTTTTAATTTAAGCGTTTAATGACAAAAATTACCCTTTACGTATTGCTTTAGATTCATTTCATAAATTTGATATGTTGTGTTTTCTTTTTTTACTCAGTGCAAAATATTTTATGACTTCCTTTATGCTTTCTTCATTGGCCCATAGTTTCTTAAAAGTGTTGCTTAAATTATGAACATTTGGGGGGTTTCCAGACATCTTTCTAATACTGATTTCTAGCTTAGTTCCATTGTGATCATAAAACATACTTTGTACGACTTAAATTTTTTAAAATTGTTAATGTTTGTTTTATGTCCCAACATATCTTTGTAGATGCTCCATGGGCATTTGAAAAGACTATATATATTCTTCTGTTTTGAGGTGGAATGTTGTATAAATGTCAATTAGGTCAAGTTGGTTTATAGTGCTGTTCCAATTTTTTTTATCTTTACTGATATTCTCTCTTCTGGTTCTAACAATGATTCAAAGAGAATTTGTTGAAATCTCCAATGATAAATGTATCTTTCTCTTTTTAATTTTATCAATTTTTGATTTTTATATTTTAGAGCTCTGTCATTGAGTGTATATAATTTAAGATTAACATATATTCTTGATGAATTGACTTCTATATCATTATGTAATATCTTTCTTTTCCCTGGTAATATTTCTTATTCTGAAGTTTACTTTGATATGATTTTAATTATTTCAAGTTAGTTTTGATCAGTGTTGAAGAGTATATATTTTCCTTATTTTTATTTCTAATTTATTTGTGTTTTAGTCAAAGGGGTTTCTTTTTAAAAATTTTTAACAGCTTTATTGAGGTATAATTAATTTATAAAAAGAAATGTACATATTTAATGTGTACAATTTGATGAATTTGGAAATATGCAAACACCCATGATACCATCACCACAGTCAAGGTAACAGACATATCTAGCACCTCCCAGAGTTTCCTGTGTCTTTGCTTTGATTGTTTGTTTTTGGGTAAAAACACAACATGAGTTACCCTCTTAACAAATTCTCAAGTGCACAATTTATTGTAACTATAGGCATGATGTTGTATAGCAGATCTCTAGAAATTATTCATCTAGTATAACTAAAACTTTATACCTATGGAAAAATAACTCCCAATTTCCCTCAACACATTACCTATGGTAAACAGTATTGTATTCTATGTTTCTATGAGTTTGACTATTTTAGATTCCCAAGTAAGTGGACTCAATGGGTACATATCCAAAAGAATATCGAGGAGCTTTCTGCATTCTCATGTTCACCATAACATTATTCACAATAGTCAAGACACGAAAATAGCCCATGTGTCCACTGATAGATGAATGGCAAAGAAAGTGGAATACTATTCAGCCCCCCAAAAGAAGGAAACTGTCATTTGTGACAACATGGATGAACCTGGAGGACATTAATGAGCAAAATAAGCCAGTCACAGTCACTGTTTAGTATAACAAGTTCCTCAGCTTTTCTGATATACATCAAATTGTGAGATCCACTCTGCTAAATGAACCCAAATAAGTGTTTCTTGTAGAAAACATACATTTGGCTATTTCTTTTTCATCCAACTTGACAATATCTGCCTCTTAATTGAAGTGTTTAAACCATTTGCATTTAATATAATTATTACTTTAATGATAGGACTGGTGTATATCTACCATCTTGCTACTTGTTTTCTATTGTCCCATCAGTTTGTCCCTCTTGTTTTTCTTTCACGGCTCTCTTTTGGACTGATTGTTTTTTTTTGTTTGTTTGTTTGTTTTTTTTTAGCAGTACACGGGCCTCTCACTGTTGTAGCCTCTCCCGTTGCGGAGCACAGGCTCCAGACATGCAAGCTCAGCGGCCATGGCCCACGGGCCCAGCCGCTCCGCGGCATGTGGGACCCTCGCGGACCGGGGCACGGACCCGTGTCCCCTGCATTGGCAGGCGGACTCCCAACCACTGTGCCACCAGGGAAGCCCCTGGACTGATTATTTTTTATGATTTTATTTTATCTCCTTTATTGGCTTATTGGCCCTACCTCTTTTTTTTAAGTGGTTGATCTAGAGTTTGCTATTGCATCTTAACTTATTATAATTTACCTTCGAATATAGTTTATGCCATTTCCGCCATCTCTTCTTTTGTGTTATCATTGTCATACATTTCACTTCTACATATGATATAAATCCCACAATACAGTATTGGTATTTTCGATTTGGACAGTCTTCTATCTTTTTAAAGTGAATAAGCATAAGGAAAAAAATCTTTATGTTTACCTTCATTTTTACTATTTCTGGCACTTTGCCTTCCTTTGTATAAATTCAAATTTCCATCTGGTTTCATGTTCCTGATGAATGAACACTTTCCTTTAACAGAAAAGTAGTGCAGGTCTGCTGTCAATGAATTCCCCCTATTTTCTTGTCTGAGAAATATTTTTAATTTTATCTTAATCTTTAAAAGATTTTGTTTTTTTTTGCTGGGTATACAATTCTAAGGAGCCTTTTTTCTATCAATATTTTAAAAATGTCATTTCATTATCTTTTGGTTTGTATAGTCTTTGATGAGAAGTCTGCTGTAAATTTTAATCTTTATTTTTCTTTGTAATGTTGGTTGTCTTCAAATATTTCTTCTATACAGTTTTTAATTTCTTCTTTGGGGACTCAAATTTCATGTACATTAGTGCATTTAATATTGTCTTCCCCCTCTTGGGTATTCTATCTGCTTTCTCTTTTCTTTCTATTTTTAGCTTGGATAATTTCTATTGACCTATCTTCAAGTTCAATGATTTTTTTCCATAGCTATAGCCAGTATGTTGATAAGCATGTCAAAGGAATTCTTCATCTCTGATACTGTGCTTTTAAAATTTATGACATTTCTATTTGACTCTTGTTTTACAGTTTCAATAACACTGCTGAAAATTCCTATCTTATATTGTATATAGTTCATCTTTTCTGGAAGATCTGTTAACATGTTAATTGCAGTTATTGTAAAGTTGCTGTCTGATAGTGCCAACATATGGAACAACTCTGAGTATGATTTTATTGACTGATTTATCTCTTGACAATAATTTTTCCTTTGCTGTGTTGCATGCCTCATAATTTTTGTCTAAATGCTGGATATTATGTATAGAAGAACAGTTGAGACTGAGGTAAAAATTATTTCCTCTCAGAAATCAGCCCATCTCTTCTGTCAGGTTGTTAATATGGAGGGTTGAGTAAATCTTGTCAGTACTTGAGCTGGGTTTGGATTTGGCTGTTGCTACTTAGACCTTTATTCATTACAGGCTTTAAATTCCTATTGTGGTGGGCTGTTGTTATCCTGTGCTAGGAGTGATGCCTGGAGTACTGGAGGGTTTTTCTCAGTATTCTTGTTCCACATTCACCTTTCAGTAGTCCTCCATGCCTATGCTACAGAGAGGATATCTCTCAATGTTCTTACCTCACCCAAGATTGCTGTTGATTGCTACACATGTTAGGGGAAGAGGGTGCTATATTATCCTGGTCTAGCCTAATTTTTAGGTAGGATCTCTGCTCCTGGGCCTTGGGAGTAGAGTTTTCATAGTCCAGACTTTCTAACTCATGCCAGCCAAACCCTGCCTTGTATATTGCACATGTCTTGGGTGGGAGAGTGTTTCCTGCTTCTTCCCCACTGGTAGCAGACGTCCGCTTTGTATCAGTGTAGGATCTCAGGTCCAAGAGTTTTACCTGCCCTCTTTCATGAGCAGAAAGATTTTCCTTCTTCCCTTTCTACTTATCCCCCAGAAACAGTGGAAGTGTTTATGTCCTGAAGATAGGGGGACTTCCTAATCACTCCCAGAAGCAGATGGGTTATGCCTCTACCCCTCCCCTAGAAACAGGATTTTTGCCTGGATCCTAGGGACGTAGCACTTCCTGTCTCTATTCCAGCAACTTAATGCTTTTACTTTTTATAAGAGAAGGATCTGAGAAAATACAAAGTTTTGTATCTGTTCCCCAGGTGTAGCTGAACACCTGCATACTGATGTTCCTGAGGGAAGCTCTCCCCAGTTTTCTACCATGACCTTCAATTTTCATGGAATTGGCTCATGGAAAAATGTTTGTGAGTGAGTGTAAAATATACTTGTTTCGAGGGATTTCAGTTTTTCCAAACTTATATGCTAGTCCATTCTCAGCCTTTAAGAATTTGTTAAAGTTTAGTGTGATTTATTCTTACCCACTTCTATGGTGACCATCTCATCCTCTCATGTCTTGCCAAAGGTGAAAATTTGTGTGTACTGTTTCTCCTCAGAGAGCTTGTCACTCTTTGGAACTCAGATCATTTGCTTGCCCTGCAACTTCAGCTCTCCTATGGAGTAAAGAAAATGTAGATTTTGATTTTTTTTCTTGTTGTTAGGATGATAGCAACATTCTCTTGTGGTTTTCTGAATCCTAAGCAGATGCAGAACCTCCCTGAGTCCCTATAGTTGTTTTAAAGCAGGCTGTTAGCAGAACAGATGCATTAACTTAGTAGAATTAATCTTAGCAGAAAAGCAACAAAACATAGTTCACTAAATTTGAGACTTAAAGAGTATTAAGCATAACTTTAAAATAATTACAATATTGAAATATGGTCAATAAAATTATAGAGTTGTACATAAGAAAACTGGCTATTGGTACCTGGAATTGTTAATGCAAATAATGAATTATGTGACATTTCATATATTCCTATGGTTATATTCATAACAAAAATATTAGTTATACCATGTTGATCAGATAAGTTTCTTGGAGGAAGTAGAATGTAAATTTTATATTAAATGATATGTGACTTGAATTAGGCAAGAAAGAGGGATGGGCAGTCTGGGTGAGAAAAACAGCAAGTTCAAAGGCATGAAAATAGAAAATGAGTAGTGAGATTATGGTATATTAGAAAACTATATAGATACTAGCCTTGTTTGGTTTATCTATATCTGAGGTTGGCAAACACAACCATGAGCCACATCCAACCTGCAGCCTGTTTTTGTATGACCAGTGAGCTAAGAATTGTTTTAAAATTTTTAAAAGGTTGCGAAGAAAGAAAAACAAGATGCAAGAAAAAACAAGAAGGATAAGAGATAAAACAAGTTGAAAAAGAGGAGACTGAGACTATATGTGGCTTGCAAAGCCTAAAATGTGTACTATCTGAACTTTCACAAAAGAAGTTTTCCAACCCCTGATCTGTGTAGTTTTCTTATTGTTTGTTATTCTATTACAGAGAAATAGAAATCCCCCTTGAATTTTCAAAATTTATACTAAATATAATTGTCATATTATCTAATTCCTCCCTAATTTGCTTTCAATTGATTTATTGAATTAAACTTATAATTATACTTTGAACTACTATATTTTTTGCACAATTCAAAACGTGTTTTTTACAGTTCCAGTTCATTAAATGTGGATTTATAATTTAATAGATCACATATTGCTATCTAGTTTTTACATTGCCCTTTCCTTTGTTTATTGGTGAGCCAGATACAATCATAATTTCATTTTGCAAATTGCCATAAATCCATGATGTACTTAAGGGGTTTGACAGGACCTCCAAGGAAGAGACAGGACCATGAGATGACCATAATGTATAACAAATTGGTGAAACGATAGATTGACACTGGATTGTTTTCCATGAAGATAGTTTTGACTTTCTAATTTCTTCCATGTCCTTCCTTTTTTTGTTTTTGTTTTTTTTTAAACTATTCCTATTTGCCATCTTCCATCAGATGGTTGAGACAACCACATCAATTAGATGGGGCTGATCATCTAAGCCCTTTTTCTCTTCTCTCTCTTTCTGTTTGACAGTGACAATGCTCGTTCATACACCCTTAGAAGATGTGTGGTTATAAGAAAATAAAAAACTAAATATGACATTCTGATTTTTTCAGGTACTGACTTTTAAAAATTAGTTTAAAACAAATAAGAGTGTCATTTGGATGATAATTGTGGGATTTGATTAAAGCATTTCATACTTGTCTCCATTTTAATGGACAATCGATAACTATTTAAAAATAACAAATTATGTTTTCATAAATATTGCTTAAAATTTAACTCTTATGTAGTCAGATCCTCAATCAAAAACGTGTTCTTAACAAATAAAATATATCTTACAGCATGCTTTTAACTGTTTCACCTGCATCTTCAAATATGCCATAGAAATAACTTCATCGGGAACTTCAGTTTGTTATATGAATCTGTTCAGGGTTTGGCATGCAGAGGGCAGAAAGACCAGGAACATTACTTTCTGACACCTGTTGCTCTCAGCAAATAGATACCAAAGCACAACTGGAAAATACCTGCTCTTTGTTTCAGATATTTTAGAAAACAGCTTATCAATCTGAAAGCCAAATCAGATATTGTTCAGTCCTAGAGGTAAAGATCAAAAAGATAATGTAACAGTCAAAGTAAGAATAAGGACAAAAAGGAACACGAGTTTGTTTTTATTGGTCTTCTTTTATGAGTGGATTTTACCCAAAAATTTCATAACAGGCTTTTTGCCAGTTCATTCCTTGGCTCTGTGACTTTGATGATTGCTGGCACCCCCATAAACCTAATGGACTTCATGGTGAGGAAAACTGACTCGTTGTTAAGAAAAAATGTTAAGATAAACTTGGTAGGTTTTCTGTTAAGACATAGAAATTTAAACCTTGGATTAAAAACACAGCAGAGTCCCTATCAAACTACCACTGGCATTTTTCACAGAACTAGAACAAAAAATTTCGCAATTTGTATGGAAACACAAAAGACCCCGAATAGCCAAAGCAATCTTGAGAACGAAAAAAGGAGCTGGAGGAATCAGGCTCCCTGACTTCAGACTATACTACAAAGCAACAGTAATCAAGACAGTATGGTACTGGCACAAAAACAGAAAGATAGATCAGTGGAACAGGATAGAAAGCCCAGAGATAAACCCACGCACATATGGACACCTTATCTTTGATAAAGGAGGCAGGAATATACAGTGGAGAAAGGACAGCCTCTTCAATAAATGGTGCTGGGAAAACTGGACAGGTACATGTAAAAGTATGAGATTAGATCACTCCCTAACACCATACACAAAAATAAGCTCAAAATGGATTAAAGACCTAAATGTAAGGCCAGAAACTATCAAACTCTTAGAGGAAAACATAGGAAGAACACTCTATGACATAAATCACAGCAAGATCCTTTCTGACCCACCTCCTAGAGTAATGGAAATAAAAACAAAAATAAACAAATGGGACCTAATGAAACTTCAAAGCTTTTGCACAGCAAAGGAAACCATAATCAAGACCAAAAGACAACCCTCAGAATGGGAGAAAACATTTGCAAATGAAGCAACTGACAAAGGATTAATCTCCAAAATTTACAAGCAGCGCATGCAGCTCAATAACAAAAATACAAACAACCCCATCCAAAAATGGGCAGAAGACCTAAACAGACATTTCTCCAAAGAAGATATACAGAATGCCAACAAACACATGAAAGAATGCTCAACATCATTAATCATTAGAGAAATGCAAATCAAAACTACAATGAGATATCATCTCACACCAGTCAGAATGGCCATCATCAAAAAATCTAGAAACAATAAATGCTGGAGAGGGTGTGGAGAAAAGGGGACACTCTTGCACTGCTGGTGGGAATGTGAATTGGTTCAGCCACTATGGAGAACAGTATGGAGGTTCCTTAAAAAACTACAAATAGAATTACCATACGACCCAGCAATCCCACTACTGGGCATATACCCTGAGAAAACCAAAATTCAAAAAGAGTCATGTACCAAAATGTTCATTGCAGCTCTATTTACAATAGCCCGGAGATGGAAAGAACCTAAGCGCCCATCATCGGACGAATGGATAAAGAAGATGTGGCACATATACACAATGGAATATTACTCAGCCTTAAAAAGAAATGAAATTGAGTTATTTGTAATGAGATGGATAGACCTAGAGTCTGTCATACAGAGTGAAGTAAGTCAGAAAGACAAAGACAAATACCGTATGCTAACACATATATATGGAATTTAAGGGGGAAAAATGTCATGAAGAACCTAGGGATAAGACAGGAATAGAGGCGCAGACCTACTGGAGAACGGACTTGAGGATATGGGGAGGGGGAAGGGTGAGTTTTGACAGGGCGAGAGAGAGTCATGGACATATACACACTAACAAACGTAGTAAGGTAGATAGCTGGGGGGAAGCAGCCGCAAGGCACAGGGATATTAGCTCGGGGCTTTGGGACAGCCTGGAGGGGTGGGAGGGGGAGAGTGGGAGGGAGGGAGACGCAAGAGGGAAGACACATGGGAGCACATGTATATGTATAGCTGATTCACTTTGTTATAAATCAGAAACTAACACACTATTGTAAAGCAATTATACCCCAATAAAGATGTTAAAAAAAAAAAAAAAAAAAAAAAAAAAAAAAAAAAACACAGTAGAGGAAAAGAAAACACATATTTTGACATTCAAGTTTCAGATGTGGAGACCTCAAACTTATATTAGCAACAACCTGTTAACTAATGGTCATGGTCCAAATATTTAGGAACAAATCCTTCAGGCTTAGAAAATTACTAACATTGGCTTCCCAACCTTGGGGTCAACAGTAAAACTGCACATTTCCAGCCTTCATCATTTTCAATCAAGACATTAATTAATTTATTTTTTACTTGGATAAAGAGGTATTAGTAGAAAATAGTATTGTATAATTCTAAAGATCATTTCTAAGAAATGATTGATTTATGCTATTGACTAAATTGTATCCTTCTGAAATATATACATTGAAGTCCTAACCACTAATGTTACTTATCGAGGTAGAGTCTTTTTTTTAAAGATTTTTTTTCATGTGGACCATTTTTAAAGTCTTTATTGAATTTGTTACAATATTGTTTCTGTTTTTATGTTTTGGTTTTTTGGCTGTGAGGCATGTGGGATCTCAGATCCCCAACCAGAGATTGAACCTGCTTCCCCTGCATTGGAAGGTGATGTCTTAACCACCAGACCGCCAGGGAAGTCCCAAGAAATAGAGTCCTTTGGAGATAATTAAAGTTAAATGAGTTGATAAGGATGGGACCCTAGTCTGATAAGACTGTGGCCTTATAAGAAGAGGAAGATCTGTGTGTGTGTGTGTGTGTGTGTGTGTGTCTCCTGCATGTGAGAACACAATGGGAAGGCAGCCATCTGAAAGCTAGGAAGACAGATCTTACCAGAAACTGAATCCTGCTGGACATTGATCTTGGACTTTCCAGCACCTAGAGCTGTAAGAAAACAAATTTCAGTTGTTTAAACCACTCAGTCTATGGTATTTTGATATGGTAGCCTAAGCTAACTAAGACAATTAATTTGCATTCTGTAACTGCCTTAATTTTATCCAAGATATATGAGAATAAGTACTTCCTTGAAATACTTTAAAAGTCTGCTCCCAAAGTAAAAAAATCCAGCAAAGAAAATAATAGCCTAGAGATGTTGATAATTGATCCTGCAGTTAAATCACCTTTCAGAACTATTCATACCACGAAATGCAACTGCCTTTTATGGTTAAGGGTGAGCATAGAATGGCTTTCCTCCTTCCAACAGACCAGAACTTCTTAGAAACATATTTTACTATTTAAAGTTTAAGGCTCTCTTTCAACCTGTGAGCTGCAGATATTTAATTGGATAAAGACTCAATATTATGTCCAGTAAGTCAAAGGTTATGTTAGGATATAAGCTCATAACTACCTGAAATTTTCTTTCCTCTTTCTCACTGTGTTTCAACTATGCAATGCCTTTCTTTGCTTCAAACAAAGTTTCCAATAGTTTATCTAATCTTTGTTCTATTTGCATGATTTGACTTTATGATAATTAGTTTAATTAATATTTTGCTTTCTTTTTTGACTCTGAAAAGTCTTACCAAATTACCTGTGAAATAATAATTACTCTTTGGCCTCAATTTTGTTTATGCGCAGGGAAGAGAATGTTAGAAGAGATGGAATTTAAGGGTGTGAAAAGATAACAGCATGATGCTGCTTTGGGCATATGGGCCCTTCTCTAACTCAATTTCGGTTTGTAAGGGTATCTGCATATGATCAAATAACTTTCAGTTTCTAATTATGAATTATGGAATTAGTGAATATGGTATATAGTTCATGCTTAAAATGTATGATAGTAAATACCAAATGGGACTTGTTTGTATAAATGAACATATGGAATCTTCAGGCTGCAGGAGAGCCAACTCGGGAGCAAAGAAATTTGCTACTGTTTAATCACTTTATATCCTGGATGACGAAGTCAAGATGTCTCCCATGCTCGTGTTTATCACACATGATCATGTTCTATGTGCCAGAATGGTGTGATGGTGGGGGTGGAGTGATCTGCCTCTCTTTTTGTTTGTTTGCTCAGTTAGATTTCAGTGAACTTTGACTGAACTTAAATGCTTTTGACTACTGAGAGGGGCCTAGTGGCTAAAATACAAATACTCATAAGAACACTGCAAATAATGCCTTTCCTTTTCCTTCAAATACCAGCAGGATGGAAGAGTTGTCTTTTGAGAATAATACTGTCAGAACACAGCCTATCTCAGTCCTGGAATCATACCCACTTGGGAGACATACTTAAATGCTTATATATCTGTAATGGGTACACTAGATTTTTTATGCCTCCATTACATTACATTATTGGGTATTTTTCCCTGTGTTTGGTCCTGGGATTGAATCATGAATCTGTAACCTGAGGAGGGAAGTGAGAGGGAAATTTTGGCAAAAAAGAATAGGGAAATAAAAGAAAAGTTCACTTTTTTAGTGGATTGAGGGGGAGGAGGGAATAGGGTTAGCAAGATCAGATGGCAGTGTTCTTTTGCCATGTTCCTCGCCCAGTTTGAAGCCTCTCACCCTCAAAATCCATTCTCAGGGAGGGGTAGGGGCTTGTAGAAACATCTGGACACATATACAAGGTCTCTAAGAAGACCAAGGAGAGTGAATTTCTTTCTCTAAAAAGACTAGGGAGAGCTGCACTTTCAAAGGAGAACTCCCAAAAGCCAGATCAGTCACCCACGCAAGAGCAGACCAGAGGAGTCTCACCCCAGCAGAGACCAGGCAGGAGTCCCAGGTCTCTTTCTGCTGCACCAGTGCCAACCCCAGCCCTCTGTGGGGATGGTACACATTCCCTCACCCAGTCAGATGTCTTCTGAACAGAGAAGGGTGAGGTGCCCAAACTCTCAAGTATTATTTAATCATTTTCCTAAAACTCTAAGCCATCCAAAAGATGCATTTAAACTAGGCTAAACACAGAGCTAAACTTCAAATAGTCCAAGTATTTGAGTTGAAGGAGACTGTTTAATGTATAAGAGACTGAGATTTTGTTAATCAACAATTGCAAGGTTCCTTGTTACCAAGAGGGCTTAGGAAGATTATGTTAACTCTAGTAATTGAGGCAATAAATTTATTTGCATATCTGAGTACAATGTGAATAAAATCACAATTCTGATATGCATGACTGGCTATTAATAAAATTATGAATATTGCATGGTGGTGGCATAGGCCCCTTTTCTGAGTCATGTTTCATTTATCTTTTTTAAACATATGATTGACCTAGCTTTACGCATATATTGGTCTTTGAAACTCTCTGAAGTAAACAAATATTTGCATTGACTGAATACATTTTTCATATTTTCTTAACCCCCAATTTTAATGTACTAATACATTTGAGGTGATTCGGAAAATTCCTTTATTTTGTCAGATGTTAAGGAACAATGTGGTAGAGAAAACACTGGACAATGGATCAAAATACACGTGTTCTACTGTTGACTTAGTCACTCACAGCTATGAGGCCCAAGGCAAGAGCACTAACCACTCTGATTATCACTGCTTTATCTACACTATAGAAACAATCATCTTTCATATTCTATTTGTGAGGTGGTTGTAAGAGCAAGTTAAAAAATGTTTGTGAATGTATTCTGAAAATTGATATTGATTTTATCAAGGAAATATGAAAGTATTATTTAATGAAAAACTTTTTGATTCTAATTTACCTATCTAGTGTTTAAAAAATTTTTATTTTGAAATTATCTCAGAACTATAGAAAAGTTACAAATATAGTACAAATAACTCCTAGAAGCTTTCTATTCAAATTTACCTATTTTTAATATTTTACCATATTTTCTTTGTTCTCTCATATATATCCATATATTGTAAACATGCATATAGTTTTTCTGAAAAAATATTCTAAATAACTTGAAAGTACATTTATTATGCTACTTTACCTTTTAAAACTTTAAAGTCCACTTCTCTTTCTTTCTTTCTAACAGCTCATATTTTTATTGAAGTATAGTTGATTTACAATATTATATTAGTTTCAGGTGCACAATATTGAATCACTATTCAATATTTTATAGATTATAAAAGTTATTATGGTTTAAACATATTTAAAGCTAAAGTCATTTAAAGTTATTATGAAACAATGGTTATATTTCCCTGTTCTGTACAATATATTCCTGTTGCTTCTCTATTTTATACATAGTAGTATGTATCTCTTTTGGTTTTTCTAACATCCTTATTGGAATATAATTGCTTTACATTGTTGTATTAGTTTCTGCTGTATAACAAAGTGAATCAGCTATATGTATACATATATCCACATACACCCTCCGTCTTGCATCTCCCTCCCACCCTCCCTATCCCACCCCTCTAGGTGGTCACACATCACCAAGCTGATCTCCCTGTGTGATGCAGCTGCTTCCCACTAGCTATCTATTTTACATTTGGTAGTGTATATGTGTCAATGCTACTCTCTCACTTTGTCCCACCTTACCCTTCCCCCCCCCATGTCCTCAAGTCCATTCTCTACATCTGTGTCTTTATTCCTGTCCTGCCCCTAGGTTCTTCAGAATAATTTTTTTTCTTTTTTTTTAGATTCCATATATATGTGTTAGCATACGGTATTTGTTTTCCTCTTTCTGAATTACTTCACTCTGTATGACAGTCTCTAGGTCCATGGACCTCACTATAAATAACTCAATTTCATTTCTTTTTATGGCTGAGTAATATTCCATTGTATGTATGTGCCACATCTTCTCTATCCATTCATCTGTGGATGGACACTTAGGTGGCTTCCATGTCCTGGCTACTGTAAATAGACCTGCAATGAACATTGTGGTACATGACTCTTTTGAATTATGGTTTTCTCTGGGTATATGCCCAGTAGTGGGTTTGCTGGGTCATATGGTAGTTCTATTCTTAGTTTTTAAGGGAACCTCCACACTGTTCTCCACAGTGGTTGTATCAATTTACATTCTCATCAACAGGGCAAGAGGGTTCCTTTTCATCCACACCCTCTCCAGCATTTATTGTTGTAGATTTTTTGATGATGACCATTCTGACTGGTGTGAGGTGATATACATTGTAGTTTTGATTTGCATTTCTCTAATGATTAGTGCTGTGGAGCATCCTTTCATGTGTTTGTTGGCAATCTGTATATCTTCTTTGGATGAATGTCTATTTAGGACTTCTGTTCATTTTTTGATTGGGTTGTTTGGTTTTTTGATATTGAGATGCATGGGCTGCTTGTATATTTTGGAGATTAATCCTTTGTCACTTGCTTCATTTGCAAAAATTTTCTCCTGTTCTGCGGGTTGTCTTTTCATGTTGTTTATGGTCTCCTTTGATGTGCAAAAGCTTTTAAGTTTCATTAGGTCCCATTTGTTTATTTTTGGTTTTATTTCCATTTCTTTAGGAGGTGGGTGAAAAAGGATCTTGCTGTGATTGATGTCATAGAGTGTTCTGCCTATGTTTTCCTCTAAGAGTTTGACAGTATCTGGCCTTACATTTAGGTCTTTAATCCATTATGAGTTTATTTGTGTGTATGGTCTAAGGGAGTGTTCTAATTTCATTCTTTTACATGTAGCTGTCCAGTTTTCCCAGCACAATTTATTGAAGAGGCTGCCTTTTCTCCATTGTATATTTTTGCCTCCTTTATCAAATATAAGGTGACTGTATGTGTGTGGGTTAATCTTTGGGATTTCTATCCTGTTCCATTGATCTATATTTCTGTTTTTGTGCCAGTACCATACAATCTTGATTACTGTAGCTTTGTAGTATAGTCTGAAGTCAGGGAGCCTGATTCCTCCAGCTCTGTTTTTCTTTCTCAAGATTGCTTTGGCTTTTCGGGGTCTTTTGTGTTTCCA
Source organism: Phocoena sinus (assembly GCF_008692025.1). Taxonomy (NCBI): domain Eukaryota; kingdom Metazoa; phylum Chordata; class Mammalia; order Artiodactyla; family Phocoenidae; genus Phocoena; species Phocoena sinus. The sequence goes on from NC_045774.1 coordinate 39,346,008, forward strand.
TACAAATTGTGAAATTTTTTGTTGCAGTTCTGTGAAAAGTGCCATTGGTAGTTTGATAGGGATTGCATTGAATGTGAAGATTGCTTTGGGTGGTACAGTCATTTACAGAATGTTGATTATTCTAATCTAAGAACATGGTATATCTCTCCATCTGCTTGTATCATCTTTCTTTCATCAGTGTCTTAGAGTTTTCTGCATACAGGTCTTTTGTCTCCTTAGGTAGGTTTATTCCTAGGTATTTTATTCCTTTTGTTGCAATGGTAAATGGGAGTGTTTCCTTAATTTCTCTTTCATATTTTTCATCATTAGTGCATAGGAATGCAAGAGATTTCTGTGCCTTAATTTTGTATCCTGCTACTTTACCAAATTCTTTGATTAGCTCTAGTAGTTTTCTGGTAGCATCTTTAGGATTCTCTATGCATAGTATCATGTCAACTGCAGACAGTGACAGCTTTACTTCTTCTTTCCAAATTTGGATTTCTTTTAGTTCTTTTTCTTTTCTGATTGCTGTGGCTAAAACTTCCAAAACTATGTTGAATAATAATGGTGAGAGTGGGCAACCTTGTCTTGTTCCTGATCAGAGTGGAAATGGTTTCAGTTTTTCACCATTGAGAATGATTTTCGCTGTGGGTTTGTCATATATGGCCTTTATTGTGTTGAGGTAAGTTCCCTCTATGCCTACTTTCTGGAGGTTTTTTTTTTTTATCATAAATGGGTGTTGAATTTTGTTGAAAGCTTTGTCTGCCTCTACTGAGATGATCATATGGTTTTTATCCTTCAGTTTGTTAATATGGTATATCACATTGATTGATTTGTGTATATCAACAAATCCTTGCATTCCTGGGATAAACCCCACTTGATCATGGTGTATGATCCTTTTAATGTGCTGTTGGATTCTCTTTGCTAGTATTTTTTTGAGGATTTTTGCATCTATGTTCATCAGTGATATTGGCCTGTAGTTTTCTTTCTTTGTGACATCTTTTTCTGGTTTTGGTATCAGGGTGATGGTGGCCTTGTAGAATGAGTTTGGGAGTGTTCCTCCCTGTGCTATATTTTGGAAAGGGTTTGAGAAGGATAGGTGTTAGCTCTTCTCTAAATTTTTGATAGAATTTGCCTGTGAAGCCATCTGGTCCTGGGCTTTTGTTTGTTGGAAGATTTTTAATCACAGTTTCAATTTCATTACTTGTGATTGGTCTGTTCATATTTTCTATTTCTTCCTGGTTCAGTCTCAGAAGGTTGTGCTTTTCTAAGAATGTGTCTATTTATTTCAGGTTGTCCATTTTATTGGCATATAGTTGGTTATAGTAATCTCCCATGATGCTTTGTATTTCTGCAGTGTCAGTTGTTACTTCTCCTTTTTCATTTCTAATTCTATTGATTTGAGTCTTCTCCCTTTTTTTCTTGATGAATCTGGCTAATGGTTTATAAATTTTGGTTATCTTCTCAAAGAAACAGCTTTTAGTTTTATTGATCTTTGCTATTGTTTCCTTCGTTTCTTTTTTATTTACTCCTGATCTGATCTTTATGATTTCTTTCCTTCTGCTAACTTTGGGGTTTTTTGTTCTTCCTTCCCTTATTGCTTTAGGTGTAAGGTTAGGTTGTTTATTTGAGATGTTTCTTGTTTCTTGAGGTAGGATTGTATTGCTATAACCTTCCCTCTTAGGACTGCTTTTGCTGCATCCCATAGGTTCTGGGTAATCTTGTTTTCATTGTTGTTTGTTTCTAGGTAGTTTTTGATTTCTTCAGTGATCTCTTGGTTATTAAGTAGTGTATTGTTTAGCCTCCATGTATTTGTACTTTTTATAGATTTTTTTCTGTAATTGATATCTAGTCTCATAGTGTGGTCATTGCAAAAGATACTTGATACCATTTTAATTTTCTTAAATTTACCAAGGCTTGATTTGTGACACAAGATATGATCTGTCCTGGAGAAGGTTCCATGAGCACTTGAGAAGAAAATGTATTGCCTTGTTTTTGGATGGAATCTCCTATAAATATCAATTAAGTCCATCTTGTTTAACGTGTCATTTAAAGCTTCTGTTTCCTTATTTATTTACATTTTGGATGATCTGTCCATTCGTGAAAGTGTGGTGTTAAAGTCCCCTACTATGACTGTGTTACTGTCAATTTCCCCTTTTATGGCTATTAGCATTTGCCTTATGTATTGAGGTGCTCCTATGTTGGGTGCATAAATATTTACAATTGTTAATATCTTCTTGTTGGATTGATCCCTTGATCATTATGTAGTGTCCTTCTTTGTCTTCAGTAATTGTCTTTTTTTAAAGTCTATTTTTTCTGATATGAGAATTGATACTCCAGCTTTCTTTTGATTTCCAGTTGCATGGAATACCTTTTTCCATCCCCTCACTGTCAGTCTGTATTTTTCCCTAAGTCTGATGTGGGTCTCTTGAAGACAGCATATATATGGGTCCTGTTTTTGTATGCATTCAGCCAGCCTATGTCTTTTGGTTGGAGCATTTAATCCATTTAGATTTAAGGTAATTATTGATATGTATGTTCCTATTACTTAATTGTTTGGGGTTTGTTATTGTAGGTCTTTTCCTTGTCTTGTGTTTCCTGCCTAGAAAAGTTCCTTTAGCATTTGTTGTAAAGGTGGTTTGGTGGTACTGAATTCTCTTAGCTTTTGCTTGTCTGTAAAGGTTTTAATTTCTCCATCAAATCTGAATGAGATCCTTGTTGGATAGAGTGATCTTGGTTGTAGGTTTTTCCCTTTCATCACTTTAAATATTTCCCGCTACTCCCTTCTTTCTTGCAGAGTTTCTGCTGAAAGATCAGCTGTTAACCTTATGGGGATTCCCTTGTATGTTATTTTTCCCTTGCTGCTTTTAATATTTGTTCTTTGTATTTAATTTTTGATAGTTTGATTAACATGTGTCTTGACATGTTTCTGCTTGGATTTATCCTGTATACGATTCTCTGTTCTTCCTGGAGTTCATTAACTATTTCCTTTCTCATGTTAGGGTAATTTTCAACTATAATCTCTTCAAATGTTTTCTCAGTCCCTTTCTTTTTCTTTTCTTCTTCTGGGACTCCTATAATTCAAATGTTCGTGCATTTAATGTTGTCCCAGAGGTCTCTGAGACTGTTCTCAATTCTCTTCATTCTTCTTTCTTTATTCTGCTCTGTGGTAGTTTTTCCACTATTTTATCTTCCAGGTCACTTATCTGTTCTTCTGCTTCAGTTATTCTGCTATTGATTCCTTCTAGAGAATTTTAAATTTCATTTATTGTGTGGTTCATCATTGTTTATTTGCTCTTTAGTTCTTCTATGTCCTTGTTAAACGTTTCTTGTATTTTCTCTGTTCTATTTCCAAGATTTTGGATCATCTTTAGTATCATTACTCTGAATTATTTTTCAGGTCGACTGCCTATTTCTTCTTCATTTGTTTGGTCTGGTGGGTTTTTACCTTGCTCCTTCATCTGCTGTGTGTTTCTCTGTCTTCTCATTTTGTTTAACTTACTGTGTTTGGGATCTCCTTTTTGCAGGCTGTAGGTTCGTAGTTCCCGTTGTTTTTGATGTCTGCCCCCAGTGGGTGAGGTTGGTTCAGGCTTCCTGGTGGAGGGGACTGGTGCCTGTGTTATGTACAATGAGGCTATGCCTGTGTTTGCCTCCGGTGGTGTGTTTTGCTAATGGGTGGGGTTGTGTTCCTGTCTTGCTAGTTGTTTGGTAGGGTGTCCAACACTGTAGTTTGCTGCTAGTTGAGTGGAGCTGGGTCTTAGCGTTGAGATGGAGATCTCTGGGAGAGCTTTCGCCATTTAATATTATGTGGAGCTGGGAGGTCTCTGGTGGACCAATGTCCTGAACTCGGTCTCCCACCTCAGAGGCAGAGGCCTGACACCCATCTGGAGCACCAAGACCCTGTCAGATACACGGCTCAGAAGGAAAGGCAGAAAAAAGAAAGAAAGAAAAGTAAAATATAATAAAGTTATCAAAATAAAAAATAAAAAATAAAAATTAAAAATTAAAAAGTAATAAAAAGAAAAAAAAAAGAAAGAGAGCATCCCAACCAAAATACAAATCCACCAATGATAAGAAGTGCTAAAAACTATACTTAAAAAAAAATCGGACAGACCGAACCCTAGGACAAATGGTAAAAGCAAAGCTATACAGAAAAAATCACACAGAGAAGCATAAACATACAAAAAGAGAAAACGGGAAAAAAAGAATATATATATATATATATATATATATACATATATATATATATATAAAATTGCTCTCAAAATCCACTGCCCCAATTTTGGGATGATTAATTGTTTGTTTGGGTATTCCACAGATGCGGCGTACATCAAGCTGATTGTGGAGATTTAATCCGCTGCTCCTGAGGCTGCTGGAGAGATTTCCCTTTCTCTTCTTTGTTCGCACAGCTGCCGGGGTTCAGCTTTGGATTTGGCCCCGCCTCTTCGTGTAGGTCGCCTGAGGGCGTCTGTTCCCGCTCAGACTGTAAGGGGTTAAAGTAGCAGCTGATTCGGGGTCTCCGGCTCACTCAGGCCTCGGGGAGGGAGGGGTAGGGATGTGGGGCGAGCCTGCGGCAGCAGAGGCCTACATGACGTTGCACCAGCCTGAGGCGCGCCGTGTGTTCTCCCAGGTAAGTTGTCCCTGGTTCACGGGACCCTGGCAGTGGCGGGCTGCACAGGCTCCCAGGAGGGGAGGTGTGGAGAGTGACCTGTGCTTGCACACAGACTTCTTGGTGGCGGCAGCAGCAGCCTTAGCATCTCATGCCCGTCTCTGGGGTCCGTGCTTTTAGCCGCGGCTCGCGCCAGCCTGTGGAGCTCCTTTAAGCGGCCCTGTTAATCCCATCTCCTTGCGTGCACCCGGAAGCAATGGTCTCTTGCCTCTTTGGCAGCTCCAGACCTTTTCCAGGACTCCCTCCCGGCTAGCTGTGGCGCACTAGCCTCCTTCAGGCTGTGTTCACGCAGCCAACGCTCTCTCCCTGGGATCCAACCTTCGAAGCCCGAGCCTCCCAGCCCCCGCCTGCCCCGGCGGGTGAGGAGACAAGCCTCTCAAACTGGTGAGTACGGGTCAGCACTGTTCCTCTGTGCGGGAATCTCTCCGCTTTGCCCTCCGCACCCCTGTGGCTGCGCTCTCCTCCGTGTCCTTGAAGCTTCCCCGCCTCCCCCTATCTCCGCCCGGGAAGGGGCTTCCTAGTGTGTGGAAACTTTTCCTCCTTCACAGCTCCCTCCCACTGGTGCAGGTCCTGTCCCTATTCTTTGTCTCTGTTTTTTCTTTTACCCTACCCAGGTACGTGGGGGGTTTCTTGCCTTTTGGGAGGTCTGAGGTCTACTGCCAGCGTTCAGTAGGTGTTCTGTAGGAGTTGCTCCACATGTAGATGTATTTCTGATGTATTTGTGGGGAGGAAGGCGATCTCCACGTCTCACTCCTCCGCCATCTTGAAGGCCTCCCGAGCCTCAATTTTTTCACCTGTAAAAAATTAATTCCATTATCCCATTTATTATTAGAAATGTGTTATTATAAAGACAAAGTAATCCCCTCCGTGGATATACAGAAGAAGAGGGCTAAGACCTTGTCTTAACTCCATCTTTGAAAGCCTGGGCAAAAAAGCATGAGTTGTCGACGGAGAGTCCTAAATGCAGAGTGCAGGGAGGTGGGAGGAAAACTAAGAGCATACAGTATCGCAAAAGCTAAAGGAAAATTGTTTCCAAGAGGAGTGGTGAACTGTTTTGGCTTTTACTGCTGAAAACTAAAACAGAATGAAAACGGAAAAGTCGCTACTGTATTTAGCAATATGGAGTAGACTGATTACTCTAGTGGATGTTTGATATGAGGGAATATTTGGGAATAGAACTCAGACTGCAGAAAGGTAAGAAAGAAGCAAGGAAAGGGAAGTTATGAATATAAAGCCACACTCTTGGGAAATTTTGCTGTGAAGGGAAATAGGACAGTAGCTAAAGGGGACTGGAGGGAAGGTTGTGAAGGTGAGAGACATTTAAGACTGTTTATAATACTGATAGAAAAATGGGGCAAGTGGAGAATACAAAAGGTAAAAGTTCTTGGTAAAGCAGCAGAGAAGGGGCTTTTAGCACACAGGTTAGGTATTGGTCTTGATAAGAGGTGAGGCCCCTTTCCTTTCCTTATTTTGTCCGTAGGCCAGGAGGAGAGGATGGGCACAGATTGAAGCAGGTTTACAGATTCCTTGTGGGGAGTTGCAGTCCGTGTCTCAGGGCTTGTACTTCTTTGCTAGGCAGGAGAAACAGTCACTTGTTGATAATTAAATGGGAAACCTGGACAGGTTATGGAGAAAATTGGAGATTTTATTAGAATAGAGGAAATTAAAAATGGTCGTGAATAATTATCTGACTAGAAAAACACCTTGGCAGGCCAGGGGCGAGGGCCAGTTAAGGCTGTTGATTCATGCTTTAGGTACAATTCTGTCTTCCTTACTAGAATGGTAAGGTTTGGGAAGTTAAAAGGTATGGTTTTTCAGACTTGTCTTACTCAGGTACCAAATAAACATTTTATAATTGGCAATATTACCCTTAGTTAATAAAGTATAACATCTTAGTTATCAAGATCACTGGTAAGCTTTTCCAGTCTTATATTTTAAACTGTTGAAACTATGTCCTGTCTTACATTTTGTAGTAAAACAATTTAAATACCAAGAGTAAACTCTTATATTTCAAGTGATGGGATAGTTTCAAAATTATCTATAGAACTTTTAAAACTAAATAAGGAACAAAACAGCCTGCCAAAAATATATTTTAATATTTTTAAGCAACTGAAATGATGCAAATCTTTTATTGTTCTTTAGACCCTACCTTATTTTACACAAATGTTTCAGTTCCTTATCATATTTGCTTAAATTATTGGAGTTTGAACCTTGATACTTGAATTTCTCTTTGTAAAATGAAAAAGTAATGCAATTTTCCATACCTAGATTGAGAGTTAGCTCAATTAGTGGGATAATTTTTAAATGTTAGTGGGTGTTTATATATGTTGGTTAAACACTAATGATTTCACTTTTTTCTATAGTAACAGAGGATAGTTAAGGATAATTAAGATAGGAACTATTTTCAAGATTCTGTCTTTTTTCACTTATTTCAGATGCAGCTTTCTATGCTTTAGAGGCCAGGAAGTAGAAGTGGTTTTTCTTTTTCTTGCCTGTAACAGATTTTAAAAGACAATTACAGATGTCTTTTTAGTGGGTTTCGGTTTGGCCTGCTAATCCCTTTCTGCTCTATTTCAATTACATTAAAGAGATTCATGTCCACTGGCTTATGTAACCAATTTTTTATAACATCATCAGCTTTCTCTCTCTCTCTCTTTCTCTCTCACCAGTTTCTAGTATCCTTAAATCATACCCTTAGACTGCTAATACATTATTGATGGCAAGATTTTTTTTTCAGAGTGAATTAAAATATCCTAATGATTAGGGTGTTCCCATTCAGTTTTGATTTTTTTTTTAATGTTTTTGCCACTTGGAAAAGATCAGCTCAACAGCTGGATCTTAATTTTAATCATCTTTTGAATTTTTCTTTGTTTTAGTTTTCCTTTGACGTGATTTCCAAGAACCATCTGAGAGAATTTGACAATGGTTGCTCTTTTAGAGATGTGCCTGGATTCTAGCTTGGCTGATTGTGTTTGATTTGAAGTTTCAAAGTGGTTTTTAAAGAATTTGAGGTTCCCTCAACCCCCAAATATGGCCTGCATGTATCTTCTGTTTCTATAAAGACACTTGTAATATGAGAGAAATTGGATCTCTTGGAATGTTTACCCTTAAATAATTTAATAAGAATACATTTTGGGTTTCTTTAATTATTTACATTTTCAAAATCTTTTATGTGTTTTAGCCCACAGAGCACACAGACTTGTCAAAGTATGGTATTTGCAGTGGAGCAGAAGATGAATGCTTTTGGGATCAGACAGCTAATTCTCTTTCTCTTTTTCAGTGGTTTTAAACTTTTCAGAGTAGTTATGCATAGCTATCGATGTTGTTTGTAATGAATCAGTTTCAGTAATTCACAGAAAATAAGTGGGTGCGTGTGTGTGTGTGTGTGTGTGTGAAAGCATTTTCACAATCACCTGTACCATATCAAACAGCTTTCCTATCTGGGGTTGTATTCAACACCTGCCCAGATATTAGAGCTCCATCTTACTCTTATTACGTGGTCTTACATTCCTTTGAAAACTGGAGAATTTAATTCTTTCATCTCTCGCTTGTAAATTTAAAAATTTATTACTCTATAGATTCTCTACTTGAAATGAGCTTATTTTTATTCATGTTTGTTTAAATCCTGCATCTTTTCTCAAATGGCTTGAGGATACAAGAGTTGAGTTTAAAGAAACTTCAGAAAATAGAGTTTTGATAGCAAGATGCAGAATGTAATTTATTACACTAAATAGAGTGCTTACAGTGATAAAATATTTATTTGAATTTTTTTTCCTTTTAATCTGATCTGGAAGAGGGCAATAAAAATTCAACAGGCCTGAGGTCATTCAGTGATATTTATACACTGATGGAGAAATATAATACTAACTACAGAATCTAGGCAAACAAGGATTGAAAGACAACCCCCATCATCATATAGATTGAAGGTTCAGACATATTCATCTCATAGGAGAAAATATACTTAATAAAATATATTTACTTAGTAAAATCAATGGAAAGATTTTATATGGCATTCACTGAAGTCCTCAGTAACTGAACTTAATTTACTACTTTGTTATTTTATCTTTTATTATTCTCTGTTTCATATCTTTTAGTCTCCTCAACTGTTTGGTTAGGTCTCCGAAGGCAGGAACCCTACTTATGCATCTTTGTATTTCCTAAAATATTTCAGAGAAACTAGATAATAGTTAACATTCAAAACTTATTTAATGAGAAAATAAAATTGAGAATGAATGTCTACAGTTAACTTTTTTCTGTACTAAAGGCAAAATTTTGCCTGTGATGCTGTGTGTACCCGAAAAAACTTAAAACCCTATTTTGAACTGGATGAAAGACCATAAGCTCACCTCTTCGCATGGTCACAGCAAATTCACAACTATTTGCAGAAAAACTATGGATGTAAAATGAAGATATAAAGAAGGAACCACAGGGACATGGGTAGGTGTGGCAGAGTTTTGATATAGTTAAGTTCCATAACCACAGGTGGGTGACCCATAAACAGGAGAATAATTAAAATTACAGAGGTTCTCCCAAAGGTGTGAGGGGTCTGAGTCCCACATCGGGTGCCCCAGCCCGGGGCTGCTGCACCAAGAAGATGAGCCCCCAGAACGTTTGGCTGCAAAGGCCAGCAGCGCTTACTTTCTGGAGTCCCAGAGGGCTGGGGAAATCGAGATTTCTCTCTTAAATTGGGCACACAAAACCTTAGACGTTCTAAGACCCAGGTCCGAAACAGTAATTTGAAAGGAGACTGGGTCAGACCTAGCCGATCTGGAGAGTTTCCTGCCTATTAGCACAGGGACACAGCCTCACCCCAGCCAACAGCCTGGCGGTGCTAGTACTGGGATGTTTGTCAGGCAACTAACTGGGCAGAGACGCAGCCCCATCCACCAGTAGATGGGCTGCCTTAAGACCCTCAGAACCCACAGGCACCCCTGGGCATGGCTCCGCCCACCAGAGGGCCCAGGACCCAGCCCCACATGCCAGTGCACAGACTCAGGACCCTGAGGGCCCTGTAGTCAGAGACTCCAGGACCGAGCTCTGGCGGGCCGCAGAGCTGCTGTGGTCCTGCTTACTGGTAAGTTGAGGCTGGGGCCCAGGGGATGCTTGGGCTGGTGTCCACACACTGGTGAATAAGGCGGGAACCTGAGGAGAGTGCCAGCCTTGTGGTGGGCAGAGCCAGGCCCTGGGGCTCCTGAGCTGGTGCTGGTCCGCTGGTGGGTGAGGCTGGTCCAGGGTCTAGGGCCGGCCCCCTGGTGGGTGGAGCAGGGTCCCAAGGTCTCTGGCTGTAATTCCCTGCAGATCCTGGCGGCTACCTGAAGGTTCCGGGTGTCCTGGGGCTCGTGCTGGAGCACTGGTGGGAGGGGCTGGTCCCCAGCCCTCTCGTGTGGTGGCCGTGTTCTCAGGTGGCTGGGAGATCAGGGGTTACTAATGCAGGTGGCCTGTCGGGTGAGTGACATGGCCTGAAGTATCCCAGTTCTGGTGCCTATAGGCTGGTGGGTGGGGCCAGGTTCATGCTTCGAGGAAGGACTCCAAAATGGCACTGGCCAGCACCAGTGTGCTTGTGGTACAACGAGCTCCCCAAAATGGCTACTGTCAGCATCTGTAGCCCCAGGGTGAGCTCCAATTGCCTCCCGCCTATCCAGTAGACGCTCCTAGACCAGCAGGTGGGTCTGACCCAGGTTCCTTTCTTTTTATTTATTTATTTATTTATTTATTTATTTATTTATTTTTTTATGCGTTACGCGGGCCTCTCACTGTTGTGGCCTCTCCCGCTGCGGAGGACAGGCTCCGGACGCGCAGGCCCAGCGGCCATGGCTCACGGGCCCAGCCGCTCCGCGGCACGTGGGATCTTCCCAGACCGGGGCACGAACCCGCGTCCCCTGCATCGGCAGGCGGACTCTCAACCACTGCGCCACCAGGGAAGCCCTCTTTTTATTTATTTATTTTTATTGCGGTACGCGGGCCTCTCACTGTTGTGGCCTCTCCTGTTGGGGAGCACAGGCTTCGGACGCGCAGGCTCACCGGCCATGGCTCACGGGCCCAGACGCCCCGCGGCATGTGGAATCTTCCTGGACCGGGGCACGAACCCGTCTCCCCTGCGTCGGCAGGCGGACTCTCAACCACTGCGCCACCAGGGAAGCCCCTAGGTTCCTTTCAAATTACTGCTTCTGACCTGGGTCCCAGAGCATGTGAGATTTTGTGTGCACCCATTAAGGGTGGAGTCTATTTCCTATAGCTGTCTGCGTCCCGTCCCCTGAAAGATTGCACCGCTGGCCTTCAAAGCAAAAGTTCTGGGGGCTGGTCGTTTTTTTTTTTTTTTTTTTTCGGTACGCGGGCCTCTCACTGTTGTGGCCTCTCCCATTGCGGAGCACAGGCTCCGGACGCGCACGCTCAATGGCCATGGCTCACGGGCCCAGACGCTCCATGGCATGTGGGTCCTCCAGGAACCGGGGCACGAGCCCGTGTCCCCTGCATCGGCAGGCGGACTCTCAACTGCTTCGCCACCAGGGAATCCCTGGGGGCTGGTCTTCTTGGTGCAGGACTCCCAGGCTGGGGAGAATAATGTAGGGCTCAGAGCCCTCACTCTTCTGGTAGAACCTCCACAATTGTAATTATCCTCCCCTTGTGGGTCACCAACCCCTGGTTATGGTTCTTGACTATACCACATCTCTGCCCCTCCTACCTGCCTCGTGGTTTCTAATTTCTATTTTTACTTGTAGAAGATATTTTTCTTCTAGTCTTCAGGCTTTTCTTATCAATAGTTGCTCTGTAAATAGCTATAATTTTGGTGTGCCTGTGGAATGAGGCGAGCTTATGGTCTTCCTTTTCCACCATCTTGGCCACCGGCCTGTCCTGGCCTAGCGTTTTCTTACCTTTTCAGAACTTTGATGCTTTTTCATAAGTTTACAGATATTTTACCCAGAATTTTTAGTTGGTTGTTTTCTATGGAAAGGTTTTTCTAAATAACCTAGCCTCTATTTATCAGAGGTGGAAGGGTGACAGAGACCACCAAGATGCTCGTTGTATTAGTTTGATAGGGCTGCTGTAACAAAGAGCCACAAACTGGGTAGTTTAGAACAATAGAAATGTATTGCCTCATAGTTCTGCAGGCAGAAAGCCTAAAATCAAGTTTCAGCGGGGCTGTGTTCCCTCTGAAGGTGCTAGGGAAGGATCTGTTCCAGATCTCTCCTGGCTTCTAATTGCCTCTGGCATTTCTTGGCTTGTAGATAGCTGTCTTTTCCCTATGTCTTCCTGTGATGTTCTCCTGTGTCCACGTACGTCTGTCTCTGTGTTCAAATTTTGCCCTTTCTATAAGGACACCAGGCAGATTGGATTAGGGCTCATGCTAATGACGTCATTTGAACTTGATTACCTGTGTAGAGACCTAATTTCCAAATCGTATCACATTCTAAGATATTGGGGGTTATATATGTTAGAACACTAACAAATACTTTTTGGGGGACACAATTCAAATCTTAATGCTCACCAACCCCATTTCCTCTTCATGGGCATCCTGAAGGCAAGATTTCCTGATCCCTGTCGCAGTTGGTTCAGGCCATCTGCTTCTGGCCAGATGAATGTGGTGGAAGTGATGTCTACTCTTACTAGACCTAGTCATAAAGTCTCCTGGATGTTGTCCTTCAGCTTTGCTATTTACTCATTGGCTGCCTGAATGTAGAGGACACTGAGGAAGCCCTGGAAGGTCTCAGCAACACAAGATGGAGAAGCCAGATATCAAATCACCAGGAAAGGCCAGTTGCATTTGGCAAAACCCATTTGGACTGTGATGCGAGTGAAAAACATATGCTTGTTGAATGAAGGAATAATCAATGATAAGTCTTACTCTTAACTCATAGTAGCTTCTGTTGTATCTCATGCCTCTGCCTTGTTTCTCATTGATCTTAGGGCCAGAAAATCTCATTTGAAAAATGCTTCTTTTTGATTAACATCCTGCTTTGTTGAGTTATAGCACAGCAGGTTTTCATAGCAAATAAAGCACTCTAGTGAAAAAATTCCCCTCTATTTTCATAGCAGTTGATATTGTCAAAATAGTTTCATAATAAAGGTAGTTCCATTTATTTTATATAAGCATAAAAGCAGTATTATAGTGTAATAGTGCTCATGCTTATTCATCACTTGATGCTCTCATAAATAAATTAGATTTTGTCTTACAGGATCAATTTTTTATGTAATTAAATTTTTTATTGGAGTGTAGTTGCTGTACAATATTATATGTCACAGGTGTACAATATAGTGATTCACAATTTTTAAAGGTTATGCTCCACTTATTAGTTATTATAAAATATTGGCTATATTCCCCATGTTGTACAATATATCCTTGTAGCTTTCTTTATATCTAATAGTTTGTACCTCTTAGTCTCTTACCCCCCATATTGCCCCTCCCCCTTCCCTCTCCCCACTGGTAACCACTAGTTTATTCTCTGTATCTGTGAGTCTGCTTCTTTTTTGTTATATTCACTAGTGTGTTGTATTTTTTAGATTCTACATATAAGTGATATCATACAGTACTGCAGGGTCAATTTAAAAGATATTATACCTTATCAAATTTATTATAAGCACTCTGCCTTTGAAATATGACATCTATAATTTTCCTAAGTTTTAGATAAAATAAGAAGGTCACATACACACACACATACATGCACACACACCCCCCCTCTATGTATTTCTGGATTTTGTTCTGATATAAAATATATCAACTTCAATATTTGTACTTGTACAATGTACTGGGTCAATTCTAGGTCACAGAAGACGTGTGTTTGCTGAGTCTGGTACCAAATAGTGGAAAATGAATGAAAAATAAGAACAAAGGCAAAAATATTGAAAAGTATCAGAAAACGATAGCTTATAAAATTCTTGAGAATCTGTTTTTTAAAAAAAGTTTCTAAGTAGGTCACATTTCCTTCCATGTTACAGCACCAAAAACAGTTGCCATTTTTTAAACCTGTGATTTTACTTTTAAGGATTATTTTTGCCTCATCTTTTCTGTTGTTGAGGAGGGTGTGGTAATGAATTACCATTGCTTTTTGAATAGCTGAAGTCATCTCATTACTCATGTATGTAAGATATTACCAGGTTAAGTAGTTACCCTGTTGTGGAGGGTATATATTTTTATTTCAAGATATAAAGTTCTATTACATTGTAATAGAAAAAAGTTCAACAAGTTAAATTTTCACTGTGAGAAAGAATTTACATGGATGTTTTAAGGATTGAATGTAGCATTAAGGATTGAAGGAGAATTAATCTTCCGAGAAGAGTAGTAGTAACATATTTCTTCATAATATTTAAAAACCAGGCAAGGCAGAACATTACAAAATCAGTGTTAGAAGATTATCTGGTATACTCAGGGATATGGAACGTAAAGCCTGGGATACCTATTTTAGCCTTCACCAAGTTTTACTGCTTATTATGCTTGTAGAGGAAAGGAGATGAGGAAAAACTACAGCTCTTAAAATATTTTTCAGTATAAAAGTTTGCCTCTTACAGTGGAGCTAGGGTATAGAACCATTGTCTCATTGTACGGGAGTGCATTTCTGATAATCATTAATGACATTTCCTTATATGACACATCATTTGCTGGAATAGATACATCATTTTAGACAATCATTTAAAAATACACACTCAATGGAAAATCCTGCTAGTGATTTGTTTTAGTTTAAGCCCACAAGGAACTGCTATGCCCCTGTACTTATGTTTTTTGAGTCAAATCAAGACAGGTTGTTCTCTATAAACTGATCAGGAGGTCAGTCAAGCAGTAATGTCAAGATCTTCTATTGCTTCAGAGACCTTAAGTGGTCAGGACCGAATTTTCAAGTGAGTAACTGTTTAGGTCTTGTCAGTTACAGGTTTTTTTTTCTGTTTTAATTGGAGTATAGTTGTTTTACAACGTTGTGTTCGTTTTTACTGTACAGCGAAGTGGAGTTCCCTGTGCTATACGGCAGGTTCTTAATAGTTATCTATTTTATACATATTAGTGTATATATGTCAATCCCAATCTCCCAGTTCATCACACCTCCCCACCCCCTGCTTTCCCCCCTTGGTGTCCATACGTTGTCTCTATACCTGTGTCTCATTTCATTGGCAGTTACAGTTAACTAGAATAAATTTTGCACATTAATTTGTTGGTAAATTGAGATAGGTATTAGAACGATGTTCTCAAAGAAGTTGCTTGGATGCAACAACTTGGATTATGGGGTTAAAAATGATTATTTGTAATACTTGTAATCTTGAATTATTATTTTTTACCAGAAGCTGTGTTGTCAGCCAAGTTCTAGCAGTAGAAACTTATTGTTTGTGGTCTACACTGTCCAAGTCCAGTGATGATGGTTGATCCAGCCAAATAGGGTGATTGACTGCCTTCACTTTGGACTTTGTAGCCACTGAATGGAAACTCAGTATATTTGATAGAATTTCAAATGCAGATGAAGAACTGCCCACCTTTAATAAAGTTCTAAAACATCAAAAAGTTGGAATTTTTAAAAATTTCATAGTTTGAAACATCAGTACTCAAGGAGAGCAAACGATCATTCTATAGGGCTCTTGAGTGGAGTACTAAGACAGATATTAACTTATAAAAACTGAAATAATCTTTCATGAAGTCTTAGGAGTGGCACTGGAATTAACTAAAGTAAGCAAGCCACAGTCTCTAGGTATGCACAAAAGCGTGAAAATCATTAAATGGTTGCTTAAGAATTTGCAAATCTCTGCTTCCAGTCAAACCTTATTGAACTCCTCCATTTGCAAATATCTTAGATTCAGAGATCTCACTCTCTCTTCAATACCTGTTCTGCTTCCATTTGTCTCCTGTTGTTTCTTCTTCTCAACCTGACACTTGTCCTCATGGCCACAACATCTCCACTTGCTCTCAATTAAACAGCTCTTTCTTGGCTCCACTTTTTTCTTCTACTCCTTGTGCTTTCACTATCCTCACCTAACCAGTTATTTTCCTGCCACAATTGAAAGCAGTTACATCTGTTTCTAATTTGGGTTCAAAAACTACCCGAGTTGGTGTGGAACATTGCTTACATATGCATATTGATGTTATACAACAGCTTATGACTTTCATTCTAAGCTGTGCCCTCAATACTTCTCAATATTACTTCTACTTGCCTTCAGTGGTCCCCTTTTCCATTATTTTCTGAGGCAGTGTGGCAGAGTGGAAGAGCATGGACATTGGTGACAGACCTTGATTCATAACCCAACTTCAGCACTTACTATCTGAGCAATCTTGAACAAACTATTAACCTCTTTGATCCTCAGTTTCCATTTAATTCTTACCTTGTAAAGTTTTCTGTAAGGATTTAAGGTAATGTAGGGAAGGTGATTTGGGGAATAGCTTGCTAATTAATGGTCACAATTGTACTTAAGCTGCCTGGTTTGGTGTCTCTAAGAGTGTACTATGGTCTTTAAACTTCCTGCCCTACATCCAAATACCTAATCATCCACAGATGATATTGCCTTATACTTTACAGAGAAAATGCAAGTTATCAAGTGAGTACTTAACTTCTCTCCCCTCCACTTCTGTACACACTTATGATATAACCCATTAGTTTCTTCTCTCCTGTTTTAGAAGAATCGGTGTTTCATGTTCTTTCCAAAGACCCCAGAGGCAGTAGAGCATGGTAGTTAAGAGAACAGTCTTTGGTTTTCAACTGCCTGGGTTCTAATTGTCTCTCTACCACTTGGGCCAGTTGTTTAACCTCTCTGTATTTGAGTTTCTCCATCTCCAAAATGGATACAATGAGGCATGTACTTCATAATATTCTGAAACAGATTGCATTAACTAAAACATTAAAAACATGAAAAGTACTGCCTGGTACACAGTATGAACTTCTGTTAGCCATTACTACTGCTATGAGTTAGTATCATTTCCTGCTTTCCTCTCTTCTCAAAATGCTCTCTGACTATAAACATACTGTGGACATTTAATCTCATCCATTGTATAAATAGCATTGATTATGCTATTAATCATGAGATAAAAATGATTAATTCATTAAGAGATAAAAATCTTATTTTGCATTAAAATATTAAAATTGAATCAAGGTGGTTTAACAAGAGGAATGGTATTGAATTATTATCAAAGAAGCCATAAAGTTCTTAAAATATGATGAAAAATATCATTTTACACAGTTGGTAAGATAGAAGTGAAGACAAAATCAATTCATGACTCCTGGTAGATTCTGAACAACTCAGAACTCTCCATATATGTAACTAAACTGTGAGCCAAAAGCAGGTAGAACATTTCTGACATAGACAGGAGGGGTGGATTTCAGAAATTTAAGCTATTAAGACATTGTTTTTCATTGTTAAGATTCTCCTATGATTATTTTTATCTATTCCAATGTTGCCTAAGCAGATATATACTAATGCATTAAGTATCACATTCCGTTTGGAGTTAAGAGCTGCATGCTCACTGAAAGGTCTTCCTCAGCGACTAAAATTTACATTTCTGAGTTATTTTTCCCATAAGGATATTAAAGTTTCCATTAATATTTTAAATATGCAAACTTTAAAAAAACTTTTGGTGTTGCTCTCAGAGAATTACCTAATCAATGATATTATTTAGTTGCATATTATAATAGAGAATCAGAAAGATATGATTGCTGTTTATAATGTCCACCTAGTCATTTCTGCATAAAAAACTTTATTTGAAATAGAGACCAACACCAGCCAATTTTAATATATTTACTGTACCAGTATTGGTGCAAAAAGAGATGGAAGGTTACTTTCTCTTCCACAAAGGTACTATTGCTGAATACACAGATCCTCTGATGTCTAGTTAACAGTTTACATAACTGGCAGCATTACTTAGGAACAAACTGTTTTGCTTGGAGTCAAAATTAGACACAACTATCATGTACTTTAGGATAAAAGTTACAATAGTATTTTTTAAAAAGACATCTCTTTCAAATTGTGAGACCATCCAACATAATCTGAACCAGAAATCTTGGAAAAAGTTTGTTTAGAGGTGAGCTATGAGTTCAGTATTTTGAGGCACAAAGGGAAGAGAGAAATGAGTATATTTGATTGCATTTTAAAATCCTTCTTCACATAGAAAGTAGACAGTGTTCTTCCTGGGAAGTAAACAAGTTAAGTATTACTGCAGCAAATGGAAAGGGCTGGAGTTAGACCTCCATTCAAGTTCATGTTCTGTTGGGATCTGGCCCAGAGCATGTATTTTTGTTCTTAGAACATTGGTTGGCAAATATAAGATACCCCATAAAAATAATAATTATTAAAAAATTCAAACAACTAATTGTTGGACATCCAACTTATTTTTACATTACAATTTAAAATGTAAGTTAAAATGCTTAATAACTGAAGAGCATTTACATTATTCCAGGCTTTTTCCATACCAATAACTTAAAACTATAAGATAGATAGCCAGAAAGTAATATTCAGTCACACGTGGTATGTTCCAATCACATTATTCAACAACAGTAAAATGTTTGTTAGAACCATACATATATGTGTTAAGATAACAGTTAAGATGTTTGGCTTTAGGGTAAAGCTGAGGAGATAGTTGAGGCTATATAGTAAAGTAAAAAAAAAAAATCTCCAAACAAAACAGGTGGTTGGCTATTTGGCAAATTGGATTCAAGGTCCAACTTTTTCATAGACTAGCTTTGTGAACTTGAACCACTTGATATGTCTGTGCTTCACTTTTCCAATTATCTAACAAGAGGAGTAGACCAGATCAAGGGGCCTCAATGTTTTTGTGGAATAGAGTTGTATTTGATTTTCCTGGAGCTTAAGTTGGTGATAGTCATTGTGAATACTGGGAGGTAAAGAGACAGAGAAATTTAAGAAAAGTAGAAATCCATGTATCTGGGAACAGAGCCAATATTGGGTTTTGTCAAGTGCAGTCTCTTTACAATGGAAATGAAGGTAGGTTGGTGGGAAAATCCTATGGGTAAGAATGGTGGGAGAAATTTCTGCTGTAAGATCAGCAGCCTTGGACCATCAGACAAAATGAGGACCAACTTTAAAATAAAGCTCATTGTGGGCTTCCCTGGTGGCGCAGTGGTTGAGAGTCCGCCTGCCGATGCAGGGGACATGGGTTCGTGCCCCGGTCCAGGAAGATCCCACGTGCCGCGGAGCGGCTGGGCCCATAAGCCATGGCCGCTGAGCCTGCGTGTCCAGAGCCTGTGCTCCGCAACGGGAGAGGCCACAACAGTGAGAGGCCCACGTACTGCCAAAAAAATAAATAAATAAAATAAAGCTCATTGTAAATTTGGAGCTAACGAAAATGATTAACATCTAAACTTATTATTTTAAAATGTCTTTGTTGAATACTATAATTACATTTTAAAATTGAACATGGAACTCTTTATGGAAAGTATATCTAAAAAGCTATTTTATTTATAAAACTACATTTTATAATTCAAAACTTGTGAGAAATGTAATTTTCTTAATCATCTTTTAATGAGTATCAAATGGCACTATAAAGTAAAAAATAATTTTTGAGTAAATTTGAAATGATTAAAATAATTAACTTAGTGGTCAGTTAAAGCAATTACAATTTATCATATATATTTGGACAATCTCATTTTATTACTCATTATTGATAGTGACTATGAATCACTGCAAAAGTGATGTTTTCTCTTTTATTTTGCTTAAATTTTATTATTTCCTTTCCAGCTTATAAAAATAATTTTGAGTGCTAAATATCATTATATCCATTTTATAATGAGTAAACTGGGGCTAAGAAAAATTATTTGTTCAAGGTAAGTTACTTAGTAAGAGGCAGAGCAGGAATTCATATCCAGGTCTTCCTAACATGAAATCTGTGCTTTTAATCGCCATGGACTCTGCTCCTTACTTATATAATTATTTCACAAATATTTATTGAACCCCTATAATATTTGAAACAACTCTCTGGGCATCAGGTCGATAGGAGTAAATAACACTAAAAATCTCGCCCTCTTGGAACTTGCAAAGTGAAGTGTGGGAGACAGAAATGAAACTAAACTAACTAAGTAAATTATGCAGTATGTTAAATTATAATGATGCTAAAGAGAAATAAACCAAGGGAAGGGGACAGAGGGTGTTCCGGGGGACTATTGCAATTTTAAATAGGATGCTCAGGGAAGAACACTCTGAGAAGATAATATATGACTTAAAACTGGGAGGAGCTGAAGGAAACTTGCCATGGGGTTATGTAGCAAATGAGGATTCCAGGAAAGATAATAGCAATTATGAAGGCCCTGAAGTGGGAGAATGCCTAGCAAATTCAAGCCGCATAAAGGGGGCCAGTGTGACTAGAGCACAGTAAATACATGGGATTGTAGAAGATAAGATCACAAAAGCACAGGGAGCCAGACTTCATAGGAACTTGTAGCTGTTGCAATTACTTAGACTTGTCTCTAAGTGAGATAAAGGGCTACTGGAGGATTTTGAGAATTGTGCATGATCTGACATATTTTATCAGTGTTGAGAAGAACCTAAAGGGGAGAAAGGGTGGAAGCAGAGAAACCAGAGGAGGCTAGTGGCAATAATTCAGGGGCCTTGGAATAGTGACTAATGGGGGAAATAGTGGGAAGTAGTTGATTCTAGATGTATCTGGAAGGTAGAGCTAATGGTATTTGCTGTGGTTTCAATGTGAATTGTGGGAGGAAACTTTGTAAAGCATTTTCTTTGAACTATTACAAGTTATGGAGTTGCCCTTAACAGACATGGGAAAGCAGGTTTGCAGAGAGGAGAGAGATGAGGAGGTCAGTTTTGAATATGGTAAACTGAAATGTCTCTTAGACATCCGTGTGGAGATATGTTGTGTAGTTGGACCTGAGGGCATAGGGGAGAAGTTCAGGCCATACTGGGAAACATGAGTTATAATAGAGACTGGATGAAAGGGAATTAGTGAGGACACAAAAGATATACAAGGATTGAGCCTTGGGTATTTCAACATTCAGCAGTTGTTGGAGAGATGAAGAGGAAACTTCAGAGTAGAATAAAAAGTAGGGCCAAAAAGAAGGAAGATAACTGGGATTGTAGTGACCTGGAAGCAAAGAAAATGTTTACCAGCAGAGTGAGTGTGACCAGTTGTGTGGAAAGCTGCTGAGGGATCAAGTAATACAAGAACTGAGAAGTGGCCATTGTATTGACCGGAATGAAGGTTATCAACAGCAACAGCTTCAGCGGGTAGTGGGAGAAAATCTTGAACAGAGTGGATTTAAGACAGAATTTGCAGAGACAATCTTCTGAGGAGTCTTCCTCTAAAGGGAAAGAAGTATATGGAGTGTTTACTGAAGGAGGAAATGAGTAATGATGGCGAGAGGCCTTTTCTTTAGATAGGAGAACAACATTTTTATATGTTGATGGAACAATTCAGATGGGGGAGAAAACGGATGATGTAGGAGAGAGAAGTGAGTATTGTGGAAGCAGTGTTCTTGTGTTGGAGAGAGTAGATGAGATTAGAAAGCAAATGGAGGAGCTGGCATTTGCTAAGAGCAAGGGATGAACAAAGAGTTCATCCATTTTAACCAGTGGGAAGAAAGAGTAGGTGGGAACAGATTCAAGTATCTGAGGGAAGAAGTGGTGAAGATTTGTGGATGTTTTCTTCTGAGTTTTTTACTCACTGAGATGTTGGCATATAATGTTACATTAAATTATATAATATTCAGATTAGGTAGATAAATTTCAGGTATCTTGAATTGCAGACTTACTCAATTTAAAATTTAGAATTAAAGACTAGAATGTGGCATAAACTGAGAATAAAACCTTTTGAAAATTGTAGCAGATTCACATTATGTCTGTTAAATAGTTACTTTTTTATTGCTATAATAAAAATTTATGCTTATTCATGGAAAGAGCTATTGTTCTCTTCTAGGTCTTTTTTCTTCAGAAACAAGGAGATGGTAATCATCATTATCAACCTTATCTTTGAAGATCAGGGACAGCAATAAATATAATGTTCTTTACGTGAGGGTTAAAATCATCACAAATAATTTCTATTTTGTGATAGAGTAAGTGACCTTTTCAGTGACGTGAGTCTGTGGGAGAAAGAATAAAATACACATTTGTATATTAAAACTCTCAATTCCAACTATCTGATAACATTTCTTGTCAAACTATTCTAACAGTTTCTATTACTTTTGGGAATGTTTAAATAAAATCATAACAAAAATAGAGAAAACGAGCTTTTCCCTTTCTCTATACTTTGTGCCAAAAGAACAAAGGTTTATATTGTACATTTCTGTTAGCAGGTACAAAGAGAATTTATAATGTGGGATCTATCCAAGAGGAATATTCCCAAAGTTGGCTTTAAAAAAGTAATTTAAAAATAGTGTACATTTAAGCTACATTTAGAATGTTCTACAAGCTTAAAGGATGTTTGGAGTCAGGTTTTAAAAACAGTGGGATTTAGTGTAATAGGTTTGGCAACAAAATCATTGCAGTTCATACAACTGATGAATTGATGCAGACCTAGCTGACTAACACGTACCATGTGTTTGCTTTGGCAGAGAATTTGGAAAAATAATTTGGAGAAAAACTTATATTATTCAACAGATTTCACTTTTGTTGTTGTTTTGTGGGATTTTAAAAAATTTTCTAATCAGTCTTGCAAAGGTAGAGTTTGCAAAGATCTTCCCATTGATTGGAACCAGATTTGGGCCTTTCACAGAAAAAAAAAAAAGATGAAGAGGATAATTCTGCTTATTTCATATGTTTCTCTTAATTACCCACTGCTCAGAAATAAATTTATGACTAGTCATTTCTCAATTGGTACCATGTTTATGAATTTATTCTATCTAAAAAACAATGCTATAAAATGCCCCTTATCAACATTTCTAACGTAATCATGGCATGTAGAATCTTCTGTTTAAACTTTGATGGCCAAGAACAGCGCTGTTTTGCAGTAATGTTTAAGTATGTCATTCTGAGACTTGTTAATTCATAGACTTACTTTTTATGTTGTTGTTCAGACATAAGATTAAAGTTTGTTTCTTTTGTAAAGTAGGTTATTTGAATATTGCTAAAAGGTTTCAAAAGAGTTTGTTGGCTTGTTAGAGTATTGGAATTCTCACCGTTTAGTAAAATCCTGAAATATTAATGATGGGATGAACTCAAGGCTGGAAAGAGCTCCGATTCCATTTTATGGGTTGGAAGTTGCTTCAGAGGCTATTCTGACCTTTATAAGATACGTATGTTGAATATACTCCTAAATTGACTTCAGGAGCTAGACAAACTATTTTCCACTATAGATTAGCCTGAATTTCTGTGCCATGTTGCTAAACCATGCAGTTCAGGAGATAATGAGATCGTTTCCTCAAAGAAGTATGAGCTATCCCTGAAGCTGGAGGCAGTGCAGTATAGCATATATAAACGTACAGTGCTATTACATAGGAAAGAGCTGCAGACTGATGAAGCAGGCAGCTGATTTTCTGAAGTAAACACAAACATTATTTGAAGGTTACTCCACCTCTATTTTTTGGTGTCCTTGGACAAGTTGTTAACCACTGTGAAACTCAGCTGGACTTGTATAAAAATGTGGATACTGATACCTACTTTATTTCCAAGGTTGTTATAAAGATAAAAGAAACTACGTACTGTGTATTGCACTTGGTACATGGGATCCTTCTTTTCCTCCCACTAGACTGTAACCTTAAGAGTAGGACTGTGAGAATCTTTATGCAGTCATCAGCACGTACTCTTAGGTACTGAGAGAATATTCAGGGGAGGAGAATCTATAACTGCAAGGCAGTGGAAGAGGTGCCATTTATCTAATCGATACAACTTTCTGAGATTGGATTTATTATCTTTTATTAAAAGAAAACAGGATTAGAGAGTTAAACCCAAAGCCATATAGCTAGTAGTATGAGAAGAAGCTAGAATTCACAACAGGATGATCTGCCTTTCAAAGGCATGCCTTTCTAGAGCTTTCTAGTGGAAAGGGAGGACTAACTTTTTTTGAAGTCATAACTATATGCCATATGTTTTCAAGAGGCCTGTTCTCATTTAATTTTCAGAACAATACTATGAGAAAGATGTTATCTTTCCCATTTTACATGAGAAGAAACTCATACCCAGAGATTAAGTAACTTTCTTCAGGTCATACAACTAATAATTTAGCAAACAGTGATGCAAATCCAAAAAAAACAGTCCAGTTTCAACTCCCAAAAAAGTCAAAAACAATAATACAACATGCTGCCTGGAGGTACTGGTTCAGCAAGATGAGAGGTCAGCACTTGGGGATAAATATTTGGGGAATGCGATTGGAATGTATATTGAGGAAGAGGACGGGAGCAGAGATGAGAATCCAAGATTGAGCTTTTGGTGTGGGTGGCAGGGAGCTCAATTTATATATTTCATCTTCTTCCAAACCTCTAGACTCCTGCTGCTGTGCAGAACTTTCTGTTCCCTGAACTTTCCATGCTTCTTTACCTTTGAGCATGTATTTTCCTCTGTCTAGAATTCCATTCACTCTTTTTTTTCTGGAAAACATCTCTTTAACTTAAAAAATGCAGTTCCAAATTTATTTTGCAAATCTCTTGCTGATCCAACCAATGTTGAATTGGATGCTCTTCTTTTGAGATCCTTTAGTCCAATATTGTCTCAGATACTTACCTCAGAAGCATCATTTTTATGACTCTGGAAGAATGAAATAGAGTTGCTGAGAACTGATGGTCCTGAAGATTTTCTAATCCTATATCTAATTGTGGATTTGATAATCCTGCAAGGTTATTCTAAATGTATAAGCTCCTTAGATTTTAGGACAAGGGAGAATTGAAAGCTTTACACACACACACACACACACGCACGCACACACACAGGCAAGATCTGAAACCTTGGGTAGGGTTTCCAGAGATCCTCACCACTGCCCCCATACTGCACGGTCTCTACCCTCAACATAATCTACCTGATATCCCTCACCATACTTTGTACATAATAAGCAATATGAACAACTGAAGTTCAGAGGAATTAGCACAATTACGTAAATTAAGGAGAAGTATGATCAAGATTAGAATGAACTAGACCTTTATGGTATGTGGGCCTTTGCTGGGAAACAGTGATTCTGTCACATTGATTTCCAAGTCCAACATCCTGTTTCCAATGCATATCTATCAACACCTTCACCATTATCTTTTTTTAAAGAATTACTATTGTATTACAAATGTTTTCTTTTGGCTGTAAAATTTTGATTCAGCAGTAAAGTTAGATTTACTGACTGGGAGATCAAGGACTGTTTACTCTTTTCTCTGCTTCTTGCCAAGTCTGTAGTGTGTGGTAGAATAGAGCAGTAGATAATTATTGTTTTTCAAATACCATTATTTTTTCCAATCAAACATTCATTGAGAGTCATGAAATTTACAAGTGAATTGATCACTAGTGCAAATATAGCGATAAATTCATTAACATTTATTTTATCTTCTCCATTCACTGAATTTCCCATATGTACAATCAGGGTCTATTAAATAAAAAAAAGAAGAAAGACCTATTAGGGACAGCAAAGCAAAACATGAAATGCAGAGTTAGCAACTAACTGGTAAATCTAGAATTTTCAGGCAAAAATAAAAGGCTTATTTGTCTATGTTCATTGTCCCTTCTCTCAGATATTTACTGGCCCCTTTACTTTGGGCTATATTGATCAAGGATAAAAGGGAAGCAGAGATCTATGGCTTGATTTAATTATTGAAAATAAAAATATTTATCTTTGAAATATGACTTGGATCATGGTCTCATAGTTTTGTGGACTGGTGTTAATGCTGAAAATTCAAGACTATACCTTTTGTGATTCTTGGTCAACAGTCAATGCTTGGCTTGGGCACTAAAGTCCTAAAAAGTGGGCTTGTTAATTAACAAATACATCTAAGTTGGATGAACAGAACAGTTTCAAAATGTGTTTTTGGCATTTCTGCATTATTTTTTAAACCCACAAAATGTAGATTTTTATCTCTAACTTCTGTTCACTCACTTGTGGCTACTTTAGGAAGTAGTTTTTCTTTTCTTTACTTCCTCAGTGAGAGCTGCAAGATCATTGTTGGTGCAACTCGGCCACTGCTGAACAGAAGCAGCTTGTTTATATTACTTCCTGTATTTTTTTAAGACCAGCATTTGTTATCCCTTAAGAATTTCTCAGTGCTTTCTGTCTTAGGGATTTTTTTTTTCTGGAGGAATAAGTCAGGGACTCAATTAGGCTAATAATTTCTTACCCATGAGGACATAACGAATTTATTCTCCACTCAATAGCCTTTGGAGAAAATTACTCAGTATTTAGAAGGGGGGAAAATCAGGCTATAAGAAATCCTTTCTTTGAGACTACATTTCACAGATTCTTGCCTTAAAAAATCCATTTCGATACTTTTAAATAATACTCCATGTGATAAATTAAGGCTCTCTATTTAAATCTACCTATTCTTTTAGGAATGAGAGGAATTAAAAATTCTAGTTTGACTGAGTAAAGAAATGTTAATGATCTGTCTAGCAGTTGAATTTAAGCATACTAGCTTGCGATTATGCTGCCAAAACAAATGAAAATTCATTGCCTGCTATTGGAACCAATTTAGTTAGGTAACACTTCATTTTTCGGGCATCATCAGGGGAATGAGTTATTCCACTTAAGTGAATTTTCCACATAAATGCTTCAGAATTATCTTTTTAAAACAGAAATCAAGGCATGTTGGTTTCTTATTGAAATCCTTCAGTGACTGCCCATTGTCTAAAGAATAATGCATTGCTTTATAATCTACCATTCCAGTTTCATCTCCCTTCAATTCCCCTACCACCTATGATCCACTTTAATTTGTTCACCATTCTCTAGACCTATCATGCTCTTTTAATTTTTTGATTCCCAGATGCTGTTCCATGTGGTCATGACTCCTCAACAATTTACTAGGTCTCTTCTCTCTGCTTCCAGGGCCACAGTACATTTCCAATATGGAAGCCATACCATATGGTGATTTTTAATTTCTATGTTAGCTTCCCTCACTAAATTGGGACCTAACAGTGGTCAGGGAACACACCCCTCTCCACCTTTATTTTTTAATCTTTAGAGACTCATTTAGTGCCTGAAAACAGTGTTATTATATTTATTTCCTGTGGGAGCTGTAACAAATTGCCAGAAACTGGGTGGCATAAAATGAAATTTATTCTCTCATAGTTTTAGTTTTTAGAAATCAGAAATTGAGGTGTCAGCAGGGCCATGGTCCCTCCAGAGACTCCAGGGGAGAATCTGTTCCATACCTCTTTCAGCTTCTGGTGTGTATCAGAAATCCTTGGCATTCCTTAGTTTGTAACCACAGCACTTTATCTTTGCCACCATCTTTACATCACCTTCTCCTATGTGCATCTGTTTCAAAACTCCATCCACCTTTGTAAGGAAATACATGCGATTTTACTTAGGGCTCACCTGGATAATACAGGAGAAGTTCTTCCTCTCAACATCCTTAAATGAATCACATTATTAGCCATATAAGGTAATACACACAGGTCCTAGGCATTAGAATATGGAAACATCTTTGGGGGCCATTATCAGTCTATCACAGATACTTAATGTATTTTAAACTGAATTACCCATTCAAATGCTAAAACTTTCCAAATATAAAGACATTAAAAAAAACTAACTCATCTCATGCTTAATTGCTTCCTTAATTAGAACATAGTATTCAAACCATATTTTCATATTTTCTTGATACTAGTGTTTTCTGATTTTCAAAATAAACTGTACTTTCAGTCATGGATTAATTTTAGGCTTCTAAAGTATTTAGGAAAGCTCTTTCACTGCTCTCCAAATATATTCAGACTGCAGTAGTTATTGAGTATCTACGTAATGAAGAGCTATACATACAAGTAATATTCAGTTCTTTCTTCAAAGAAGTTACTGATTAATGTGGAAAATAGACATGGAAGCAGACCTATATCAATAAAATATGCAACTTTTGTGTGGCTAAACGTTAATAAAACCATTCAGCTTTATGTATGAGCAGTTGACATTTGGTTAACTTTCTCTCTCTGTTCCCCTGGAAACCTGGTAAAAGCAACATATCAACTTTATTTTTGATAATGTTGGTTGTGGTAAAAATTGATTGATTAGCAAATTCCATCTAGACTTGGAAGAAGTATGAATTAGCCATATTAAGAATAAATGAGGGGATATATGTATACATATAGCTGATTCACTTTGCTGTATAGCAGAAACTAACACCATTGTAAAGCAATTATACTCCAATAAAGATGTCAAAAAAAATAAAAGAGAAAAAAATAAAGAATATATGAACTATAAATAATTGAAGAGGATGCCATAACAAGATTGCCAGGAAGTGCTAAGGGCCTAGCTGGGGTTGGAGATGAGAATTCATGGTTGATCTAAGCTATATAGTCATGTGATTTTTCTCCAGCAAGACCTGGTCATCCAAGTACAGGAAAAGGCAAGATGAGTTTGTAGTATTCTTCAAGGTCAGAGTTTTGCCTGGTTAGTTTTAGTGGAATAATTTGGGTACTAGGGACTTAGAAATGCTGGCTAGAGGAATTCT
This sequence comes from Phocoena sinus, assembly GCF_008692025.1. Lineage (NCBI taxonomy): Eukaryota > Metazoa > Chordata > Mammalia > Artiodactyla > Phocoenidae > Phocoena > Phocoena sinus. Next base: position 39,374,145 of record NC_045774.1, read on the forward strand.
GGTGATAAACATGGGCTCTAGGGAATGAAAAGTAGATAGAAAAGGATTGATAAATTAGAAGGAAATGGAGGCCTCAAGGGCCTTTGCCCTTCTCAGTGGTAGAAAGATGTTGTCAACAAGGGCATGAGAAACTGAAAGGAAAAGAAATAGTGATTGAGGAAGAGTTGTTTGAAAGGAACCAAACAGGGAACTATTCCCTGTGGTGACAAGGATGTGCATTGGGAGGCGGTGACTGAAGCAGAGAGTAGGTTGAAGGTGGCTGAAGCTAAGAGGTTCAGAAATTATAATGCTATTGTGTAGTTGGATAATATGACTAGATGTTGAGATGACTCACAATAAAAAAAGCACTTGGGGTGGAGACAAGACTGAGTCAAATGGCAAATTTCCAAAGAATAGGAAGAGTTGCTCAGTGTCAGCAGATGATAGCAGCCAAGAGGAAGAAAGAGACTCAGAAAACAATGAGTTATTCAATGGTTGCCCAAGGATACTTAGCATAGCATTTTGGTAATTAAAAAAAAAGGAGAGAGAATTTTAATGTCCATTAATAGAGACTGGTTAAATTATGGTGCAGCCATATTGTAGAATCCATATTGTAGAATCCACTTAAGATTGAAGTGGATCTGTTTCTACAGATGTGGATGGATGTCAATAACACGTTGGGTGAATAAAGTGTGTAGAACAATGTATGTATTTTAAATAAATCTTTGTGTATATGTACTTGTGTGTATAGAAAATGTCTGGAAAACACCCCAGAATTCTAATATGATATACTTTTGGAGAATGGGACTTGAAGTGGGGGAAGATATCCTTTGTACTTACATATTTGTATTTTTCAAAGCTTATATCATTTTTTGTAATTAGCAATTTGAATAAACTTTGAGAAAGTAAAAAAAAGAAAAAGTGAACAAACTAACCAGAAATCTATTCTTTCATATAAAAATCTGGAGAAGCTCAGATAGACTAAATCTTTCTATTTAAAATAAATCACCACCACCAAAAAAATCCACAATGAGTTATTACGTAGAGATGGAAGAGAACTGAAGGGCTGGGAGAGCAGCAATGCTCTCTCTAGGTGGCTGATGGGTAGGAGAAGAGACACTTTGCACTAGAGCAGTGGCATTGTGGGAGAGGAGGCTTTGTTCATAATAGTGAAGTAGAAAAAGCACTTTCAGATGGGAATGGTGAGTGTTTACAATGGACAGAGATTCCAGAAAGCCCTGTGACATGAATTTGGGTTGCAAGAGAAGAGCAGTAGGGAGAAAGGCAATTAATTGTGCAGAAGATGTAAAGAAAGCATAAGGTAGTTAGGTGATGATCCATTTTTTCAAAAGGCTATGTTCAGGAAAAAGCAGTGACCAAAATTAACAGAGGAAAGATGCATGCATGGAATTGATGGCCTGAAATATCCCAACTTTGAAGCCAATCATTTGGGTGTAGGGCCCTCAGAGGTAACTGGCTTGGTTTTAGCAGAGCAGATGAGAAATATCACAAGGTGGTGAAGGACCAGCCTCAGCTACAGGGGATTGGTGAGGATTTGACACATCAGTCACTTCTTACTGCTGTCGGGGTAAAAGATGTTTTTTATGGTAAATTGTATCATCTTGAAATCTACTGCTTTTTAATCTGAGACTGGAATTGGATAAAATTTTTTTTTCTAGAATCAGACAACTTCTGTTCAGTATAATTTTTTTTTTTAAAGATGATGTTGGCGGTAGGAGTTTATTAATTAATTTATTTTTGCTGTGTTGGGTCTTCGTTTCTGTGCGAGGGTTTTCTCTAGTTGTGGCAAGTGGGGGCCACTCTTCATCGCGGTGCGCGGGCCTCTCACCATCGTGGCCTCTCGTTGCGGAGCACAGGCTCCAAACGCGCAGTCTCAGTAGTTGTGGCTCACGGGCCTAGTTGCTCCGCGGCATGTGGGATCCTCCCAGACCAGGGCTCGAACCCGTGTCCCCTGAATTAGCAGGCGAATTCTCAACCACTGCGCCACCAGGGAAACCCCCCAGTATAATACTTTTAAAAAAGTCCTTACTCTCTTTCTGGTTTTCTTCCTATGATTTTAGTATATTGGATAGATAAGATGTTTTCATATTAAGATTTTAGAAGATAAAGTCTAGTTTCTTTTGTAACGTGCTGCATAATTTTCCCCTTATATATTGAAAATAAAGATTTTCATTATTAAATTGGTAGATGAAATTGTTTAATTATTGTTTAATATTCTTTTAAATGTTAAAAATTACCTGCTCAAGGTAAAGTTCTTAGTTTGTGGGAGGAAGTAGTGAGTCAAGCACTCTTTAGTTTTAGGGCTAAAAATCTAATTATTTATCCATGTTTTATTAACAATATAACCTTGAGTTTTTCTTTTTTTTTCTACTTCTCTAATCTTTTCAGCTGGGAAAAGTCAAGCCCAGGAATCATATATCTGTGACTTGGGCTGTTCTATTCTAATGTCCTATCTCAGAGACTCAAAAACACTTGTATCCCTTTGACATATTTATATTCTTCCAATTTAGAAGAGTAATAATAACTTTTAGGTCCAACATTTCCAGCATTTTGCAATTTGATGGTTTAGAATATTTGGTTTAGACTTAAGGACTTTCCACACTTGCAGAGATATTCTCTTCCTTGTAGATCATTAAAGATAGTTTTCTTTGACCTGAGTTAATTTCCCCAGATAATCTCATTATATTCTTGGCACCATAAATTCATAACTTAAATTGTGCTAACTAAAAGCTGTGGTATTTAATATTTTCAGTAGACCTACTTACTTTTGTCTCCTGTATGCCTTACATTGACTTTCTCCCTCCAGGTATGTTAAGAATAAGTGATAAATGTAATACTAAGATTATAAAATACTTCCAAACCTATCACGATTTTTCAAGAAAACCTCTTGACAGTAAAGGTCACATTTCTTTTATTAATTATAGAACTCCACCCTCCAGTTTTATTGAGGAATAATTGACAAATGTATATGTAAAATGTGATGATTTATATACGTATACATCGTGGGATGATTACTAAAATCAAGATAATTAACATATCCATCACTTCATGTAGCTAACTATTTTTTGTGTGATGAGAATATTTAAGATCTATCATCAGCAACTTTCAAGTATACAATATTATTATGTATATTCTTATAGCTAATATATTATCTATTAACTATAATATTATTTACTAGTCACCAGCAGACTGTACATTAGATTCTCAGAACTTATTTGTCTTGTAATTGAAACTTTATACCCTTTGACCTACATTTCCCCATTTCCCCTTGCTCCCAGGCCCTGGCAATCACCCTTATGTTTCTATGAAATTTGCTTTTTCTTTTCTTTATTATTTTTTTTTAGATTCCACATATAAGTGATACCATACAGTATTCATCTTTTTTCTGTCTCACATTTTATTTAGCATAAGGCCCTGCAGTTTCATCCATGTTGTCACAAATGGCAGGATCTCCTTTTTTTTTTATAGCTGAGTAATATTCCATTTTATATCTACACCTCATTTTCTTTATCCATTCGTCCATCAGAGGACGTTTAGGTTGTTACCATATAGTACTGGCTATTGTGAATAATACTACAATGAACATGGGAAGGCAGATATCTCTTTGAGGTACTGATTTCATTTCCTTTGGATATATATCCAGGAGTAGGATTTCTGGAATATATAGTAGCTCTATTTTTAATTTTTTGAGGAACTGCCATACTACTGTTTTCCATAATGGCTGTGCCAATTTACATTCCCACCAAAAGTGTGTAAGAGTTCCCTTTTCTTTACATCCTTGCCAACATTTATTCTCATTGAATATATACATATATATATATATATATATATATATATATATATGAACTGAAACAATCCTAAAAAAGTAATTAAAACCTGTCTTTTCTTTGCACTTGTACGGTAGATTTAGGGCAAAAAAAAACCAGAGGAAACTGACAATAGCCCTTGAAGTATCTTACATGAATAATTTTCCATATATGATAAGTTTTAAAATGAAATGTTTACATTTGTGATCTTTAAAGCAGACTAGTATAGGAAATCTCTTTAATTCTACTAAAAGCTTGGAAACAAATATATTTAATTTTTAAATTTCTTTCCAAACTATATTAGTGTATTTAATTAAAATAATTTCAGTTTTTTTAGGCAACAAATTATAGCTGAGAAAATGGACTACATTTTTCTTCATTTTTATTTCTCTCTCTTTTATATGTTTTTCTATGCAAGCATGATTATTAAACATGAAAAAGTTAAAGTTACTTGAATCAAAAATAATCTTTTCTCACTTGTTATATCAATTTTATGAAGTTAAATGAGAATTATTCTTTGTTCCACACAAAGTTTGAAGAGAAGCCGTTATTGCTCCTGCTATCTCAGACCTGGAAAAAGTTTATTATGATCAAAACTTTAAATTAAAGCGAGAGAATACAATGACTCATAAGTAGATAAAAATGATGTCCCTTAGCTTATTCTTAAAGTTATTCTTAGAAATTTTTTGGAATTATATATATATGTATATATATTTATACATTTCTTTTAATTAGTGATGTTATCAGATTTAACTATAACTTTTATTATGGAAATGAGTACAATATAAAATGGCAGATGATGTTACCTTTTTACAAGAAATGATTACAGGATTCGAATATAACAGACTCTGAGATGACTTGCCAGAGTGCAAATGCATAAAGATGATATTCTCCCAAATAATACAGTGCCTTAAAACAGCTTTCCTAAGACCATGCAAGTGTTTAGCTATCTGGTGACTAGGGATTTAACAAGAAAAGGGTAATGTCTTTGATTTCAAACTGGTTTGGATCTAATTTAATTGAGTTGTTTAATAATGTTTTCTTTTAAATAGGAGGGGACATTTTCTCTGCAAATTCTAATCCTTTGGCTCTGCTATCATGTAGGATCTGCTATTAAGCTAGCTTGACATTTCACTTCTAATTCCTGGGCAAAGATTGCAGCAGTTTAGCTTGTGCAGAAAGGCACATGTTTTTTCGCTGTTGACATTTCACTTGATCATTTACTATCTCTTTGAAAAAGTGACCTCCCAGCTTTGCTCTTTATCTCTTCTCTCTGTCAATTTCTACCTCTCTCAGTTTCTGTCCTCTGGAAACCCTTTCATCAACAAGCACAACCCTGCTCAGCTAGCAAGCTATTTCTGATCTGAGCAAGAAGTGCATTAAAACTTATAAATCTACCAAGCCTGGAATTATTCCTGCTATCATCTGGGGCTTCAAACTAAACTGCACAATCTTTGCCCCAGAGGGAGACATTACCTTTATTATTCTGGTCAGGAAACAAATCTGCCCCTGCCCCGGAGACACTAACTTCCTGAGTGCTCAGTAAGTTGAATGGAGCTTGTCCTTACAGATGGACTTAATTCATACAACTGATTTTCTGCTTAGATTTTCCTGTCTAGGATAAATTTCTGCCCCAAGCATACTCTCCTTGACTGGAGCCCTTACATCTTACCTAATTTTGCTAATCTCCTTCACCAAGATACTAGTCTTTTCCTTTCTCCCAATCATCTCTGCCTTATGTCCTGTTGTGAATGGGCTGATGACATGGACCCCAGACCCCAAGGACTGCATTTGAATCAGACTTAGATATGAATATATGCAAACATTCACCACGTACAACTTCGTCACACCTCTTTGGGCTTTTGTCAGACTGTCCAGTAAACCTCACAATCTATTTTATTTAGATTTTTTCCTCAGATACCGTTGCTGGGGGGCAATTCTTCATAGCATTTCTATATGACTGTGACAGCTTTTGTTCCACGCTATCTTTTAAAGGTTGTTTGTATAGCAAACAGTCTTAGAAGATAGAGTCTCAATATACCCTGTAGAGGTAGAGGGCAGATTTGTGTCCTGAACAGGATAGTAAAAATTTTATCTCCCTCTTGGACAAACAATGACACTGTTATCTGGCATCACTCTTTATAAGACAATATTTTCCTGAACTCGAGGTTCAACAAACCCAACTGTCTGCCCAGCATCCACCAGGGCCTCTCTAAACTGCCCTATGGTGTTTGGGGGTGGGGGGAGAACTGACTTAAACATGAAACTCGTGTTTCTTGCTGTGCTGTGAGTGAAAAAGCTCTTTGTCTTTGACCCAGGAGTATCATGTCTTCTGCTAGCATGTGTGAAAACTGAGAAAGGCTAAAATCTCAGACTCTTCACAGGTTTTGCAACTATTCACCCCTTTTTCTGTGGGGTGGAAAGAATGCAGACTTTAGAGTAAATTGTACCAGAATTCAAATTCAGTCACTTAGCTGCTTTGTGATCTCATACAAATTAATAAGCCCTGTCAGTCTCCTCATTCATAACATGAGCTAACGTTGTTAAGGATTAGAAAGTGCATGTATATAGAAATGTATATGTGTATATAGCTTTGCATATTTCATGGATCATAGAGGTACGGATTGAAGCCAGGACATCTGGTTCTCAAAGCCACGTTCTTGCCACTGTGCCACATGGATCTGATAGGAAATACCATTTGCTATATTGACTAACCCTCTTTTCTTTCTCCTGTTTCACTAATTTCAGACGTAACTATTAAAAATACACTTCACTGTTTCTAGTTAATTTTTCACTAGATATTTTCAGAGAAAAGGAGGTATTTATATAAATTTGGAAGTATTGGTTGAATTGAGGATCTTGCTTCCTGGAAAATGACATTTTGCATGCATTATACATTTCCCCTTAAAATTTAAAGAGCTGTAATCCTTTAAAAACTTCGCCTCTTCCTCTTCTGTTGTATTACAGATGATATCCAGACAGATTTTGCATTTAACTTTTACTGGTTGAAATTTTCAAAGTACTGTTCTGCTCTTGCCAAATTATTCCCACTTTGCAATCATTCACTTAGCCCTAAAAGCTCCTCAAACCTACAAAGCTGATCAGATATGTTGTGTGACTAATTGAACCTCTTAAAACATAGTAATATTTTTAGAGAAAACTCTTGCACTTCTTCTCAGGAAGTCATGTATTCCATACAGTTGCATATCATTAGTATGAAGCCATTTTAGAGACATGTGAAAAAATTAATTAGATTATTTATTCTACATTAAGGTATATCATACCTACAATAAAGATCAAATTAGAAGTGTTTATATCATCTATTTTATTTAACATGGGTCTCCTTTCGAGTCCTGTTCAGTTAGTACCCTCCCTGCTGCATCTCAGTCTTCTCTTTCAATGAAAGTTATGAAGGCAGCATTTGCCTTTCCTTAAATTATTAAAGTCCTTTCTTTATTCAAGGAATTTTTGAAATCTCATTTCCTTGTCTGGCTATGACTTGGGAAAGTAAGTGTGTTTCCTTAGTTTGTCCCTAACTAAATATGCAATTTCTTATGATTTCTGTAACTATCCTACCATATGCATTTAGATATGAAAAATACAGATATATTTATCTGTCAATTCACATAATGATTCTGTTTCAATAATTTGCATAATGCTTAGCTCCATTATATCACTACTCTTTTGAATTTAATGATTGCTAAGTGGCTGAAATAATGTTCACTTAATTTCATCTGTTTATTTTTTTGCAAACTGCCTATTCCAAAACACGATTAATGCTATCTATAAAAATATATATACTATAACTAAATATTAAATAAATAATAAATGAGAAAATTGGGGCAAACAGAAAAGAGCCACATATCTGGCTATAAGATTTCACGCAAACAAAGCAAATTGAGCATTAGGATTCCTGTTCAATTAAATGTCCATGAAATAATAAAAAAAATTTTCTCCTCATTACAAAAGTAATTTTTTCTTCTTAAATATGAACTGTACAATGTAATTAACAATGTTCTCAGCCAAATATTTATGCCAGCTGTCTTAGTCTTCTCTGGATGCCATATCAAAATGCAACATACTGGGTGGCTTAAACAACAGGAATTTATTTCTCAGTTATGGAGGGTGGGAAGTCCGAGATGAAGGTGCTGATTCAGTTCCAGGGGAAGATTCTCTTCCTGGCTTATACAGGGCTGCCTTCTTGCTGTGTCCTCTCTTATCGAGAGTTCTGGTGTCTCTTCCTCTTCTTTTAGGGTCACTATTGGATTAGGGTCCTACCCTTATGACCTCATTTAACATTTACCATCTTCTAACAGGCTTTGTCTACAAATATAGTCAAACTGGGAGGTTGGGGCTTAACACGAATTTTGGAGGGACACAAACATTCAGGACACAACAGGTATAGCAATATTTCATAAGACCATTTCTTATAAAATCCTTAAGTATAGGCCAAAGACAGTATCCCAAGTACATTTGGGTAAATGCACAACTGGTGTTCATTTTGATAATAGCTAAATCTAAATTTGAAAACAACATAAATATTTACTAGCAGGATATGAACTAAAGAAATTTTGATATTTTCATACAATAAATTTTATGTAAATATTGACACTATTTTCAGAGAATCCTTAATTAGGTGGGTAATCATGAAATGAATGTTAGTGAAAGAGTGAGGATACAATCTGTTTCTGTCTTCCATATCCCAACTGTAGTAATGTATAGAGGAAACACAAGAACAAAAGATTAACAGTGATTAACTCAGGGAAGAGAAATCTGAAGTGATTTTATTTTCTTCTTTATACTTATAAAAATAAGTTTCCACTTACAGTGATTACACATAATGTTTATATAATCAGTGATGGGAAGCAGTAGATGTTAAAAAACAAATCATCTGACTTCTGACCATGAAAGAAATCCAACTACTGGCACAACATTTAAGGCACCATGACCTATTTCTAATCATCCTTTCTGCCTTTCCTTTCTCTTCATAGATCCCATCCCCTGGTCAAACTAAATTTCTTGCTGTTAGATGAATAGCTATTCATGCTTCTTTAACCTCTGTGCTCATGCTGTTAGCTCTGCTTCCACCACTGACTCTGCCCCTCACCTCTAACTGTTAAATTCTATCTAGTGATAATCTCCTCACTATTCACCAACTGAATGAATTGTCTTTACTTCCCTAACCTCCCCTTGAACACATCCTTCCTACAAACTTCCAGGTTACTTTTGGCTTTTTATAGCAGTAATCAACTTACAAGAAATCAGTATTCATATAAGTGAGTTTTTTCTTCCTTTAAACTCATAGTTCCTTAAGATCAATCTTTTCCTACTCATTTTGTGTCCTTCCTGGTGGTGCTCAGCATAGATATAGCAGATGTTTCAATTATCTACTGCGCTGCATAACAAACCATCCAAAGCTTAGTGACTTAATAACAGCAACTGTTTTATTTCTTTAGGACTTACCTGATCAGTTCTACTGCTCCACATGATGTTGGCTAGGACTGCAGTCACCTGAGGTTTCAAATGGGCTGGAATAGACAAGATGGCTCACTCAAAACTTGGTCATTGATCCTGGCTGTAGGCTGAAAGCTCAGCGGGGCTGGTCTACCCGAATATCCTGGGCTCCTCACGGCATTGTGGCTGGATTACAAAAGGAAGCATGCCAAGAACAAGAATTAATGCTCTGAGTCAGAAAACAAAAACTGCCAGTCCTCTTAAAGGCCAGGTCTGGAATTGTCACAGCGCATTTCTACCACATTCTATTGGTTGAGGTAGTCAGAGATCCGGCCTAGATTCAAGGAATGGAGAAATAAGTGCTACCTCTCAATGAAATAAGTGACCAAGGACTTGCAGCCATTTTGAATGACCACAGCAGGTAAGCATGTTCATTTATTCAGCCAATATTATGGAGCACCTATTATGAACATTATTTTAGGCACTGAGGTTAGAGCAATAAGAAAAAAAAAAAAAAACGAGAGAAAAACCAAACAGGCAAAACTCCCTGCTCATTGTGAGTTTTTACCAAGAAAAGAAAGAAAATAAAAAATAAAATACATACTACATTAGAAGATGATAAGAACTATGAGTGAGGTGACCTTGTTACAGTGTACCCATTGCCTATTTGTTCCCGTGTAAATATTAATAGCATCGTTTTCCACTCTCAAAAGTATCTTGATTTGGACAAAAATTTATTTGGCCATCCTAACTGTTGTGAAAAATGAAGCGGAGAAAGGCATAGGGAGTGTAGGGTATTGGGAGTCTACGTTTACAAATAAGATGATCAATAAAAACATCACTGAGAAAGTGACATATGAGTAAAGATCTAAAAGAGGTAGGGGAGCAAAGTGTGTGAATATATTTATGTGCTTAAGCCCAGGGAAAATTTGCAATTTATGTATGCAAATGAAGAAAATAATTTTTGTTGTACTTTGTAGATAAAATTTTCAGCCTTTTGCTTCTTCTAAATTAGTATGCTCTGCAACTAATTTGATTAATCCAAGGTACTCAAGTCCCCCTAATTCTTATTTGTTTCTGGAAGTAAATTTGCATGTTACATAAAACTCACTTTCGTATTGGAACAGCTTCTGAAATGAATTAAATTCAATTTGGGCACATGCTTCCTTAACCAAAAATGAAAAAAGACACCAAAGGAGCTACTTCTAAAAGCCACTTGTCGATTTTGCAGCATATGCTATTTGGAGAAAATAATGAAATATTAATGTTGTTCACCAGGGGGTGCTATAGTCATCTGAAATGAAGTACAGCAGCATAGACCAACCTTCAGGTATTCCCAAGAGCTTAGACTTTGGCTTTGGAAACATAATTTTAAAAATGTTCTCCTTTTTTCTTTTTTCTTTCCTTCTTTTCCATTCTCCTCATGTTACCTCCAACTCCACAAAATGTATCACTTTAGTGATGCTTTATGTCAGCTAATATTAAAATCTGTTGAGATCACTTGAGCCGTAACTACCGATAGCAACCATGAATCATAAGCACATAAGTAATTCACAAAATGATGCAGGCATATCTAAGCAAGTATGATGTGCTGAAATACATTTCCTGCCTAAAAATTACCTTCATGTTTTTACCGTGGAAAACACTAACATCTGGTTATTACACAATGTCCTCTAAATGAATGAATACATAATTATACAAATAAACAGATTTATGATGATGATAGTGTGCCTTTTGTCCATGGGACTCAAAGTTTATATTCAAATGGGAGAATAAAAAGAATCATTGCTCCATAAATTACGATAAATTATGAACAAGTTAAGTTACCTTTTCCCATAAGCCAGGATGACCTGGTTTTACTGCCCATAAATGTAAATAATAATAGTACTTATCTCAATAGGTTGTTTTGTGGATTATATAGGTAATCCACGTGAGACCTCTAACACAGTGTCCGGCACATGGTAAGTCATTATTGTTGTTTTTTGCAGATCTAGAGTTGGACTATCTGGGTTCAAATCTTGCTATACCACTTAATATCTGAGTAACATTGCTTAGGTTATTTAATCCTTGTGTACCTCTTAAAAAAAAATTAAAATAGTGATAACCATAGCGTTTATCTCAGATTTATTGAGATATTTAAATGAAACAATACACATAAAGCATTTATCACAGGGCCTTTCTCAGTACACGCTCCATGATTATTTTTACCAACTGGCTGTACCATTTGATCAGCTACAACATCTTCTGTATTTCCCAGACTTTTCTCTTCCTTCAAAATACCCAGCCATGTTCTGTTTGATTTCTCTGATGCTGACTTTTCTTTCCTTGGTCTAAATTGTCTTTTCTTTGGTCTAAATTGTCTTTTCTTTGCTTACTCACATTTGGGTTCCCTTTCCAACCAAGTGATATGCTATCTGCCATTTGATCTTCAGGCATGGATGTTACCCAAGTGTCCTTGGACAGCTTCAACAGTCCTTTCATGTGGTACTGAAACATCTTCATTTCAATTCTTTACTGCCCTTTTTCCTAATTATCAAATAAATCATTTCCATTAAAAAATGATTTGGAAAGCTCACAGATGCACGATTGAGTAGAAAAAAAGGCAACCATTATATTAAGAGCACGCGTGGATTTGGTTCTGCCACTTGCTAACTGTAAGGTTTTGGATCACATGCTCTTTGGAAAGCCCGGGGCCCCTCCCAAGTGTCATGGTCACTTCAGGCTCCAGCTTACCACCTTCAGCAGATTCTCATTTGAAGTTCTTCTTTGTACCTATCCGAGCTTCGACCCATAGGTGGAATCAGTATCTATCTTTGTGTTTCTCCCAAATACCCTTCTCTTATAAGGACTCTGCTTGTGTGAGACTCTAAGTGAAGGTCTTAGAGGACCAAACCGAGTTTACTTTGGCGAAGCTAAAGTAAATCCTAAAATTGAATATTAGAAATTCTTATTCTTTAAAGTTTCTGGGTGATTTCCTTATGTTATTTGGCTGTATCTCCTACTACTTTTCCTCCCTTCTCTTCTCAATCTTATTTCTCCCATGAGAGAAAGAAAACAAGTTCTCCCACTCTCTCCGGCAGAATAACTTGACTCTCATCAAACATATTGAGTTTTCTATTTCACACTACTTTTCCCATATAAATCAAAAACCTTGTGAACAACATGTTAATGGCTACATATTATTCCATAATATTGAATACATCATGTTCTTAATCAGCAATGGTTTGGACATTAAAATGTTTCATGTTTTTTACTAGTATAAATTAATCTGAAGTTAACACTTCTTTGTGAATACATTTTTGCTCACATCTCAGATTATTTCGAGAATACTTAGTGTTTACTCATTAAAAGCTTGATAAAAATAATTTTTTTGCTGAAATATTCTTAATTTAATAAAATAAAATTATTAAAACTTGGAAAATTTAAGAGCATTTTATTATTTTTTTCTTACCTTCATTTCAAAATCAGTTCCCACCTGTGTTGGTATTTCCTGAAAAACTTGGCTTATTTTATTTGTCATCTGTGGAAGTTTGCACTACCTGTGGTGATCATAAAACAGTAGGCACTATTAGCATATACAAAACACTATTGTTTTCCTATCTTCCTTGCATATTATTATCTTGCCTCTTTTGGGATAATACATATTTCAACCCACAACTCATTTAGTCCCCCAGTCAAGCATTCCCCATCCCCCAGCTCTGTCTCCAGGCACAAGAAAGCCTTTCCCACTGTCCTTCACCAAGGGCTGCAGTAGCAGTGGACTTACTGGACAGGACACTTCCCTTTCCTCTTCCACAGGAGCATAAGGAAGGGTATTTACACCCAGTAGTAGTAATGGAGCATCATTGCGTGATTGGGGCAGGCTGTGAGTGGAGGACAGGGGGAGGGGCCTCCTACCTGCTAACACTGCATTCCTGTTAATGCTCAAGAGGACTGGGGATAGTGGTAGAGTTCTACTTGAAGTGACTGGAAAGTTCCCTATGCTAGCTTGCAAAAGTTGGTGGAGTTGAACACTCTTGCATTGTCTTTGGGGAATAATTTCCCCTGATTGACAATAGCCTGATATCTAGAAGATGATTCTTTCCAACTGTCACAGTATAGGGTAAAAATGGCACTGAAATGGCAAAAGGTAAATTATACTAATAATTAAGGTGTGATACAAGTGAAGTTGTTTCTATCTGTTGGCAAATAGCTTGTTTCACTTCTATTGCCCTTTTTTCCCATTCTGTACCCTGTATTTAAAGAAATAAGAAGGCAATAGAAAATAATTCTAATTTCCAATCCAAATGTAGTACCACATAAGGGCTGCTATGAATACATGCTTTTTGCATTCTCCTTAGGCACACAGAAGGAGTCATTCTTCCTTGTACTCCATTTTGTCTAGGTGGTACATAGAATGTTAAAAAGACCAGGGATTCAGATCCCTGAAGACCTTCTACATTCAATTAATTGTGTATACTGGAATGAGCACATGAGAAGAATAACATGATTTTTCAGACCTTTCACAGTATGTGTAGATGAATGGTGTTCAATAGGCAATACTGTTAACTTCTCAACAACTCCCCCAGGGGTCTCTTCCGTGCTGGCCTTTTCCATCTATCAGAATCAATGTGTTGCCAGAATCAATGTGTTGCCAGACAAAGAACCCTGATTCATTTAGTGTATGCTGGTCACTCATTATCCTGGCAGTGAAGACTTTGGTTAGAAAGTTTATTAGATTTAGAGATTGATGATTGTTGAGGGCTGGAGTCTGAGTTTTATGAATGCTTTGTAGCTTTCAGCTTTAATGACTAACAAGGGAAGTATTCCTTAGGCCCCTGCTGTTAGATGACACAGGCATCAAAAAGAGACTCCTAATTAAAAAGAACCAGAACCATTTTGCGTGGCTGGGGCAGGCTGTGAGTGGAGGACAGGGGATTGGTTCACACAGTTTGGGAATGAACAGACTTCTTGCTTGAATCAAATCCAATAATTTTGTTTAGATTTGGAAGAGCTCTTGGAGTTTCTCTTCCAATACTTAGTGGGCAAGTTAGAAACATTAGTAACATTTATCTGGGGGCCTCTTCCATTAGCTGAAGTGTGGGCTAGTGGTGGGAGCCAACATTCACAGGGGCTTTCTGGTATAGATCAGTGGTTGCCTGCCCCTGTAGCAGTGTTTTCTGCTATTGCTCTCTGCTAAATCAGAATTATATCTCCAACACTTGTCTGAAGTCTTCCTAAGAGCTACCCCATTTATAAGAATAAGAGTAATGAAGATTCTAGAACAATGAGCACCTACTCTGTACCAGGCAATGCTCAGTTCTTTAAATATATAATCTTACTTTAATCTTCAATACATGCCACAGGGTAACTAATAATAATATTTTAATTTTTTTTATAGAGGGAGAAACAGAGATTTAGAGAGGTTTAAAAATGTATCCCAAGTTACTTAATAAGAGACAAAGTGAGGATTCCATTTTAAGTCTCTGATTCTAAAGCCCGTGCTTTTAGCTCCTGTGTTATATTACTTAAGTTTACCTAAATTGGTTTTATGATGAACTCTGGTAATTGAAAGATTGAAGTTCCTGAAACTTCACATTAGTTATAGATTTAAACGTTTTATAGATTTAAACGTTTTCAAAACCTCTAGAACATTCACCTGAGTGTCAGCCTGTCTTGTTTCCGTGTTTCAGTGTTCCAAATCTGAGCAGAGGGAAATAGCTGAAGGCCAGTGTGATGCTCAAACTGGATAAACCTGCTGCATTGGCCTCTGGCTGAAAGCTTGAGAGAATAACAACACTGACAATTTTTGTTTTATAATGAGTATAATTATATTTTTAATAAACTTCAAGTGACTAAAATATCTTTCCTAGGGATCATAGCATCATTTAAAAAGTCTTTTTTTTTTTTTTTGTAGCATAATGTCTGTAGCTTTCACATATCTTTTTTCCTTATTATTCTTAGTGCTTTTATGGTCACAGAGGGTACATTACCACAGTGCCTTTTGAGGACAGAAGAGATAAGAAGGGTTTGGTTTTGACACTGATGCCAATTTAACCAAATAGGTTGAATACCCAACCTCTAAATTTGAATATATAAACTGAAAAGTATATACTGTAGTGTGAGAATGTAGTGTGCAAAGTATATCTAACTTTTCTTATATTTGTCTTTGATGTACCTAATTAACAAAGTAAGAGAGCCTTACTTCTGGGAGGCTTCTGAGGGTGTCATTGAATTTCACTTTGGGGCATTTTCAAAAATATAGGGAAAAGATCACTTAAAAGAAATGGTTCATTCTTGTTGGGTTGCATTATGGCATTACTTATACCTTGCTGTCAGTGCCATTTTAAAGTTTAGACTCTTCAATTGCTTGGATTACTAAGGTTAGCTAACAAGCTATTAGAAATGTAAACTTAAGAGAGAGTCAGTTCCTAGGATGTGAAAAAGGAAACTCTTTATCACCCTCTTCTTTTTCCATCGAGATTTTTGCTCTATTTAAAGGGTTGCACGTATATTATTTTACAAGGAAATGACCATGCCAAATGTCCTTCTTACATCAATTGAAGTCAACAAATTCATCTGGGGCACTGACGTTGTGCAAGACATTGAATGAGGTACAATGTCCACATTGGTTCCTGTATCTTCTATCACTAGGATTAATAATCCTTCTATAGTTTCAGTCCCACCTCAGATTCCTGTTAGAGAAAGAAGTGAAGAGTTTTATTTTCTTTCTTTTCTCTGAACCTAGTACCTTGGTACGTATGTACCTGTCGTACCTTCAAGTTTCCAAGTGCTAGGCTTTCTTTCTATGAGTTCCTTGTATTCTATGTGGGTTGCCCTTTACTGGGGCCTCTGCCCACTAGCAGCCTCATATTGCACAGATCATCCAAGTTTGTGTGGGTTCTGGAGAGGATCTCATTTCCCTTCTGTTCCTTCGTCTCTGGGCTTACCTCTTGGTTAATTGAATGTACTTTCTTGACTTGCACTCTATAAAAACATTCATATTTGGTACCAGGTCTTCAGGCAGCAGATACCTGTACTCCCAAATTTAGTTCTCCAAAATCTAAATTATAAATCTCCTGAGCCTTTGCTATTTTCTTCTGCACTTACAAAGATTTCTATTTTTTAAAAAATCTGAACAAAACAGTATAATTTGTCCTTCAGTTATTTGTAAATACTCTTCAGTAGTCTTCATTTCTTTAGTTAATTGTTTGCCACTTTTTGATCAAAGTTAAATGGAATGCTGAGTCTAAGTTGTATATTTATGTGTAATCATGATAAAATCCTTCGGTTTTGGCTATAAATATTTTACAGCACTCTTCTTCAACATGAAGTAAAATGAGGACTCTATTCCTAATTAGGACTTCAGGAAGATTTTATGCAAGAACCTAGGAATTATTTTGAATCTTAGCCCTTCTGCTTTCTAATCATCTTTGTCTTAATCATACTGTTCCTTCTGTGTTATTTTCCTATTGCTTTGAATTTTCTGGAGAAACAAAAATTGCTTATGTGAAGGGATAACTATTTGGAGGGAAGTTTAGTCAATGGATCCAATGACCAGTTTTGGGGTGGTATTAATTGCTTATATCTTAGTGATACAGAGGGGGTCTTGGTGACAAGGCAACTTCTCAAGGGTGACAGATTGTTTTACAAAGATTGGGATCTAAAAATTAATGAAAAAATTTAAAATAACACATTAAGTATGTAGCAGAGCGAAAATTCTTCTCTACCTTCTTTGGGTCTCTGGCTATGCCAAAGAATTAAACTGACATAAGACAAATTAACAGGGCAAAATTATACAAATGTTATTGAATTTTTACATGCACATGGGAGCCTTCAAAAGAGAAAGCCTGAAGAAGTGACCAGAGCAGGAAGCTTTTACATCTTTTAGACAAAGAAGCAATACATTTGTGAAGAATTGACAAGACAAAGGGGTTTGAAGAAATAACCAGGAAGATAAGGGTTAGTTTAACAGCCTTTACAGCCCTAAATTTCCTGTCTCTGGTGATAAGGTTGTCTTCTATTCTCCCGGCACAGGGAGGGTGCCTTTCTCATAGAATTTTTTTTTTTTTAACATCTTTATTGGAGTATAATTGCTTTACCATGGTGTGTTAGTTTCTGCTTTATAACAAAGTGAATCAGTTATACATATACATATTTTCCCATATCTCTTCCCTCTTGCGTCTCCCTCCCTCCCACCCTCCCTATCTCACTCCTCTAGGTGGTCACAAACCACTGATCTGATCTCCCTGTGCTATGCGGCTGCTTCCCACTAGCTATCTACCTTATGTTTGGTAGTGTATATATGTCCATGCCTCTCTTGCTTTGTCACAGCTTACCCTTCCCCCTCCCCATATCCTCAAGTCCATTCTCCAGTAGGTCTGTGTCTTTATTCCTGTCTTACCCCTAGGTTCTTCATGACATTTTTTTTTCTTAAATTCCATATATATGTGTTAGCATATGGTATTTGTCTTTCTCTTTCTGACTTACTTCACTCTATGACAGACTCTAGGTCTATCCACCTCATTACAAATAGCTCAATTTCGTTTCTTTTTATGGCTGACTAATATTCCATTGTATATATGTGCCACATCTTCTTTATCCATTCATCCGATGATGGACACTTAACCTAAGTCTCATAGAATATTTATCTCCTGCTTTCAGGATTACAAAGGAGGATCAGAATGACCTTCATGCACTGGCTGTTTCTTAGGTACCTTTAATTCAAAATAATCAGCATACCAAAGTGACATATTTGGGGTTGCCATATTCTGAACCCCTTCAGGTATATTCTGTGCTCTGAGAACTCCAGTATTAAATTAGGTGGAGAGCTCTCTGTTGGAATAAAGGCAGATAAATGTGTTCTACACCCTGACCTCTGATCCACATGCATGACAATAAAGTCAGCCCTTGCCCTTTATTTGAATGCATTGAAATTATGTATCTAAGAGTGGGTCTGCCAGTTAGTTCCTGGCAACAGGACAGGGATTCATGTGCTGCATGAGGAGATGAAGTACATGTGCTGAGCTCTGCAGACTCCTTCAGTCCTTTTGGCAGCAGGACCCAGGTCAGTGATACAACTATGCTGAACAATTGCTACTGCACCATTGAATATCCTGCTGTATACTTCCTGCATCATCTGTGGTCATTCACAGTAAGTCATACGGCCAAGTGTGATGTCAGTGAGGCAGGAAAATATTATACTGCATTCACTGGCAAGCCCTGCAGGTCACATGGCCTGCCTCTTAATTCTTAAAAACTAGTATTTCATGATCATATATTTTATAGACTTCAGTTTCATTGTCTTTTAACAGTTATAGTATGAAAGAAAGCATACATCTATTATTTAGTGTTCCCTTTCCTTTATAAAATATGGTATATATATATATATCCATAAACAATGTATTTTAGTTTCACTTGTTCCTAAACTTCATAAAAATGGTTTCATACTGAATCACTAAATGTAGTTCTCTGTGGCTTAATGTCATATTTGGCTCAATATTATGTTATAAGTTATGTAATTTTGGTTTATTTTGGGCTCTTCATAATGTTTATGTGAATAGGTATGTCTGTTTCTCCTCCAATACAACCCTGTTTTAACTACTAATAATTGATAATAACTCAGTGTTTTCCAGGACAAGAGTCCCCCCAACCTTATTCTTCTTGGTTAATCTTTGGGCTTTGCTTGTCCATATAAATTTTATAATCACCTTGAAAAATTCTATGAAGAACTTTGTTGGGGTTTTGATAGGAATTGTATTAATTTTGCAAGTCTCTTTCTGTAAATTTGACATTTTTTGGAATATTGAAGCTTCTTCTCCACTAGCAAGTGATTAATAAATACAGTAAATGGGGAATTTTTTGTTTATGTCTTCATTATTGCTTTACAGTGCTCTATATAGAGTTATTGTACACTTTCTTAGGTATATTCTCAGATACCTTATATTTTATGTGTATCTATTTGTGTGTGTATTTAGATACAAAAAACATGTATATATTTTATATAAATATAAATATATAAATATAGATTTAAATATATGTAATATATAAATATATTTTTGTTACACATAAAATATTTAAATTATATCCACATAATATAATTTAATTAATACTAATATATTGATTTTAAATCTGGCCAGTTTGCTAAGTGCTTATATTATTTAAAACAATTTTCTGGTAGATTATTTTGGCTTTTCTTTGGAGATAAAAGAATCAAATAACGTCTGAATAATAAAAATTTGTTTCTTACTCTTAAATCTTACTTTATCTTCATCTTTTCTTAATAAGCTTGCTAGGACCTCAACTCTAATGTTCAATGCTTTGTCTTTGATATCAATCAAAGTTATGCTACTAATTGCCATTAAAGTATTTACTTTTGTTCTTTAAAAAAACACTTTACTGAGGTATAACTTACATATGATAAAATCACACTTTAATAAGTATGATTTTTAGGTTTTAGAGTTGTGCAAATGTCTCCACAGTCTAGTTTTGGAACATTTCCATCAACCCAAAAGTTCCTTTGTTTACATTTGCAGTCAATCCCCACTCCCACTTTCACTACTAGGCAACCACTGATGTGTTTTTGTTGTTATAAATTTGATTTTTCATACCATTTCACATAAATGGAATTATACAATATGTAGTTCTTTTGTGTCTGGGTTTTTTATTCAACAATGTTTTTGAGGTTCATCCATGTGTAGCATGTTTTATTGCTGAATACTATTTCATTGTATGAGAATACCACACTTGGTTTATCCATTCTTCAGTTGATGGACAATTGAATTATTTCTAGTTTTTGCTACTATAAATAATGTTGCTATGGACATTTGTGTATATGTATCTTTGTGTACATAATTTTTTATTTCTCTTGGGTAGATTCCTAGAAGTGGAATGGCTGGGTTGCATAAGTTTATGTTTAATATTTTAGGAAACTGCCAAACTAGTTTCCAAAGTGGTTGTACTATTTCACATTCACAAGTAATATACGAAGTTTCCAGTCTCTCCACATGCTTGCCAATACTTAGGTAAACTGGACTTCACCAAAATTAAAAACTTCGAGCTTCAAAGGATATTAACTCTTACAACTCAACAGTAAAAAGAAAAATAACCCATTTGAAAATGGGCAAAGAATTTGAATATACATTTCTCTAAAGGAAATATACAAAGGCCAATAGGAACATGAAAAGATGGTCATTATAATTATCCATTAGGGAAATGCAAATCAAGACCACAGTGAGATATTTCTTCAAATTCATTAAGATAACTGTAATAAAGACATAAAGTAACAAGCGTTGGTAGGGATTTCGAAAATTGGAATCCTCATCCATTGCTGATGGGAAAGTAAAATGACGTAACAACTTTGGAAAACAGTTTGGCAGTTCCTCAAAAAGTTAAGCATACAGTTATCTTAATGTGCAGCAGTTACACTCCTAAGTATATACTCAAGAGAAATGAAAACTTATTTTCACACAAAACTTGTACACAAATATTGATAGAATTATTCATGATAACCCAAAGTGGAAACAACCTAAATATCCAAAACCAGAATGGATATAATATGGCATATTCATACAATGGAATATTTTCAGCAGTAGAAAGAAAAGAAGTACTGATACATGCTACAACATGGATGAACCTTGAAAATATTATGTGAAGTGAAAGAAGCCAGTCACTAAAGACCACATGTTGTACGATTGCATTTATATGAAATGTCCAGAAGAGGCAAATCTCTAGAGACCAAAAGTAGATTAGTGCTTGCCTAGGGCTGGAGAGAGTTGGGTATTACATAGGTAGTGATTTTTAGCACGTGTGGGTTTCTTTTTGGGCTAACGAACATGTTTTAAAATTAGATAATGCTAATGGTCACATAACTATGTGAATATACTGAAAATCATGGAATTGCACACTTTAAAAGGATAAATTTAATAATATGTGAATTATGGCTCAATAAAGCTATTATAAAAATAAATGGATTATAAATATAAGGGTTTATTTCTGGACTGTCAATTCTGGCCCACTGATATGCCTATCCCTGGGCTAATACCATACTTATATGATTACTGGTGCTTTATAGTAAGTTTTGAAATCAAATAGTTTTCCAACTGTGTTGTTCTTTTTCACAACTGTTTTTGGATATTCTATGCATTTGCATATCCATACAGATTTTAGGATTAGATTGTCAATTTCTACAAAAATGCCTACTACAGTTGATAAAGGGTGCATTGAATTTATAGATCAATTAGCAGTTACCATGTTGACGATACTAACTCATCCAATTCATGGACGTGGAATGTACCTTCATTTACTTAGATCTCTAAGTATCTCAGCAATATTATATGATTTTCAGTATGCACGTCTTACACTGCTTTTGTTAAATTTATTCCTAGGTATTTTATTATATTAAATGCTATCATGAATGGTAATGTTTCCTTAATTTATTTTCAGTATTTTCATTGCTAGTATACTGAAATACAATTGACTTTTATTTATTGATCTTGTAGCAATAAAATGTGACCTTCCTTATCTATTAGTTCTAGTAGATTTTATATGTGTGGATTCTTTTGAGATTTTCTACAAACAAGACTATGTCATCTGTGAATAAAACAGTTTTATACTTTTTCTTTTCCAATTTGGTCGCCCTTAATTTATTATTATCACCACTACCACCACCATCATGATCATAATCCTCATCTAGTCTTAGAACCTCCAATGCGATGTTGAATAAAAGCAACAAGATCAGACAGTATTGCCTTGTCCCCACCCTTAGGAGGAAAGCACTCAGTCTTTCACTAAGAATGATGTTAGATGTGAAATTCTGTGTATGATTCCCCTTTATCAGGTTAAGAAATTTTCCTTCTGTACCCAACTTGTTGAGAGTTTTTATTATGAGTGGATATTAGATTTATCAAATAATTTTTCTGTATCGTGATCATAAGTTTTTAATCTTTCACTTTATTAATGAAGTATATTATAATAATTGATTTTCAATGTTAATGCATCCTTACACCAATAGGATAAATCCTTTTTATTATGCTGTTTCTTTTTACATATTGTATTTGTTTTGCCAATATTTTATTAAGGAGTTTTGGATCTTTCTTTATGAGTGATACTGGTCTGTAGCTTTCTTTCCTTGTGATGTCTTTGTCTTCATGCTTTGGTTTCAGAGTAATTGTTGTCAGAGTACCAATAACTATTGGTAGGTCTTCCCTTGGCTTGTATTTTCTGAGGAAGAATTGGTATTATCTATTTTTCAAATAGTTGATAAAATTTCACCTGTGAAGTGGTCAAGCAGCAGTGCAGTGGCTAATCAGGCCACAAGTATTACTACTGCAGTTGTTAGGTTGACTTTTCACACATATTTCCATAAATTAGTCATATAAGAAGGCAACAGCCCAAATGAATTCAGGGAGTTTATGACTTACACAGAAAACAAAAGTATGATCAGCAGAGTCTAGTCTCAACTCCCCACATCCCTAGTGCCATAGGATGACACAGAACCATAGTCCAGATGGCAGACAACACAAGCAGTGTGTCACTTGGTCTCTAAAATATGAGCAAGCAGTTTTATAAACTTCTGTAGAAGCCTCCAGCTATATCCTAAGGAAGGGCTGGGAGGGCAAGTTGGAAAGTTCTGTACTCAGCTGAAACCAGAGAGATGGATGAAAATGCCTGTGGCAGTCTTCCACAAGATAGGAATGAGAAATTGGCTTGTGACAACTCCTCAACAGACTTACCTCCTCTTGTTTCAGAAGAAATCATAGGACAGTCCACCAAGACTTGGGTTAGACTGTAGTCAAGCCTTGCCTGTGAGGCCTTCTACATGGCCTACATGGAAACGTGTAAGGTTACTAGAGTGCTTTGGCAGAGCCTTTCTCGTACAAAAATCCTGGTACTGGGCTTTTCTTTGTGGAAATATTTTAAATTAATTCAATTTCTTTCCTTATTTTAGGCCTATTCATAATTTCTATTTCCTCTTCAGTTAGAAAAGATATTTATTCAGTTAGTTTCGGTAGTTTATGTCTTTCTAGGAATTTGTTCATTTCATCTAAGCTATCTAATTTGTTGGTTTAGCATTAATTTATAATCATTTTATTTCTGTGAGATTGGTAATAATGCCCCTCTTTCATTCCTGATACTGGTAATTAGCATCTGCTCTTTTTTTCTAGTTCAGTGTAGCAACAAGTTTGTCAATTTTGTAATCTTTTCAAAGGGCCAACTTTTTATTTCATTGTATTTTTTCCATTTTTCAGTTTTCTGTTTCAGTGATTTTTTTCTCCAATTATTATTATTTCTTTATGTTTATTTTGCTGCATTTATCTGGTATCTTTAGGTGAAAGCTTACATTATTGATGTGAAATCTTTTTTATTTGATAAAAGCATTAAATGCTCTAAGCACAGCTTTAGCTGCATTCCATAAATTTTTATATGTTGCATTTTAATTTTAGTGAATCTTGATTATTATCTTTAATGAGTGAAGTTTGATATTGATTTTTATTTCCAGGGCAAGGCTAAAGATATCTGAAAGTACATTTTTGTGTGTAAGGTTTGGATTGATTGGGTCAAATGTTTGTGAGTGGCAAGGTTTTTGATACTCCCAGCTCGATTTTTAATCTTTATCCTGTTTTTCAATCAGAGCTAACAGACTGGAATGTTTCTGAGTGCCAAGAGCAGAAGAGTACAAGGTTTCTGCAGAACTTTGGAAAGGATGGTTAACTACTAGACAAGAAATTTTTCTCATTCCAAACAATTGGATTGGATTAACTAGCACTTTGGTGAAGCTGTTCTGAGAAACCACTTTTCTTTTTCATTTTCTCCTGCTGCCCCACATCTGAAGAGCACAAAGTGTTTCTAAGGCTATACATAGCCATGTGGGATAGTATTGTAATTAATACTGAGTTCTGAAGACCCTGCTTTTGCTAGTGAAATGATAACATATAGGAGAATAATGAATGTGCATTAAAAGGAGTGCAGTTACATTTGTTTTTGCCAATTTTCTTGATTTTTTTTAGCAGATGTAGACTTGCTTCTATGGTGCTATAATGTGCTATAATATATTAATGGTAAATATAAGCCTCGTGCTTGAGATCTGGCACAATACATCTTTGGAGGTGTTGCAGATACTACTCTTGTCTCAATGAAGAAGAACCTAGACCATAATCCTGCCTTTAGCTATTGGGGTCACTTTGCTGAGACTAAGCAGGGAAAGAGAGAAATCAGGGAATAGAGAAGATTTTGAACATTAAAAAATATTTTACTTGCACCATGAAAATATGAAAAGATAGATTTAATTTGTTGAGGAATGACTTTCTCTTGGCAATGGAGGAGATTTATGGCAGCAAACTCTAAGTGTTTTATATTGCTGATGTTGGCTAGGGGGTGAGTTGGTGAATGAGGTCACAGTGTGGTCCTACAGTAAGATTAAAAAGAAAATAAACACTAGTATCTGTTGAACCCTTACTAAGGGTCAGGACTCCCCTAAGTGGTGCTTTAACCTGGTCTCTTTGCTGACCTCCCTCAGTGAATGTTGTTTATACTTCTGTATCAGCACTTTTCACATTGAAACTCATATTTTAGTTATTTCTATGTGTAGTGTTTCCCCCCAGTATTACATCTTTAAGGGTAAGGGCTGGCTGTATTCACCTTTCCTCTCTCACAGTGTCAAGGACAATGCTTTGCATATAGCAAGTACTTAGTACATTCCTGTTAAATTGAATTGAAATAAACAAGACATCATAAGCTTGAATGACACATTTCAAATATATATAAGCAGAAAAACATAAAAAAATGACATAGCAGAATTGCCAAGTGTTGTAGAGCAGCTCAAAATGTGGTGTACTCAAACAAATAAACAAACAGTGCCTTAAAGTGTGTTCCAGGAATGAGAATAGCTTTAAAAGGATGACACTCTTCTAGGTGAGACTATTGTCTCAGCTAAAGCTATTTATGCTATCACCACACTGTATGATGTACACTGAATTTGTGAACCCAAATCCCTTAATTTCTAAAATGTCATGTTGTTCTAGAAATTGGAGCTGCCTAGATGATTAGTTGAGCGACTAGTATTTTTGATAAGAAATTTCTATCTCCTATTCCAGGGTATATATACTATAGTAACTTTCCCACATGGACTTTATCATGTGGCCTCAAATTTGTGTCCTAGAGTTTGGAGCTTTGTAAAACCTAGGAGAACCAAGCATTTAGCTTTTTTGTGTGGAATAATTCAGTTTTTGTTTTTACTTACCGTGTTTTTTTAACACAGAGATTAGATTTATAAAAATTTAAAGAGAAATTTTGTTCAACTATTTCTTTATGTGACACCAAGACAACTTGGTCTTTCTCTTTCTTTCTTTCTTTCTTTCTTTCTATCTTTCTTTCCCCTTCCTTCCTTCCTTCCTTCCATCCATCTTCCTTCCTTCCTACATTCCTTCCTTCCTTTCAGGCAGGGCTCAAGAGAAGTGTTGCTGTGTGGTATAGACAGAAAGAGCAAAGACCTGAGAGAAGATGTGAGTTTGAACTTGAGTTAAATGAATTATGGTAACTCGTATGTCCCTTCAGCTCCAGGATTTTGGTTTTCTCACTTGTAAAACAAGAGGGATTGAGCTAGAGACTCTTCTAGTTTAATTTTCTTTATTTTTAAGTAGGTGAACTTATAACACACTTCTGCAAATGATGGATGATGAACTCTGTGAAGATAATGTACATTTAGGCTAAAATATAAATGTACTGGTCTAAAATGTAAGTGTATTGTTCTTTAGGTTGTTTGCGGTACGCGGGCCTCTCACTGCTGTGGCCTCTCCTGTTGCGGAGCACAGGCTCCGGGCGCGCATGCTCAGCGGCCATGGCTCACAGGCCCGGCTGCTCTGCGGCATGTGGGATCTTCCCGGACCGGGGCACGAACCCGTGTCCCCTGCATCAGCAGGCAGACTCTCAACCACTGCGCCACCAGGGAAGCCCTGTTCTTTAGGTTTTTAAATTGTAAGCTTTTCCTTAAGTCATTGATTTGCTTTCTTTGCACTCAGTGTCCTCAACGTACATGGTTTTTGTAACTGTTTCCCTTTTTCAGAAATAAAAAACAAGATTGTTCCTAGTATCTTCAGGGATAATTAAATGTTCTGTGAAAAGAGTTTTGAAGGTGAAAAGCACTATGTAAATGCAAAATTTTATTATTATTCTTTGACTGTCAACAATGCTTTTCCCAAGTGCTTTTCTGGACTCAAAACATATTTATTGCACTTCTGTTGTCCAGTTCCTGCTCTGAAAAACTGTTATTTTTAGCTGGCTAATAGCTTTTTATTCTTTAGCATAAAATTGTTTAGCTCAATAAAGTCTCAGCCAAGAAACCTGTGAAACAGCCAAATGTTTCCAAGTGGGGAACTTGTCACTATCTTGGCCATTCTTCACAATTTTTAAGTAATGTTATTTCATTGTTGATATAATAATGCTACATGAAAAAATTAAGCAAAATAGAAAACAACAAAAAAGCAAAATACCACCCCAAAGTTTTATAAACTCGAAATAACTACCATTAGCTTTAGGTAAATATTATTTCAGACAATTCTCTGTACTTGTGTGCCAATAGAGAGATATACACTCACTAACACACATACGCACAGGTAGCGATAATTTTTATAAAATGGGATCATATAATAATGCTAGTTTATATATGTCAATCCCAGTCTCCTAATTCATCCCACCCACCCCCTTTCCCCATTGGTATCCATACGTTTGTTCTGTACATCTGTATCTCTATTTCTGCTTTGTAAATGAGATTGTCTATACCAATTTTTTCAGATTCCACATATATGCATTAATATATGGTATTTGACATATATACACTATTGATACTATGTATAAAATAAATAGGTAGTGAGAATGCACTGTATAGCCCAGGGAACTCTACTCAATGCTCTGTGGTGACTTAAATGAGAAGGAAATCCAAAAAAGAGGGGATATATATACGTATAATTGATCCACTTTGCTGTACAGTATAAACTAACACAATATTGTAAAGCAACTACGCTCCAATAAAAAAAATAATGGTAGTTTAGCAGTACTAAAATTAACTAAGGTTTTAACACAAAGAAAAATTAAATGAATGAATTAGTTTGAATAAATATTCTTTACTGCAAGAGTTCAGAAAGATCCCACTGAAATTAAGAACAAGAGATTATAAAAGCATCAGTGTGGTGTCAAAATCTCTGTTTAATTATTATAGAGCATTATGTGACCTCTTATGTGAAAATAAGAAAGTGAGTTCTTCTATTGCCTCCATCCTCCTTATTTGATCTTCAATGTTGTTATTATTTATATTATTCCTTTTTCTTTAAAGAGTCAAATCTTCTAAAGCATTCTTTTTCTATAACATAAATCTCACTGATGTTTAGTTTTGTTTTTCCTGCATGTGGGGGTATTCAGTGCCCACCAAATACCATGATCATTTCCACTGAGATCTTTCTTTTGATTTATCTTTTGGTTGGTTGGGCTTTTTACTTTTCTGGAAAGGCTCATAGGTATTGTATTCCATGACTTCTTAAGTGTTTCAGCTTGCCATTTTGGTTGTTTCATTACTGTAGAAAATACTTATATTTTGTCTTTGAATATATTTTCTGTGCCATTTGTTGCATATGCCATGCCATGTATACTGATTTCCTTGGCCTGGATCATCTTTTCCTTCTACGTGTATCACATTCTCTCTACTTGGTTAAACTCTTAATCTATTTCCTTTACATGCACTTGATAATCTCATGACTATTTGTATGTCTGTGGCTTGATGTTTATAATTTATTTTTGGTTTGCAAATGGTGTTTGAATTCTCTGTTTCTCTGGCTCTGGAGTTTCTCTTTTTATTTCATTTGATTGTTTATCTTAGCTTTGAGCTCTTATATTATTGAATTTATGTTCTTATTAAGTTCTATTATAGCATGATATATTTGTAGAGAATGATCTTCTTTTCATTGGGTTTGTTTATTTTTCTAAAATAAATTCTTCATCTGGTTTTGCATGCCATGATCTTCCCTAGTCTCTAATAATTTGGGCCTCTATTCTTGAGGATTTTACCACAACTTCTTCCTAGTTTCTTTTGTCTCTATAGATTATGTGGTATTGGTGAGATCTGTCAGAAGTTGATTTTCCTTTTTCCACCAATACAGCTTCTGAGGCCCTGGTTAGGAGCCTTGCTTTTCTAGCCAGAATCCAATTTCTCTCCTTGGCCATCATTTTCAAAGTTCATGGAATGAAGTTGGGTTTCTTTCACTGTATGGTTACTACTGGTGAATTTCAAGGCTTTTATTCCCCCCTGTTGTGCATTTCATCAATTTTTGGCAGATGATCAGTCTGCAGTCTGACTTTACTCTCCCATCTATACCTCAGAATCTCCATTTTTTACATTTCAATCATCAATTAGATTTCTGAACACGCTAATAAAAACAATTACATTTTTGCCGGTTTCTAGAGACAAAAGCCGACTGTAGACCTTTACACAAATCTCCAAAGAACTGGCTAATTTTCCCCTTTACCTGCCCTAATAGAGTTTTTGTTCTCTGGGGTCTGCTACTTCTTTATTTTTGGATTATAAAGACTAATCTTCTCTTGTAGAAACAATTACATTTCATATCAGATTAATATGCACATTGACTTTCCATGAACACCTACCTGATTAATTTGGTTAATATTTTAAACAATATCAATAATCTAGGACTTTCAACATCAATAATCTAGGACCTTATTGGGCCAAACCCTTAAATATACATGTTGCACAAGAAAACCTTTTCTATGGTTGCTATAGAAGAAACTTTATTGAATTCAGAATTAAAATTGAGATATGATTTGCCCTTTTATATTATTATGCTTATTATGCTGTTACTACCTATTTTGATATTTCAGAATAAGGATATTATTTTTGTTTTTAACTTTTAAAGTATCAGTTTAAGACAATGACAAAATGTTCTTTTTTTAGCTGATATTTGGTTTCTATTGTCTAGCAAGTTTGTAAGAGAATTTTTAGATTAAAACAAGTTCTACTCTGTTTAATAGAAGGAGTGGTCCACAGTTATTGTTTAACTGGTCAGTTCTGGTTTGGGCTGCATCTGTGCTTTTACTTTTGAGGTTCTGTCACTTATATATATGCAGATTGCAGAGGAAAACAGTTTATAACTCAAACATGTTTTGTAGTTTTATTTGTTTACCTGAAATACTGAGAATTTCCAGAGCTTAGAGATACCCACACGTTGATATATGCCCCCAAAAATACATTCCAAAGGCAGCTACAGGTTTGGGTTCATTTGGTTGTATTTTAGAGAAACTGAGATTTATGACATGGTATAATAAAATCCTTCTACATCTTTGGGGAGGAATGTATGTGTGTGTGTAATTTCTCCCTTGGTGTATGTTACAGATTATGAGGAGACAAATAGCATGAACAATGTTTTTATTTTCATGATTTACATACTCCATTAAGATGTACATAGCCCTTCTCATTACTTCTGCTACCATAGAACCTGTGTGGAAGGAACCTGACAAGACTGACAACCATATTCCCACCCAGTTCTACTTGCCTTATGTTACACTCTCATTAGCCATTACCATCTCTCTCCCTGCTGTACTCATATCACTTCTGTCTCACAAGTGTTTCTTCTATCTTTCTCTTTGCAATTAGCAATTACTCATACTCTGTTCCCCACATGTCTAAATAACCCCATTTCTGTATTTGCTTGTCTTATGTTTAAGAACAAATTTCCTCTTTTGATTATTATGTGTACCATTTTTTTCCCATCGTCAGTATTTTTACACAGCAGTTGAATTCTTTCAAGTTCAGGATAAAAATGTCAAAAGTCACTATTCGCCTAGTTAACATATATTCTATGTGATATTCCATAGTCAGTATATGATTATTGACTTTTTATTTTCTTTTATGATATCTTTGAAAGGTTGAGCAAATGAAAATATTTCTTCTTTCAGTTCTGTTAGGTCTGGATAAGACATGTTGAAATACTTATAGTCAGAAACCTTGCAGTGAAGCCACTATTTCTTTTTCTTAATCTTTTCCACTACCTGGTAATGATATTTCAACAGTAAAGTCATTCCTTGAGTGCTCTCTCTAACCTTTATGCTTTTGAGCAGTCTTATGTAACAAGACAGGAAAGAAAACAGCAGCAGTTATGTTGTGAAAGAAAAAAAATCACTGTGCATGAAAGAACTTAAGCAGTGTTTATATTAACTTCTATTCCTATTTTTAAAGTAAGCATGGTGTTAGCACAATTTTAAATATCCAAATGCAAACAAAGTCAGTTCTTTTCTTTCTAAGTTTAGTGGAAATCCTTCCTTATACAGGATGGCTACTGTGACAATGTCATAAGCTGGATTATACCTGCAGGTTATTATTTATATTTTACTTTGGTATTTCATAGATTTTATCATGTTGGTACTACTAGTAATAAGAATTGTTACAGAGTTCTGATATCTTTTATTTCAAATTGAAGAAACGTGGTCACTCCTTGGCAGAAGAGATATAATGCAAAAGTAGTGATTACTCTTCTCATGAAACTCTAAATGAGAATGGCCATTATTACAATTAAGGATGAATAGATGAATCCAGGATGTTAGTTATGTCTTCCACATCCCAGGTTCTATTTTTCCACTTTCTTGGGAGTAGAAATATATGTTATTGTCCAGAGGATCCCATCACTAGTGGTAGATGAAGGATAGACAGCCCTTGGTGCAGTGGCAGTACAGTTGTTAAAACATTCACAGTGGTGAGCTAGGATACACTGGAATGTATACTGGAAAGGGAATTCATTAACTGGCTCACTGTATTAGGAATTTAGAAATATGAGAGGAAGAGTAACTGTAATGACAAACTTGGTTGATGCTCTAGACAAAGATAAAGTGGAGAGTGGAGAGCAAGTGTTCAACAATTCAAAGCTAAATATGAAAGCTAGGCAACCTCCTTGGGACCATATAAAGAGACTATCATCACTTGCAATAAGAGGAAAGAGTAAGCTTAGGACCAAGACCAGGAATTAATTGTCAGAGTAGCTGAACACCAATGAAATTAAATTTCCAAGTAAAGCAGACTTGCTATGTGAACACTGAAGTACTAGTTGGGAAATGATGGGATACTGATAAATGTGGTGGGGAGATCTGAGCTGATGTGCTTGTAAATCTGGAAAGGCATGATTCCCCTGAACCCTCTGGACCCATGTAAGTGGCCTCCCTATAAGAAGCTGGGACTTCCTTCTTGCTTAGAAAGGAAGCCTAGACCTCGCCCCTGCAAGGCAACAGGTGTCAGCCTTAGGATCTTCCCTTTTCTTCTCTTGGGAATAGATAGTGCTTGATCAAGGTAGCTAGAAAATAAAGTTGGATAAGAGAGAGTTTACCAATTTGGGACTACTTTCCCAGGATACAGAATTTAACAGTCTCGCAAATACCCTTCTACGAGGACGGCTTCTAGAAGCATAGAAAAAGCAATGGCCTACACCAGGAGAGAGAAAACTTTTGCTGCTAGAGAGTGATAGTAGATATTTTAGGCTCTGCAGGCCAGATGGTCTCTGTTGCGACTGTTCAAATCTGTCATTGTCATGAAAAAGCAGCCATAAAACTACATAAATGAATGAGTGGCTGTGTGTGTTTTCCAATACAACTTGATTTACAAACACGGTAACAGGATGGTTTAGGTCTATTGTTTGCTGACCTCTGGCCTACATTAAGTTAGGTTCAGATGCCAGAATTTTCATGGCAGACTGAGGAAGATGTATGGTAAAAGATTCAGGCAAGTGTTTGTAATAGAGTGAATAAACTATGTTAAGCCCAGAAGACCCACCATAGGAATATGTCCATGGAAAGGTCCAGTGGTGGCCATCAGGAATGTGCTGGTGAGAGGGGCACCTGCATCACTTAGTAATTCAGTGATGGCTTCTTTTAGCAGGCCAGGGCTGAAGATAGGAATGCCGTTGCGGAACACATAGCACTGAGGATGAGGGGCATACTGACACAATGAAGGCCAGGTGATAACATTTATGAATCAGGAACCAGGTATATGTAATTATCACAATGAGTGGCAAGGTTGGAGAGACAGCCTGGGTGCCTGAGCATGGAGATGCTTAGTAGAACTGGTATCTCTGACATTAAAAAAAAGGATAACCAGCAGTTTACTGCTTGATCTGTACAAAGGTTTCAAGGGTGGATGATCAGGAATCTAAGAGCAGTTGCTTCAGTTAAAAGTCATTATCCCTGGCCCTCAAGCAATTTCACACCTGAATTCCATTGACTGAAAGAGAGGCCAGATTCCATGGAGGAAGGACCCGGTAACACCATGGCAATGTAGATGGTAATTTGTACCCGATTCTTTCCCCAAAGGGACCTATGGACATTTAATCAGGCAACTATAAAATATGGAAAAGGGAATGCCCAAACATTTTGGGAACTAGATACAGGGTCCAGGTTGCGATCATGATGCCCTGTTACAGTGGGAACATATGAAAGCCAGGCAGTAAAATGCAGTGGGCTCAGGCCTGGGTCCACAGATCTACTTAGTGGTCATTTCTTCAGTTTTCATTGTGTAATTGGAATAAACATACTTGATAATTGGTACATTCCCCACATTGTCTCCATGAGCCTATAGGAGTAGAAAAGGTCAAATAGAATCGTTTAACTCTGTCTGCCGTCCCCTGAACAAATAGTAAATTGTTCATAATATTTCATCTGAGGAGGACTCATGGTGATTAGCACCACCCTTAAAGACATAAAACCCCGGGATGGTGGTTCCCATTATACTTTGATTTATCTTATGTCTTATACCTACTAAAACCTGGTGGATCTTTGAGGATGTTACATTACCACAAGCTCAATCAAGTAGTAGCCCCAGTTTTAGCTACCGTGCCAGGTGTGATATTGTTGCCAGAGTACATTTATACAACGTTGGGTACATTGTTTGTGGTGATTAATCTGGGAAATGCATTCCTTCCAGTCTTAACAGAAAAGAGGATCAGAAGGTTTACATCCACATAAAACAGATTACAGAATACTTTTACCTTTTCCCCCAAGAGATGTAAACTCTCCTGCCCTGTGGCAAAATGTAAACTCTCCTACTCTCTGCTAACCACACTCAGCCTGCTCAGTGCTTCTCCATGTGCATTTCAGCCTCTTTATTCTCAACCTCTTAGCACCTTAACTTCTGTTACTTTTTAGCACTGTGACCTTCTATGATAGATGCATAACTTCTTCAGGCTTCATTTCTTCCTTAATAAATGGGGATAATAATTATGCTTCATAAATAAATGAGATCAGTTTTGTGTTAAAATTTAGGTGAACACGGATAAGACCTAGTGACTGACACTTTGTGAAATGTAATCAGCATCTGTTTTAGTCAGCTTGGGCTGCTATAACAAAATGCCACAAACTGAATACCTTGTCAACAACACAAAATTCATTTCTCACAGCTCCGGAGGCTAAAAATCCAAGATCAGGGTGCCGGCATGGCTGGTTTTTGGTGAGAGCCCACTTCAGGGTTGCAGACCACTGACTTCATGTTGTATCCTCACATGGTGGAAAAGAAGAGCAAGCTAGCTCTCTAGACTCTTCTTATAAGGGCGCTAATCCCATTCATGAGGGCTCTACCCTCATGATCTAATTACCTCCCAAAAGCCTACCTCCAGATAGTATCACACTGGGATTAGGGTTTCAACACATGAATTTTGGGGGATCACAGTTAGTTCATAGCAGAATCTAACCAGGAAAAGAGAATGCACTTTAAGTAGCTGCAGCAGAGGAAATTTAATGCAGGGAATTATTTACATAGGTGATGCTGGAGATGAGAACCAAACAAGGAATGCTGAGGATCCAGAAATTGGCAGCAGCAGAAGTGTTCATCACCACTAGGCTTGAAAGACAAAGGAATGAGATAAACTGATGCTGTTAGAGCTCAGGGGTTAGGTTGACTTAATGGAAACTGGAACCATGGTGGGCTTGTCTGGTGGGAGCTGAAGCCAAAGAGGAAACTCAGCCTTTTTCAAAAGAGCTGACAAAAGCAAAGGATGGAGAGATGGAGAGAGAAATACTAGGGTTACTCCATTTCCCCTACCTTCCAGTATCTTGCCTCTCAGTGGCCAGAAGTCAGTTGACATTGAGCCAGGGAAACACCACCTGCAGAGGTCAGCCCAGAGCACAGGAAATATCTGAAGCCAACAGTGTTTTCATCTTTAGGAGGTCATGACATAAGGCTTCATCCTTGTGGGTAGGAGTGGGTGTGGGGTGTCCCATAGATGTGCTACTATTGCCACTATCAACTCTTCTGGAATTAAGTTAATTCTGATTTAGGAAGGTGAGGAACTGAAAAAGAAAACTAATGGAATACTAATCAGTAGGGAATGAATTTCAAATGCATTATGCTAAGTGAAAGATGCTAGACAAAGAATATGTATACTGAATGATTCCATTTATATAAAATTCTAGAAAAGGCAAAACAATAGTGATGGAAAGCAAATCAGTAGTTTCAAGGGGCCTGGGTGTAGAGGGAGAGGAGTAACTGCAAAGGGGCACAAGGAAAAGTTTTTAGGATAATGAAAATATTCTTATCATAATTGTGGTGCTGGTTTAATTGTGGTGTGTAACTGCATATATTTCTCAAAATTTATCTAATAGCACATTTAAAATTGGTGAATTTTATTTTGTGTAAATTATAACTCAATAATGCTGACCAAAACAAATGAAATCAAATAGTTATACACATATATTCTTAATACATATATATTTTAAAGGGACACTACTTGATTTCTCAAACATGAAAATGTCTCCAAATTTATTATCATTTACTATTATGTTCTGTTCTTACAAACTCAGCAGATGGATTGCTATCATGTGGGAGACTAATTTTCTAACCCATCCTTTGATTATGTTAGAGAAATCAAAGGCCATTTTTTCTAAAGTCACATTTAGAACTTTGGTTCTAAAATATATACTCATCTGAATGGTTGAGAAGATCTTCCACTTTCCAACGAGCATTTTGTCATGGAAGCCCAGTTAGAGTGTATGGCTCATGTGAGCCACACATTTAGCATTTGACATCAGGTGCTTTAATTTTCTACACCATCTAAACAAGGCAAGTTAGAGGGAAAATGACTCTGTCAAGAACTCCGGATTCCACATGAAAGGCTTGTTTCAGGAAATTATTTTCAGTATCAAACTACGTAAC
This sequence comes from Phocoena sinus, assembly GCF_008692025.1. Taxonomy (NCBI): domain Eukaryota; kingdom Metazoa; phylum Chordata; class Mammalia; order Artiodactyla; family Phocoenidae; genus Phocoena; species Phocoena sinus. The sequence continues at coordinate 39,409,569 of NC_045774.1, forward strand.
TCCATGACCTCCCTGGAGAGAAAACTTGAAGTACTCTTGCCTAAAATAGCAAAGTTGGACTTCTAAATCACAAACACATTGAAAATCTGGAAGAAACTGCTCAGGAGATTAAAACAAACATCACAAAGTACAGTGCATAGAAAAGAGCTGATTACGTTCAATATCATTATGAAAAAGATGGGTGGTACAATTTCAAAACCTAATAATGTCGTGGACTGACTGGAATTTTTGGAAACATTACTTAATGGAGTTTTGGCGAGGCTGATGGAGGAGTTGATTACAACTTAATGTCATATGGAACTTACTTTCAAATACCAGTACTGTAGGTAAGATCCATAACATGGTATTAAAGAAACTCTGTGACTAGAGAAAACTCATTGTAGGGAGAGATTTGAACTCCTGATGTGAGAGAGACTCTTTTGTCAGAAGGAAGATCCTGTCACCTTGGAGCTAAGCCTGTAGACACAGACAAGGAGGGGGAGCTGTTTGAAATACCAAAGAGGCATAGTTATTGTTTCCTGTATAATTGTCAGTGACCCAACAAGAGCAACTTCTCTGCTTTGACATATTGAAGGTACACAAAGACTGCTGGGGAGTCTCCTGACATTACTCAGACTCTAATCTTGCCTCTGAAATAAATTCAGAGGAACTTTTATGTTTCCTAGAACTGGAGAATTGGTATGAAGGTGAATGCTAACCATACTTTATCTATTTGGAAGTGTTCTATCTTTCAGGAGTCTTCATGCTCTTCCATAATTTATTTCAGTCATAATGGGCATAATCAGCAGTTTGTCTTTTTGTAGATTTTTAGCAATTTAAAATATATCATTAAATGTTATAATAAATATGAAGGGAGAGCTTTCTGCATTAATTGTGCTCAATAATATATTTTTTAATTGCACCTGAGTTTCTGGCAGTATGAAGATATTTTCCAGTGTCACTTTGGGGTCTTAAAGCTGTACTTAATCAGCAGAGTTAGGTCTTTGCCAATGGAGTTCGTAGAACTTTGTTATAATATCAGCGTGGTATTACAGTGGAGAGGTAAAATGTCATTTTTCAAGCTGTAATACAGAAACTTGAGAGGCATGACATTTTATCATTCTGAAACATGTTTTTGTTTAATCAGACTGTGACTTTAATCTAAGTGCCACAGTAATAGAATTTTAAATCAGTAAGTTATTCATCACTCACAAAAGGTCTATTGCTTAGGGAAAATATATAGGAAATCTTACTCACTGGATCCTTATTTCAAAACCTTTCTGTCACTGGATTGCGACTTTTAAGTGCATTGTATTTTATGTCTTTGTATTCTATACAGCTCTGTTTTCTTTGAACACATAGCTGTTGTAGATGAGGCTGTCAGACCGAAAGGTAGAATGGATCTTGGGAGGTATTGGGGGAAACCTGCTCTGGGAAGCTGAACAGATGTACAGAATGTGTTTTAATCCCTCAAGTCTCTTCATATGTCAATTGGCTTATGTTTCTGGACGCTATCTGTCAGATCACATTGAACTATCTCAGTTTTATATTCCCAGGGATTGATTTTATTAATGAAGAACATGCCAGAACCTGGGGTTATCTGCAATGAAAGGTAATTTCTTCAGGCCTTGTGAGCTGAAAGATGACTGGATGACCATTTCTTCTCAAATGGAAGAAATTAAAGCTTGGGGCCGTAGTGTGAATACTTTCAACAGCAAGCTGAAAAAACAACTGGACACACTTCAGAACTTGCTGGCAAGTGTTTACAATCAACTGGAACAATTTCAGAGCACATTAGGAAAAGGAGGAGGAGGCCTGGACTGCTGCTGTGAGAAACTGGTGCACAGAGTTCTCATCTTACAGCAATTAAATGCCAAACATTCCCCCGTCTATAGGGAGAATGATGTTGGGTTGAGGGAATGCTTAGAGTAAAATATGCTTAGAGTAAAAATACAGACGTAACAAACAGCAGATATGACTAGGAAGTAGGACGTATTCTGACTTGGCTTGTGAACTTTATGTTCAAACCTCTTACTGCTTTGTGTGCTGAAGGCAGTCAGACTTTAAATCCATCTATGACGTTAGAATTTAATTTCCAAGTTATACTCAGAAAACAAGTGACTCATGCAGATTCAAAATCGGAATCACTGCTTATTTAAATAGAGACATAGAGCATTTAATATGTTGCCTGATGTCTGAATCACAACTGTTTTAGCCTATAGCTATTTCCCAAGGTTTCTTAATGCTTTAGTATTGGGGGAGGCTTTCTGTTGGAGCAGACAGCTTTGGTCAAGTGATCTTCTGCAGCCACGTGTGCTATGAGAACCCTACAGACACTCCAGGAACACCTAAACTCACAAGAATGAAGTTTTTATATACTTTTCTATAAATTATTAAATATTACTCGGTAAAGAGCCATTATTCTGTTTTTCTCATTAAGCAAAGAAGGGTATTTCACTGAATCTAGAATAAGCCTATTTTTGTTTTTGTTGTCTTCTATTTTGTATTCTGGTATAACTGAAGAATGATGTGTATCTGCCATATACTTATAAACTCTTAAAGTTAATTTACCACTTTCTCTAAAGCTGACATTTTAATCTAAATTGGACTTTTGGCTCATTTTTATTCCAAAACATTTGAGAACAAAGGATGCTTTCTAAAAGAAAAATCTGGACTCCAATTCTGTTGAACAGTTTGCAGTTTACTTGCATTTTAATGTATAGGTTGAATTTTGTTCATTCCATAGCTTGTGTCTGCTGGAAATTTAAAAAAAAGAAAGCCTTCAAAACTTCAGATATGTTTTCTATTTATGTATAAAGAATCAAAACATCTTTCCTGAGTATCAGATATTTTATAAAATACTCTACTTAAATCATTATGTATTGCTTTATTGAACAGTCTGAACTGTGGGAAATTACCATGAGGCTTTCATTTGTTTCTCAATCACTGCCTGCAACCATGTGCTGTTGACTACCCCATCTTTATTGTTACTTTCCAGCATAAAAAGCTGTCATCTTCTTAATTCTCATCTTTTTCTTTTGTTTACTCATCTCGCAGATTTGTCCCAAGAGACTTAAATCGGAGAAGAAATGTTTGTCTTTTCAGTCTCTCCTCTTTCTTTTCTGTGTGTATGTGTGTGTGTGTGTGTGTGTGTTTCCTTTCCTTTGTTAAAAAAAGGAGGAAGAAGATGGAGAGGGCTGAATGTCTATAACAGAACTCGAATTGTTTGTCCTTTTGCCTTTTGATGCTCTTCTGGATAAGAGAGTTTGATGCCAATTCTCCTTTAGGGTGTATGTCTGAATTTCCTCGGGTGCCTTGTGTTTGGGAGTGGAGTCTGCCCATTTCAAGGTTCCCTGATGTGAGGGACCAAATCCCATTTGATTTTTTCCTAACTACTTCTCAGAGTCTGTTCCTGAATGTTCAGTGCAATAGGCCTATGTTACCACCTTGAGCTTGGAATGTTCAACAGGGCTTAAGACTAGCTATCTTCCATGAGATCCACTTGACCTGCCTCCTTTCTGTTCCTCATGGTAGTAGTTCAGACTTTCCACAGCTGCCCCCTCTTCTGTTCTACCCTCTTCCCCCACACCCTATTCTCCTTTTCCTTTGTTCAATACAATAATGAAAAAGATCAACAAGTCCACTTCATAAGCTAATGTCCAGCTAGGAGTAAAATACCAGTTTCCTTTTTTCTCCTTTTTTGCAGGCACCTCTTATGAATAATTGTCTTGAATACCCTCTCCCTAAAATTGGCAATGGGAAAGGGAGGAAGAAAACAACAACCATTCCCTACAATTCCAGCAATTTTATTCCAATTCTCCCTACTTTTCCCATCCCTGCTTATGCAACTAGAGGGAGGTGCTTGTGGAAATTACTAAGAATAGTGGGTTCAGCCACCACTTAGTAACTCCTGGAGGAAGGATTCCATTGTTTGCAGTTCTCTTTAGGTTGATTAGTATAGGATATCTCTTTGTAGCTCAGACTTGAATCTTAGTCACTAATTCCAGGGCAACAAAAACATCCCATTCATCATGTTGCTACACTTATAACATAGCAAAACAATTTTATAGTATAGCTCTATATGCATAAGGCATCATAAGTATACCTGTGATTGGTTGTGCTTATGTTCACTTGCAATCTCATATTGTTAATGAAAAATGACTGTAAACTTTTTTTTTTTTTTTTTTTTTTTTGACTGTAAACTTTTAAAGGTTATCCAGGGATGTGGTTTTTTTTAGCAGCTCTGATTTTTTTCCTCCATCAGTCCACAGTCTCCTCCACATCTGACACTAATGGCTGTTAACCACATTCTCAATGAAACGCCTCCTGTCCATTGTTCTGAGCACCCAGATGTGATACCTTTCAAATATTTTCAATTGTTCGCCTGTACCCACTCTTTAACAAAAAGATGGATATGCCTTCTTCCTCGCTGTCATGGCTTACCATTCTAGACTGATCTCTTTTAACTTAAGCTGCTGTACCACTGTGACTCCAGTTTGATTCAAACAAACGTGTATTAGCCAGACTAATCTGACTAATCTAATTTAAAAGGAACTTTCACAGAGCTTTCACCAAGTTTAGAACACTGTCCTTTTTCAACGTTTACCTTAAAGACAAACTCTGCAACAACACTTTCAAGACTTCAACAGAGCTGTCATTTTCTATCTTTCCAGTTTTTTTCCAGCCCTCTTTGCCTCTCAAGCTTTGCTTCAGGCATACGTGTATGCTCTTGTCTTCGGTGTCTCAGGTACACACACCTGTTCCTGTCTCTGTGTTTTAGCAAATACTTCCCCTCCTAATCAGAAAGCCTCCTAAATTCACTCACCTGCCCAAATAATGAGTTTTAAATATTATGCTCTGTCATGAGATATTTCTGGAAGGCTCTAGCTCATCGAGATCCTTTCTCAATTTCTACATATAGTAGGTAGACTTCATTTTGCTTGACTTTTCATTCAATATGTTTACTGCTGTGTTTGTTCCTCCTTGGATTTGAGTATTTTGACTCACTAAAACATTAATACTTACTAAGGTTGGTGACCATATCTTAGATTTCTTTGGTAAATATACAATATAGTGCAGCAGAAAGAGCTCTTGGCCAGCCCTCAGAATAGCAACGTGGCCTTGGGAACTACTGCTTTACCTCTTAAACCTCAGTTCTCTGGTCTGTAAAGGAGGAAAGTAATGTCCTTTCTGTCTACTTTGAAAGATTATTAGAAGTTGCAAATAGGATGTGAAGAGCTTTTAAATCTGAAAACAATGTTTTGCCTATTATTTTAGATGCATTTGGAAAAGTCTGTCTGATCTTACCCTAAGTTCAGTATAAAGAAAACTACAGTAGTTGGATGGAAATGGGGATTTTTGGTTTTGCACACTCAGAAGGACAAGTTGAATATATCTTTCCAATGGAAAAATTTTCAGATTTGTTTGGAGAAGTAAATTTATTTTATCTGTTTAGTAGACAAGGTTGTTGAAGCACACAAAAATTTTGTGTCTTATGTAAGACCAATGGCAGAACTAGAAATACACAAGTCTTGTAACTCTTGGGGATCTGATCATCTACTTAAGTTTTTTATATTGTTGTAAAATGAAGAAAGCAACTAAAAGTTTGAAAAAAATTAGTTTTGAAATGTGGGCTTTTATACTTCATTAAACCAAAAATCAGTAATTTTTCTGAATTTAAAAATAATGTCCTCTATAGTTTTGTTTACCATGATTTGAAGACAAAGAGGGAGTTGATGATAATAAAAAAATTGTACAATATTCTGCCCTAATATTTCCTTATGGATTCTCATTTGTCTGGCATTATTTAAGGATGTTCCAGAGTTACATTTAGGGAGACCAACTTCTAATGGGACTTCCAGGTTTATAGCTTATGAAAATTGACTGAAACATTTGAAGGGAATTAGGTATACTTTCTTCTCCTGTGACTAATAATTCAACTTAAAATGTGGAGAGCAGTGCACACCCAGAACTGTAACTACGTAAATTTAGATCAAGTTGAATATTTATTTTCTTAACATTCTGCCTTGTTCTACTGAGGCTTGTGATACAATTCTCAGCAGAGAAACAAACAAATGCCAGGATATCCATACCGTATCATATCAGAATGGGAAAGAATGTGCTTTGTTTCACAACCTCTCCATCGTGGTAAAGTAACACTGTGACCAGGGTAAGGAAATGCTGACTCAGTGTTTCCCATCCTAGAATTTTAACAGCAATACCACAGACCTTCCTACACCCTTGCCAGGGAAAACTGCCTTTATTTGGCATAAATAATTGAAGTATATCTTATTGCTAAATTAGTATTCACTTCTAAATTCCTGAACATGTTTACCACAAACACTTTGTTCCTTCCAGCTTAAATAATATATTACTCTAGGGACTAATTCTGTGGCTTTTAGTTAGGAAATATAGTCCCAGAAGTAAGTCAGTTCTATACTGTAAATTTATTCTAGTTCCATCATTTTTTCCCCAAATTCTAGTGCTCCTCTCAGATCATGTTGTTAATGAAGATTTGTTGGAAGATTTGTGATTATTGTTTTTATGTTTGAAATGGGATTTCGAGTTTAGATTGTTAACATAATTTTTTCATTAGTTTCCTGAATACATTTTTCTTAACACCTTTTTAAACAGACTTCTTTTATAGTAACTGACAGGTTTCTTTTATACTGAGGAATAAAAATTGGTGAACAGCTTTCTAAATAAATTATTTATTTCCCTTGCTCTAATCTGAATATCTTTTTTTAAATTTATTTTTATCTTATTTTATTTTTTTAACATCTTTATTGGACTATAATTGCTTTACAGTGGTGTGTTAGTTTCTGCTTTAATCAGCTATACATATACATATATCCCCATATCACTTCCCTCTTGCATTTCCCTCCCTCCCACCCTCCATATCCCACCCCTCTAGGTGGTCACAAAGCACCGAGCTGATCTACCTGTGCTATACAGCTGCTTTCCACTAGCTATCGGTTTTACCTTTGGTAGTGTATATATGTCCATGCCACTCTCAATTGGTCCCAGCTTACCTTTCCCTCTCCCCGTGTCCTCAAGTCCATTCTCTAGTAAGTCTGTGTCTTTATTCCTGTCCTGCCCCTAGGTTCTTCAAGACCAATTTTTTTTTTTTTTAGATTCCATATGTATGTGTTAGCATATGGTATTTTTCTCTTTCTTACTTCACTCTGTATGACAGACTGTAGGTCCATCCACCTCACTACAAATACCTCATTTCGTTTCTTTTTATGGCTGAGTAATATTCCATTGTATATATGTGCCACATCTTCTTTATCCATTCATCTGTCGATGGACACCTAGGTTGCTTCCATGTCCTGGATACTATAAATAGAGCTGCAGTGAACATTGTGGTACATGACTATATTTGAATTATGGTTTTCTCAGGGTATATGCCCAGTAGTGGGATTGCTGTGTTGTATGGTAGTTCTATTTTTACTTTTTAAAAGAAGCTCCATATTGTTCTCCATAGTGACTGTATCAACTTACATTCCCACAAACAGTGCAAGAGGGTTCCCTTTTCTCTACACCCTCTCCAGCATTTATTGTTTCTAGATTTTTTGATGATGGCCATTCTGACTGGTGTGAGATGATATCTCATTGTAGTTTTGATTTGCATTTCTCTAATGATTAATGATATTGAGCATTCTTTCATGTGTTTGTTGGCAATCTGTATACCTTCTTTGAAAATTTGTCTATTTAGGTCTTCTGCCCATTTTTGGATTGGGTTGTTTGTTTTTCTGATGTTGAGCTGCGTGGGCTGCTTGTAAATTTTGGAGATTAATTGTCAGTTGATTCGTTTGCAAATATTTTCTCCCATTCTGAGGGCTGTGTTTTTGTCTTGCTTATGGTTTCCTTTGCTGTGTGAAAACTTTTAAGTTTCATTAGGTCTCATTTGTTTATTTTTGTTTTTATTTCCATTTCTCTAGGAGGTGAGTCAAAAAGGATCTTACTGTGATTTATGTCATAGACTGCTCTGCCTAAGTTTTCCTCTAAGCGTTTTGTAGTGTCTGGCCTTACATTTAGGTCTCTAATCCATTTTGAGTTTATTTTTGTGAATGGTGTTAGGGAGTGTTCTAATTTCATTCTTTTACATGTACCTGTCGAGTTTTCCCAGCACCACTTATTGAAGAGTCTGTCTTTTCTCCATTGGATAGTCTTGCCTCCTTTATAAACAATAAGGTGATCAAATGTGTATGGGTTTATCTCTGGGCTTTCTATCCTGTTCCATTGATCTATATTTCTGTTTTTGTGCCAGTACCATACTATCTTGATTACTGTAGCTTTGTAGTATAGTCTGAAGTCAGGGAGCCTGATTCTTCCAGCTCCGTTTTTCTTTCTTAAGATTGTTTTTGGCTATTCGGGCTCTTTTGTGTTTCCATACAAATTGTGAAATTTTTTGTTCTAGTTCTGGAAAATTGCCATTGGTAGTTTGATAGGGATTGCACTGAATCTGTAGATTGCTTTTGGTAGTATAATCATTTTCACAGTGTTGCTTCCTCCAATCCAAGAACATAGTATATCTCTCCATCTGTTTGTATCATCTTTAATTTCTTTCATCAGTGTCTTATAATTTTCTGCATACAGGTCTTTTGTCTCCTTAGCTAGGTTTATTTCTAGGTATTTTATTCTTTTTCTTGCAATGGTAAATGGGATTGTTTCCTTAATTTCTCTTTCAGACTTTTCATCATTAGTGTATAGGAATGCAAGAGATTTCTGTGCATTAATTTTGTATCCTGCTACTTTACCAAATTCATTGATTAGCTCTAGTAGTTTTCTGGTAGCATCTTTAGGATTCTCGATGTATAGTATCATGTCATCTACAAACAGTGACAGCTTTACTTCATCTTTTCTGATTTGGATTCCTTTTATTTCTTTTTCTTCTCTGATTGCTGTGGCTAAAACTTCCAAAACAGTGTTGAATAATAGTGGTGAGAGTGGGCAACCTTGTCTTGTTCCTGATCTTAGTGGAAATGGTTTCAGTTTTTCACCATTGAGGACGATGTTGGCTGTGGGTTTGTCATATATGGCCTTTATTATGTTGAGGTAAGGTCCCTCTATGCCCACTTTCTGGAGGGTTTTTATCATAAATGGGTGTTGAATTTTGTCAGAAGCTTTTTCTGCATCTATTGAGATGATCATATGGTTTTTCTCCTTCAATTTGTTAATATGGTTTATCACACTGATTGATTTGCGTATATTGAAGAATCCTTGCATCCCTGGGATAAACCCCACTTGATCATGGTGTATGATCCTTTTAATGTGCTTTTGGATTCTGTTTGCTAGAATTCTGTTGAGGATTTTTGCATCTATGCTCATCAGTGATATTGGCCTGTAGTTTTCTTTCTTTGTGGCCTCTCTGTCTGGTTTTGCTATCAGGGTGATGGTGGCCTTGTAGAATGAGTTTGGGAGTGTTCATCCCTCTGCTATATTTTGGAAGAGTTTGAGAAGGATAGGTGTTAGCTCTTGTCTAAATGTTTGCTAGAATTTGCCTGTGAAGCCATCTGGTGCTGGGCTTTTGTTTGTGGAAGATTTTTAATCACAGTCTCAATTTGAGTGCTTGTGATTGGTCTGTTTATATTTTCTGTTTCTTCCTTGTTCAGTCTCGGAAGGTTGTGCTTTTCTTAGAATTTCTCCATTTCTTCCAGGTTGTCCATTTTATTGACATATAGTTGCTTGTAGTAATCTCTCATGATGCTTTATATTTCTGTGGTGTCAGTTGTTACTTCTCTTTTTTCATTTCTAATTCTGTTGATGTGAGTCTTCTCCCTTATTTTCTTGATGAGTCTGGCTAATGGTTTATCAATTATATCTTCTCAGAGAACCAACTTTTAGTTTTATTGATCTTTACTATCATTTCCTTCATTTCTTTTTCATTTATTTCTGATCTGATCTTTATGATTTCTTTCCTTCTGCTAACTTTGGGGTTTGTTTGTTCTTCTTTCTCTAATTGCTCTAGGTGTAAGGTTAGGTTGTTTATTTGAGATGTTTCTTGTTTTCGAGGTATGACTGTATTGCTATAACCTTCCCTCTTAGAACTGCTTTTGCTGCATCCCATAGGTTTTGGGTCATCGTGTTTTCATTGTCATTTTTTCCTAGCTATTTTTTTATTTCCTCTGATTTCTTCAGTGAGCTCTTGGTTATTGCGTAGTGTATTGTTTAGCCTCCATGTGTTTGTATTTTTTTACAGACTTTTTCCTGTAATTGATATCTAGTCTCATAGCTTTGTGGTCGGAAAAGATTCTTGATACGGTTTCAATTTTCTTAAAGTTACCAAGGCTTGAATTGTGACCCAAGATATGATGTATCCTGGAGAAGGTTCCATGAGCACTTGAGAAGAAAGTGTATTCTGTTGTTTTTGGATGGAATGTTCTATAAATATCAATTTAGTCCATCTTGTTTAATGTGTCATTTAAAGCTTGTTTCCTTATTTATTTGCATTTTGGATGATCTGTCCATTGATGAAAGTGGGGTGTTAAAGTCCCCTACTATGATTGTGTTACTGTCGATTTCTCCTTTTATGGCTGTTAGCATCTGCCTTATATATTGAGGTACTCCTATGTTGGGTGCATAAATATTTACAATTGTTAAACCTTCTTCTTGGATTCATCCCTTGATCATTATGTAGTGTCCTTCTTTGTCTCTTGTAATAGTCTTTATTTTAAAGTCTATTTTGTCTGATATGAGAATTGCTACTCCAGCTTTCTTTCAATTTCCATTTGCATGGAATATCTTTTTCCATCCCCTCACTTTCAGTCTGTATGTGTCCCTAGGTCTGAAGTGGGTTTCTTGTAGACAGCATATATACGGGTCTTGTTTTTTAATCCATTCAGCCAGTCTATGTCTTTTGGTTGGAGCATTCCATTTACATTTAAGGTAATTATCGATATGTATGTTCCTATTTCCAGTTTCTTAATTGTTCTGGGTTTGTTATTGTAGGTCCTTTCCTTCTCTTGTGTTTCCTGCCTAGAGAAGTTCTTTTAGCATTTGTTGTAAAGCTGGTTTGGTGGTGCTGAATTCTCTTAGCTTTTGCTTGTCTGTAAAGGTTTTAATTTCTCCATCAAACTTGAATGAGATCCTTGATGGTAGAGTAATCTTGGTTGTAGGTTTTTCCCTTTCATCACTTTAAATATGTCCTGCCACTCCCTTCTGGCTTGCAAAGTTTCTGCTGAAAGATCAGCTGTTAACCTTATGGGGATTCCCTTGTGTTTTATTTGTTGTTTTTCCCTTGCTGCTTTTAATATTTTTTCTTTGTGTTTAATTTTTGATAGTTTGATTAATATGTGTCTTCGTGTGTTTCTCCTTGGATTTATCCTGTATGGGACTCTCTGTACTTCCTGGACTTAACTATTTCCTTTCCCATATTAGGGAAGTTTTCAACTATAATTTCTTTAAATATTTTCTCAGTCCCTTTTTCTTTTCTTCTTCTGGGACCCCTATAATTGGAATGTTGGAGCATTTAATGTTGTCCCAGAGGTCCCTGAGACTGTCCTCAATTCTTTTCATCTTTTTTTCTTTATTCTGCTCTGCAGTAGTTATTTCCACTATTTTATCTTCCAGGTCACTTATCCATTCTTCTGCCTCAGTTATTCTGCTGTTGATTCCTTCTAGAGAATTTTTAATTTCATTTATTGTGTTGTTCATCATTGTTTGTTGGCTCTTTAGTTTTTATAGGTTCTTGTTAAATGTTTCTTGTACTTTCTCCATTCTACTTCCAAGATTTTGGATCATCTTTACTGTCATTATTCTGCATTCTTTTTCAGGTAGACTGACTAGTTCCTCTTCATTTGTTTGGTCTGGTGGGTTTTTACCTTGCTCCTTCATCTGCTGTGTGTTTCTCTGTCTTCTCATTTTGCTTAACTTACTGTGTTTGGGGGTCTCCTTTCCACAGGCTGCAGGTTCGTAGTTCCCATTGTTTTTGGTGTCTGCCCCCAGTGGGTAAGGTTGCTTCAGTGGGTTGTGTAGGCTTCCTGGTGGAGGGGACTAGTGCCTGTGTTCTGGTGGATGAGGCTGAATCTTGTATTTCTGGTGGGCAGATCCATGTCTGGTGGTGTGCTTTGGGTTGTCTGTGACCTTTTAATGATTTTAGCCAGTCTCTCTCTTAATGGGTGTGGTTGTGTTCCTGTCTTGCTAGTTGTTCGGCATAGGGTGTGCAGCAGTGTAGCTTGCTGGTTGTTGAGTGGAGCTGGGTCTTGGAGTTGAGATGGAGATCTCTGGGAGATTTTTGCTGTTTGATATTACATGGAGCTGGGAGGTCTCTGGTGGACCAGTGTCCTGAACTCGGCTCTTCCACCTCAGTGGCAGAGCACTGACGCCTGGCCAGAGCACCAAGACGCTCTCATCCACACGGCTCAGAACAAAAGGGAGAAAAAAAGAAAGAAATACAAAATAAAATAAAGTTATTAAAATAAGAAATGATTATTAAAAATAAAAAAATTTTAAAAGTAATAAAAAATAAAGAGCAACCAAACCAAAAAACAAATCCACCAATGATAACAAGCGCTAAAAACTATACTAAAAAAAAAGGACAGACAGAACCCTAGTACAAATAGTAAAAGCAAAGGTCTACAGACAAAATCACACAGAATCGTACACATACACACAAACAAAAAGTGAAAAAGGGGGAAAAATATATATATCGTTTCTCCCAAAGACCACCGCCACAGTTTGGGATGATTTTTTGTGTATTCAGGTATTCCACAGATGCAGGGTACATCACATTGTTTCTGAGGATTTAATCCGCTGCTCCTGAGGCTGCTGGGAGAGATTTCCCTTTCTCTTATTTGTTCGCACAGCTCCTGGGCGTTCAGCTTTGGCCCTGTCTCTGCATGTAGGTCGCCTGAGGGCGTCTGTTCTTCGCTCAGACAGAGCGGGGTTAAAGGAGCAGCTGATTCGGGGGCTCTGGCTCACTTAGGGCGTGGGGAGGGAGCGATACGGATGCGGGCGAGCCTGCGGCGTCAGAGTCCGACGTGACGCTGCACCAGGCTGAGGCCCGCCATCCGTTCTCCCGGGGAGGTTGTCCCTGGATCATGGGACCCTGGCAGTGGCGGGCTGAACAGGCTCCCAGGAGGGAATGTGTGGATAGTGCCCTGTGCTTGCACACAGGCTTCTTGGTGGCGGCAGCAGTAGCCTTTGCGTCTCATGCCCGTCTCTGGGATCCTCTCTGATAGCAGGGGCTCTAGCCCATCTGAGGAGCTCGTTGAGGCGGCTCTGTTAATCCCCTCTCCTTGCGCACCGCAAAACAAAGAGGCAAGAAAAAGTCTCTTGCCTCTTCGGCAGCTCCAGACTTTTTCCCGGACTCCCTCCTGGCTAGCCGTGGCGCACTAGCTCCCTTCAGGCTGTGTTCATGCCACCAACCCCAGTCGTCTCCCTGGGATCCGACCTCCGAAGCCAGAGCCTCAGCCCCCGCCCACCCCGGCGGGTGAGCAGACAAGCCTCTCAAGCTGGTGAGTGCTGGTCGGCACCGATCCTCTGTGCGGGAATCTCTCCGCTTTGCTCTCCGCACCCCCATTGCTGCGCTCTCCTCCGTGGCTCCGAAGCTTCCCCCTCTGCCACCCGCAGTCTCCGCCCGCAAAGGGGCTTCCTAGTGTGTGGAAACCTTTCCTCCTTCACAGCTCCCTCCCACTGGTGCAGGTCCCGTCCCTATTATTTGTCTCTGTTTTTTCTTTTGCCCTACCCAGGTACGTGGGGAGTTTCTTGCCTTTTGGGAGGTCTGAGGTCTTCTGCCAGCGTTCAGTAGGTGTTCTGTAGGAGTTGTTGCACATGTAGATGTATTTCTGATGTATTTGTGGGTTGGAAGGTGATCTGCACCTCTTACTCTTCCGCTATCTTGAAGCTCTTCCTGAGTACCGTTTAAAAAACAGGTTAAACCCATTGAAAAGTTAGTTAAAAGCACTTTCTACTTTGGAAAAAACCTCAAAACTTTATCAAGACTTTAGGTGCATAGGTGATCTTTGCATTTTGTGTTTTGTTTTTCCCCATCTGTATCCAAGATATGTCCATGTCCTGTAGTTACTGCTTTGACCCGCATTATTCTTTCTCTACCCTCAGCCACTTTCCTGACTCAGGTGCTCATTGTCTCTTTCATGTTGAATTTCATCAGTTGGTAGACTGATCTTATGTCTAGTCTCATTTTTTTAAAAAGTTACTAGTGATAAATATTTGTGCTCTTCAGCAGTATTTTCAATTCTCTTCGTTCCAGCACAAGGTAAAGCTGCACTATTTTGTCCCTGTGTGGAATGTGAGATGTGACATGTGTCACTTCTTGTTGGGAACCTATCAGGACAAGGGCTCAAGTCACATGTCCCCTACCCTCTTTTGCTATTATTGCCGGTGATGCTCACATGTGAAGGCTCTGCCAGCCAGCGTCGTTGAATGAGGATGAAATGGAATAGCACCCTTGTCTCCACCCTAAACCTGAGACAAACCAAGAAATAAATTTTAGTTGTTTTAAGCCACTGAGAATTTTAGATTTTTGACTGCAATATAACATAGACTTTCTTTACTGATAGACCATTCTACTCACAAAATAAATCTTTGAAGAGTAGTCTTTTCAGTATGCAAATCTTGTGCTGTTACCACTGTGCTCAGAATTCTTTTGTGGGACCCCAAGATAGATAAAACAAAATTCCTAACTCTGGTACCCAAGGCCCTTTATGAACTGGCTTCTAATTATTAAAACTAATAAAAGAATTTATTAATGTGACAAATTTTAAAAATATATAGATTTCCTATATATAATATAATGGAGTGAAAAAATTTTCAGTTATATCATCAGCTTTCCCTCTTTCTCCCTACATATACTCTTTAACTGTGCCATTTATAGTACACATTTAAATAATACCCGTTTCTAGGTCTTTACCAAATTTAACTCAATATGGATTTTCCTTTAACAGATGACTATAATCTTCTTTCATCCTAAACTTTTAGTATTCACAACAATCAGTGGGGAAAGTATATTTATTGTGACAAACGAGAGGAGCTTGTGTTTGGGTGTCATAGAGAGATGGGTGGGGAATCCTGCCGGGATCATTTACTAGTTGCATCACCTGAGACCTGATTTCTAACTGCTTTGAATTTCAGACCCCTCCTTTACAGAATTAGGATGACAATCCCTACCATAGACAATCGTGAGGTTTAAATTAAATCATGCATTTAAAGGGCTTGACATAGAGGTAGAGCTCAATTATTACTGGTTCATTCTTTTGCAGATGAGAATATAGAAGCTCAGAGTTGAACACCAGATAAGTTTCTACTCTTTTCCAGGTTTTGGCCTTCCAGGCTTTGTACATTCAAAACTGATTTAAATTTCCTTTTTCCTTCCAGATTGTCACTTCCTTTAGTTCCTTTTCTTTATTCTTCAATATCTATGAACCCTGCTGTGGTTGGGGGAGAGGAGGCTGCACAGAGACAATACTGACATCACAAGAGCCCTCGAAGCCTTCTTGGAATCATATGGAATCCTTAGGTGGTGATTTGGAAAGTACTGCTAGAAGCATCTCTCATCACTTCTGAAAGGTATATATCCTTCAGTCTATCCCTGACAAGTGCTTTAGGGAAGTAATTTCTTGTGACTACAGGTAAAAAAAATCTGCAAATTAAGGCTCATAAACATGTGGAGGATTCTTTCTCGTAATGGTGATGTCTCAAGGCAATATATCAGGGCAGCTTGGGATCTGTTGGTAACTCAGAAAAATAAGAAACCAGATACTTCTTAATATTACTGTCATTATATTGTCAATTGTCTTTTTTTAACACCAGAGATTTTAAAGAGGTAGGAATTAGAATGTCTATTAGTGTCATATATTCAATAGCTTTTGGAATGTAGGAAATATCCTTGCTGCTCGGAGAATCATTTCTTCCTCTTGAACAAAGAAATGTCAGCATTTTTAGTGGTGAAACTCCCAAATTTCGTTCAGTTCTTTACCATATGTAAACTATTATGCCATAATAAAAATTATGTTTAAAAAACCCAACAATGTAAAAGCATAGGAAAAGGTAGAGTAAACATGTTAAAAATATATGCAATATAAGCATGATTTATAAGAAAAAAACCAATCTGTAGATATTTACAAGGAAACACAGCAAGATGTTAATAGTGGACATCTCTGCAGAGTGATGTTAGGTGATCTTTAGTTTCTATTTCTTAATTTACTGTATTTTCTAAAGTTTGTACAATGACCCACATATTTTATTGCTATTATAAATGTAATTACTCACATATATGTATATATATGAAATTCATCTATTTTGCATATTTCTGAAATTGGTCACATTACAGAGCTCTTATTAATTCTTGTTAGTGCTATCAGTTGACTTACTATTTAGCAGCCCAGAAACATGTTAAATAATAGTCAATAACCATGTGTTAGTTGTGATTTTAAAAGAAATTCTCTACTATGTTATTATCGGTACGCTAGCTCTCATTTTTACATAAATATTATTTATTAAGTTACAGAAACCCCATTTTTAGACTTAGGTCTCAAATGCCTATTTGGCATCCTGCTTGAGTGTCGTGCCAGCCCGTTAGAGACAGTTCATTTTTCACTGTTATGCCTTCTCCTCTTCTTCCTTTTAATAATAGACTCCCCTAAGGTGCAGCTGAGCATATGGCTGTCCTCCTAGAGGCCATGTGAGGTGTAAGTAAGCTTTGTCTAGTGTGATGGGAGCAGAAGTGATGTCTTCAACTTCTGGATCATGTTATTATAAGGAAGTGGTTTGCATTCCACTCCTTCCCTTTCCGCTGGCTGGAATTAGGCAACAACAGTGTCTACTGCCTCAGATCTATGTTGCCACTTCTGAGGATGTAGCAACAACTAATTCTATTATGAGTGTCTAGCCTGTGTGTCCAAAGCAGCATAGTTCAAAATCTTAATCTCTCCTGCCCCTTTCTTCACATCTTCTCTTCCTTGAAATGCCTCATTGTTATGAGTTACCACACCTACTTCATTCAGCAAATCTGTCCCCATATTTTCAAAATATATCTCCAACCGAACCATTCCTTAACATTTTTCTCCCTGGGCTAGACTAGTCTGATGATATTCTCTTAACTGTTCTATTCTTGTGGCTTATAATAAGTTCCCCACATAGTAGAGTGCCTTTTTTTTTTTTTTTTTTGCGGTACGCGGGCCTCTCAGTGCCGCGGCCTCTCCCGTTGCGGGAGCACAGGCCCCGGACGCACAGGCCCAGCGGCCATGGCTCACGGGCCCAGCCGCTCCGTGGCACGTGGGATCCTCCCATACCGGGGCACGAACCCGCGTCCCCTGCACCGGCAGGCGGACCCCCAACCACTGTGCCACCAGGGAAGCCCCTAGAGTGCCTTTTTAAAAATGGAAATCAGGTTACATCACTTCCGCTTAAAACTCTCCAATTGGCATCCGTTAACACTTAAAATTATAGCAAGAAAATTTCTTTGAGATCTGGCCTATGTCTTCTTCTCCTGCTATATCTCTTACCATTTTCTTCCTACCCAACTCTTATCTACCGACACTGGCTTTCCTACTGCCCCCAAGACATACCATCCTTATTCTCACCTTGGGGACTTTATATTTGTTCTCTGCTTTCAAAGTTCTTCTTTCAAATATTGTCTTAGCAAACTCTTCTCTGCATCATCCAAACTTATCTGAGCAGTTTTTTCCCACTTGCCTTCTAAAATAGCTGTTTCTTTCTAAATGACACATTTCCTTCCTTCATAAGGTGATCTAACACCTTAGTATTACCTGAAATTATATTATTTATTCTTTTATTAAAATATTTAATATATTTTTCTGTCACTATAATATAAATTCCATGGTGGTAGGGATGTTGTATTGCTTATCCTATACTTCCAGAACTTAAACAGCACCTGGAACAGAATGGGTACTCAAAAAATATTTGTTTCATAAATCAATATTTAGTATTACATAAAATGATCAATTTTATCTGTTGATATACTTAATTTATTAATATATTTGCTACTATACTTTTATTTCTAGACTAAACTCTTCTTGATCATGCTCCCTTTTATTTGATGTTAGATAATTTTTTCCTAGTATTTTTATTATTTATAGATGAGACTAATCAATAGATTTTGGGGTTATCTTTAAAAGCTTCATAAAATGAACTGCAGTCTTCTACATTTTTTCTATGCCTCAACATATTCTATAGAAGAAATATTATCTGTTCCTTGTTAATATGAAAGAAAACACCCATGAAATTGCTAAAACCAGGATAGTTAAATAATTATTTTATTACTTTAAAAATCCTTTAATGATTAACAGTATAACTAGGTATTTGATTTCTTCTTTTTCAATAATAATTCATTTTTTCCTAGAAAAATATTAATCTTATTGAAATTTTCCAGTTTAATACCAATGACATTTTATACAATTTTATGATGATTTTAATACCTATCTTTGGTAGTCTTATCCCCTTCTCATTCACAGGTGTGTGTGTGTGTGTGTGTGTGTGTGTGTGTGTGTTTGGTAGTTTAGATTGGCCAAAAGTAACTTCTGCCTGGAAAGAACACATTTTTTCTCAAGTTACCTCTCTTCCTTTCCTCCTTAAATGGATACCTCCTACTTATTCTTTATGACTCAATTTAAACAGAACTTCCTTAGGAAAGTCACACTGATTGCCTCATTTCAGTGAGGTTCCAACTGCAGTCCACCATATCTCAATGTATAGTTAACTTCGGCTAACTATAAGCAGTTATTGAAAAAAATAAGCAAGATAAAACACAGTACCTATATATATATGTGGCTTGGAAGTGACCTGTGTAGGGTTTCTGGAGAGCTGGAAATTTTCTATTTCTTAATTTGGTGATGTTAAATGGATTGTTACTTAGTGATAATTTACTGAACTGTATAATTGTTTTTATACATCCTGAAAATTTCTGATGTTACATTTCACAATAAATGGTTTTTAAAACTTGATACACTATTCTTATTTTTCTCTTTTTTTCTGGTGAGAACTTCACCACAGAGTTGACAATTGTCTAAAGACAGAACTTGGGCACTGTTGATTTGACAATTTGGAGTTAGCAAAAGATTTAAAGTAGGAAACTCACCATAAAATTAGAAGAACAAACCTAGAAGTAGGGAAACCAGTTATGAAGCCATTTCAATAGTTCCTTTGAGACTTTGCTTCTGGAAAGGATGGAGTTACAGTAACTAGATTTACCTTCACACCTGACTCAACCAGATCACGAACAAAATGCATGAGGTAATAGTTTTAAAGGCAGTGTATATCAGACAATAAAGGACAGTGATTCTTTTTTATTTTTAACATCGTTATTGGAGTATAACTGCTTTACAATGGTGTGTTAGTTTCTGCTTTATAACAAAGTGAATCAGCTATACATATACATATATCCCCATATCTCCTCCCTCTTGCATCTCCCTCACACCCTCCTATCCCACCCTTCTAGGTGGTCACAAAGCACGGAGCTGTTCTCCCTGTGCCATGCAGCTGCTTCCCACTAGCTATCTATTTTACATTTGGTAGTGTATATTAGTCCATGTCACTCTCTCACTTCATCCCAGCTTGCGTTTCCCAATCCTCGTGTCCTCAAGTCCATTCTCTAAGTCTGCGTCTTTATTCCTGTCCTGCCCCTAGGTCCTTCAGAACCTTTTTTTTTTTTTTTTAGATTCCATATATATGTGTTAGCATACGGTATTTATTTTTCTCTTTCTGACTTACTTCACTCTGTATGACAGTCTCTAGGTCCATCCACCTCACTACAAATAACTCAATTTCGTTTCTTTTTATGGCTGAGTAATATTCCATTGTATATATGTGGCACATCTTCTTTATCTATTCATCTGTCAGTGGGCACTTAGGTTGCTTCCATGTCCTGGCTATTGTAAGTAGTGCTGCAATGAACATTGTGGTACATGACTCTTTTTGAATTATGGTTTTCTCAGGGTATATGTACAGTAGTGGGATTGCTGGGTGTATGGTAGTTCTAATTTTAGTTTTTTAAGGAACCTCCATACTGTTCTCCATAGTGGCTGTATCAATTTACATTATCACCAACAGTGCAAGAGGGTTCCCTTTTCTCCACACCCTCTCCAGCATTTGTTGTTTGTATATTTTTCGATGATAGCCATTCTGACTGGTGTGAGGTGATATCTCATTGTAGTTTTGATTTGCCTTTCTCTAATGATTAGTGATGTTGAGCATTTTTTCATATGTTTGTTGGCAATCTAGGACAGTGATTCTTGAGACACTGGAAACAAATGAGGTGAGGCCTACAGTTCTCCAAGTGAATTTCTTGACAGTGAGTCCAAGCCCTTGTGTAGGGAGGAAGAATCCAGGCAGAGCCCAGCAGACTCCTTAAGTAGATGAGATGGAGCTGACCATCTGGGGAGATGAAGGCAGTTAGAGTTCACAGGACAAAGTGTTGGAGAGGGGAGAGCTACACAGAAAGAGAACTTCTAAGATAGGCAGAGTCACCCTCTAGTATTTAGCTGATTATCAGCTCATTCATGTAAGGAAATTATCTAGGACAATCCAAAAGGATTAGATAGAACAATGTCTAAGATTCATACAAGAACTGGAATAGTGCCTGTTCCTACCAGTCAGACTGGAAAAGCTTATGATACATGGGGCTTTAGGTAGGGTACCCAAGAGAGTCTTGGTTCATTAGTTGGAAATAATTAGCCTAAAGGTTGCTCTGGTTCTGCCTAACAAAGCTTAAAAACAAGACATAATAAGATCTGTTTCTAAAAAACTTAGCTGCATTCCAGGACAAACTTCAAGAATATTTATAGTAATACGGAAATATCTAGTGCCCAATAAGGTAAAATTCATAGTGTCTGGCATCTAATAAAAATTATTTGACTTTCAGAAAAGATGGACAATATGACCAATAATAAGTAGAAAAACAATCAATTAAAATATACCTAGAATTTAAACAGATGCTAGAATTAGCAGACAAGGACATCAAAAGTTATAACTGTATACATTTTATATGTTCAAAATGTTTTGCAGAGACATAAAAGCTTTAAAAATTACAAACAAACTCCCCCAAACAAAAACTACAATGTCTGAGATGTAAGATACACTGGATGGGATTAATAGTTGATTGGATTTTGAAGAAGAAAAGATCAAGAAAATATTAAATTTGAATACACAGCAATATGAACTTTCCAGAGATAAAAAGCAAAATAATGCACAGAACATCAGTGATTTATGAAACAGTTTCAAGAGAACGACTATATGTGTAATTGGACTCCCCAAAGGAGAAGAGAGAGAGAGTAGGAGACAGGAAGAAAAAATTGAGGAAATAATGGCTGAAAATTTTCCAAATTTTAAGAAAAGCTATAAACCCACAGATACAAGAAGTTCAACAAATCTCAAGCACAGAAACATGAAAAAAATATAACAAGGCATACAACAATTAAAATAATAATAATCTGCTAGAAAAATCTTTAAAGGATTCAGTGAAAAAAGACATGTACAAATGTCTTAGAACAAAGTCAAGAGTGATAGCAAATTTTTCTTCAAAAAGTATGTAAGAAGACAGTAGAACATCTTTAAAGTACTAGGAAAAAACTCTAAAACTAGAAGACTATACCAAATAAAAATATCTTTCGAAAAAGAAGGTAAAATATTTTTTATACATATAAGAGCTGGAAGAATCCAACACCAGAAGAACCACACTAAGAACATATTTTAAAAAGTTCTTCAGATAGAAAGAAAATGATATCTCTCCATTTATTTAAGTCTTCTTTGCTTTCTTTAATCAGTGTTCTGCAGTTTTCAGCATATGAATATTTCATATATTTTATTATATTTACACCCAATTATTCGTGTGTGGTGCTATTATAAATGACACCAGTTTTTAAAATGTTTAATTTCTAATTTTTCATTGCTAGTATATAGAAACGCAATTGATTTTTGTATGTAGATCTTGTATCCTATAATCTTGCAGTAATCTGTGGGTATGGTGAATTACATTAATTAATTTTCAAATGGAACTACAGCTTGCCCCCCAATATTAATTGGCCAGAGAGCAGGGCCAAACAACAGTCTGATCCAAGGATGTCAGTCTCAGTCGAGGTTGCTTTTGTGTTATTTTTCTATAGAATCAAGAAATAAACTACATGAAATATAAACCAGATAGCAAGAACAAGACAGCATGAGAAAGTATCCCCTCACAAACTCACTTATACCTAAGAGAGCATGCTGTCAGTTCAGTGGTCCTAGCAGTCAGTGTGGATAGAGGATCCATAACCATGGGTGATTTCTGTCTTTTATTCTTCTTTATCATTTTTTTATCTGAGAGGGTACTCTTTCAGTTCACTTCAAGTTATTTCATCCTAATGTTTGCATCTGGGTTAATCTTTCTTGCTGCAATACAGGTTTACAACCTACACTGTTTTGTTGTTCACATTCAGTGTTGC
Source organism: Phocoena sinus (assembly GCF_008692025.1). Taxonomy (NCBI): domain Eukaryota; kingdom Metazoa; phylum Chordata; class Mammalia; order Artiodactyla; family Phocoenidae; genus Phocoena; species Phocoena sinus. The sequence continues at coordinate 39,431,948 of NC_045774.1, forward strand.
ACCACTGAGCCTGCTACTCAAGGTTTCAATACAGGCCTAGCCATGACATACCATAATAAGCTTATGATCAGTATGTGCAAAGAAATTCTGGTAATCATACAAAAAGGACTTAAACAACATTTCAGAAATATATATATATTCCTGAAGGATTAAAGAAGTGTGTAAATAATCACAAATTTTAAAATGTTATATGCACACCAGAAAACTACTAGAGCTCATCAATGAATTCAGTAAAGTTGCAGGATACAAAATTAATATATAGAAATTTGTTGCATTTCTATACACTAACAATGAAATATCAGAAAGAGAAATTAAGAAAACAATCACATTTAACATCACATCAAAAAGAATAAAATACCTAGGAGTAAACCTACCTGAGGAGGTAAAAGGCCTGTACTCTGAAAACTCTAAGATGCTGACGAAAGAAATTGAGGACAACACAAACAGATGGAAAGATAAAGGGAACCCTCCTACATTTTTGGTGAGATGTAAATTGGTGCAGCCACTCTGGAGAACAGTATGGAGGTTCCTTTAAAAACTAAAAATAGAGCTACCGTATTATTCAACAATGCCACTTCTGGGCATATATCTGGAAAAGACAAAAACTCTAATATGAAAAGATACATGCACCGCAACTTTCACAGCATCACTATTTGCAATAGCCAAGACATGGAAGCAACCTAAGTGACAGATCATTGACAGATGAATGGATAAAGAAGATGTGGTATGTACACACCATAGAATATTACTCAGTCATAAAAAAGAATGAATGCCATTTGTAGCAACATGGGTGGACCTAGAGATTATCATATTAAATGAAGTAACTCAGAGAAAGATAAATAAATTATACCACTTATAAGTGGAATCTAAAACAGTGATACAAATGAACTTATTTACAAAACAGAAATTGACTGACAGACGTAGAAAACAAACTTACATTTACCAAAGGGTAAGTGCAGGGAGAGAGAAATTAGGAGATTGGGATTAACAGATATACACTACTATATATAAAAGAGATAAACAACAAAGGTCCTACTGTATAGCACAAAGAACTATATTCAATATCGTGTAATAAACCATAATGGAAAAGAATATTAAAAAGTTATATATATGTACTTCCCTGGTGTTGCAGTGGTTAAGAATCTGCCTGCCAATGCAGGGGACATGGGTTCCATCCCTGGTCCGGGAAGATCCCACATGCCGTGAAGCAGCTAAGCCCGTGCACCACAGCTACTGAGGCCCGTGCACCCTACAGCCTGTGCGCCACAACTACTGAGCCCATGTGCTGCAACTGTTGAAACCCACGCGCCTAGAGCCTGTGCTCTGCAACAAGAGAAGCCACTGCAATGAGAAGCCTGCGCACCGCGTTTAAGAGTAGCCCTGGCTCGCAGCAACTAGAGAAAGCCCACGTGCAGCAATGAAAACCCAACGCAATGGAAAAAAAAAATGTTTATATATACATATATATATATATAAATTACTTTGCTCTATACCTGAATCTAACACAACATTGTAAATCAACTATACTTCAATTTAAAAATGTTATATGCAATAAACATGATATAAGTTGAAAAGAGAAAAAACTGGAAAAACTGGATCAATTTTTCCTGGAAAAGGATATTATAATAATTGTCTTTAAATATTGAGAGGATTGCTGCATAGGAGAAAGAATTAATTTTGTTATATTTAAGTAGAAAACTAAGACTAATGGGTGGAAATATTAAGAAAGGGAGATTTAAAAGTCAATGTAAGGAATAACTTTAGAGCAATTAGAGCTGCTAAAAAATTGAATGACCCAGTTTTTAGGTAATGAATTCCCTCTTATTGGTAATGTCAGACAGAGGTAGAAGGGGCATATGTCAGAAATGCTGTCAGTAAAATTTCTGAACTGGTAAGAGTTTGTAAAAAAAAGGGATTTCTAATTTTTTTTCCCTAAAGAGCCCAATTAAAGTAGGTCAACAAAAATATTTTTAGAAGGGAGAGAACACTACCTTGGAGACAGAAACATTTAAATCTCTTTCAGACTGAAGAGGCACAAGGACTTTATGTCCAAACAAGCATTTTGAAAAATCTCAGTCCTGTTCATGAAGGAAAAATTCTGTAAAACCCCATTTAATTAGAATATTAGGATCAGGCTATTTTGTGTCTCTGAGAATAATGGAGATGTACTCTCTCTTCTTGTCCCTTCGTAGTATTTCAGAATGTTTGTTCAAAGAATAGCTGTTTACAAAAATTAGCATATTGCTTTTCTGTCCCTTGTAAATTAGCATCCCTAAGTGGCTAAAAGATTTTTCTAGGCTTCCAAGGGTCTCTATAGCATTCATCAGAGTAACTGAAGCTGAATACATTTTTTTGCTTGCACAAATTTGTTGCTAAGAAGAAAATTTGGTACATCTACTTATGTAATGCTGCTTATCCTTCTCCCTAGGAAACACCCCAATTTTCACAATGTTAGAGAGCCCCAAACTTAGCCAAAGCATGCTTTGTGTTTCTTTCAGGATACTGGGCAACAGGGTAGTCTATGGGATAAAAAAAATTCATTACCTCTGTCATTAGAAGACTGAACCTAAACAAAAGCCTTTTTAAAATAAGCAATGTCTGTCATGAAGTGTTTAATGGTGCCAGTTTCAAATAAGTCTTTATTTTAAAGGACATGAATTGTATTTTCTGCTAATCTAGGGTGCTGATAAAACTTATATTCAAGAATTCAGAATACTTAGAAATGGCATCTCAAATGAGATTCTTAAACTACCACTATACCAACTTTGCTACAAATGTAGGTCCTTCAAATTTTGTGACAGGCTTAATAGAGTATGTATTTCTGGTCTGCTTAGCCATCCTATTTGTTCTTGGGTCTGGAACTGACACTTCCAGGTGGAATTCACCCGTGACAAGCTACAGGTCATCATCTAGCTTGCCTCTGCTTTCTTCTGGCATAGTCATGATGGGATTACAGACATCTTCTATTTCTTTCTGTTAGCACTTTCATCTTCCTGACCAGCAGTCTGATTCCTAGCCAGCCAATTGGATAATAATGCTTTTTTTGTCTTTGTTATTGATCGTAACTTAGTACTTTCTCGTCTCTAACATGAATTTTTTTGTGGAAAGATTTATGTCAGTTTCTAAGAAGAGACCTTGAACTCCCTGCTTTGTATTTCTCAGACTCTTAAACCATGTGTTTAATATCTTATTTGTTACAAATTATTTTAATATTGTCATTTTGCCTGTACTTATCTAAGCAGCATACATTTAAAAAATGCTGTTAGCATTAATGTAAAAACTTAATTTGTGTGTCTGTGATTTCAAGTTTGTCAACACGTTCTTATCTGTGTTTAATGCCTTCTTGCATTCATAAATCTGAACAAGGGCATTAGGCTAGTTAACTGAGTAAGTAGTATATATTTGTGTGTGTTGGGGGGTGGAGGGGATTGATATTTTATGCCTAGTCTAGTAGTTATTATGTCACCATCAGCCCCAATATCAGAGAACATTAAGTAAGTATGACATCCAAGGTGTACCAAGAGGTAAAGCTAGTCTTCTAAAGCTATTCTTTGGGTTCTTGAGTCTTCTGAAGCTATTCTTTGGGTTCTTGAGCTTGAACTTGGCAACCAAATGATTGACCTTTGATTTGTCAAACTATTCTCCACCAAAATGGGTCTCCGGGTTTAGACTTGACTTCAAAGTTTCCATTTTGAATAGGGAACTTGGTAATATCAAAAAAGTCTCTTCCAAGGACCAAATCATTACTTGACCCTATACAGCAATATTCTTGTCCAAAGAATAAGAACTAACACAATGAGTTGGCCTTTCCTGATTCAAGTTCTTATTAAATAAAAGATCGCTTTCTTTTCTCTGTAAAGGAAAAACACAATTTTAGTATAAATCATAAATTACAAGGAGGTGTGCTTCAATATTTAAAGTGGAATGAATGATATAAAGTTTTAAATTGTGAAGAATTAGGATTGATTCTTTTTCATGGTATAATTTTGACCCTCCCAAGTGTTTAATGGTCATGTAATTAAACAGTTTTTCTGCTTTCCCTACTTATCCACATTTGGATTAATGTGGATAATCCAAATCAGTATCTGTATCTGGATACTGATCAAGTTCTTTATTTTCTAGCTCTAAATTTTCCTATATACAGATCCAATGCCTTAGTAATAAGAAATTAAATGTTAAATGAAAACTCAATTGAAGGTCATTTTGTCTTATTCCATTACAGCAGAACCACAAAATACCACACTTAGTGAGATCTGACTTTCCGTATAATTTTCTACCCAATGATATAATATCTTTATAATTTGCTTCTTTTCTGAGCCAGTTTCTTTATTAGCAAAATGTCTATTTGGCAGTAATATTTTGTCCTTTTTAAAATGTGGAAAAAAACCCCTCCACCTGCATTTCAGTTGTCAGTGGATTTAGAGTTTTGGTCTTTGTTTGACTCACCTACTATTTGTCCTACTAAGAGACCTTAGCAGGTGTAGGGAAATGTAGTGGGTTTTGAAGGACATGCAGATAGAAAAAGGAAAAAATATCAAATTCAAGGACAATAGGTGAACAATCACCTAACTTTCTCACGGTGGTAATTTATTACATCCGGAAATGCTGGGCTCTTCAATTTTTTTATTTCATTGTGGAAATTGTGAGGAGAGAACAGGATATAATATGCCAGAAGTATGTCAAAAAAAATGAGATGAAAACAGAAAATAATGAGACAAACTCTTTTCATTTTCTACATGAAACAGCAAAGGAAGATGTGTCTTTTCATCTTGTCCAAATGTCATATTCCATTATTTCCTTTTGGAAGTTTTTTCAAAAAAATCTGGATTCTTTGCTCTGGTCTTCTTTGTAGCAATTAGTGTTACAGTTAAGGTTTTTGATACCTATTGGGGATTATCAACGTCAACAAGATTTGAGGACCAGAAATTGTAGGCAGTAAACAATGAATTGAAGTGAGAAAATTGTGAAAAGTATAATGTTTTGCACAATGTAAATTATTGCATCTATTATTAGTAATAACATTAAATGCCTTTTGTAATTTACTTGAATGTTATGATTTATTTTTATTATTTTCATGCTTGTAAGGGTTTACATTTAAGGGAAATGCCAAGGTGTTCAATCTTTCTAACATTTTATTAAATATTAAAATTGGGTTTTTTTGGATGTAATTTTATTTACTCCTTAGCTGATTTGATGTTTGAACCTGAATTATATTCACCCAGGTACAAGTGAGGGGAAAATTGGGATAGGGATTTATTTTCTCTCATGTTTAACTGGTTTTTTTGTACTGTCTTGAAATATACATGCTACTTTTCTGGCATTTAATCATTACTGCATAGCTCAATATACACTTTTTTATAGAAATCTGGCCTATTTATTTTCAAAGATTGTGTTTTTGAAATATTATGAACATTTGAATCCTTGAGATCAGATTACATGTGAACAGGAATAATAATAGTAAAAAAATACAGAGGAACAATGACAATATAGACAACATTTATATTTGGTTTTGAATTATGTTTTGAGCTAGAGTTGAACAATGTCATAATTGATATTCTATGAACTACAGTACTTCCAACAAAATAATGTCTCAAGGTGTGTTAGAACCAGCTTAATTCCCAGTTCAGTATCTTATCATTTATAATTTTGTGGGGAATGCTTAAATTGGTTGCATTTGTGAACTTAATTTAAAATGTTGTCTCTTTGCTCCCTCTCATCTTACTATTATATCATATCATTTTGTATTTCTTTGGGACTAGGAAAATAAATGTTTATAATTTTTAAAAGATGTAGTTTAGCAACTAAACTGCTGGCTAAATGTAGAACAAGTAGATACAGATAAGGTTAATATCAATAAGAACCATTGCAAAGAGAAGAGATAATCACCTAGTAGGAAAAACTTGGAATATGTAGTCAAGAGATCTGGATTTACCAATGGATTTACAACTAATTTTCTATTTCTTCTTTTTCCAATTCACCTCTCTGAGTCTTAGTTTTCTTATCTGCAAAATGTGGCTTAGAACTTCTATTACTTCAAATGTTTGCAAAAGGAAGTGAGATATCAACTACAATGCAACAGCCACAATAAAAAGATAACCTTTTCCATAGGTAGCTTACTGGGTTGTTGTATGAATCAAGTTAATAATATAGAGCTTTATAAACTCTAAACTAAACAAATACTTTTTTTTTTTTTTGCGGTACGCGGGCCTCTCACTGTTGTGGCCTCTCCCGTTGCGGAGCACAGGCTCCAGACGCGCAGGCTCAGCAGCCATGGCTCACGGGCGCAGCCGCGGTGGGATCTTCCCAGACCCGGGCACGAGCCCGTGTCCTCTGCATCGGCAGGCGGACTCTCAACCAGTGCACCACCAGGGAAGCCCACAAATACTATTTTTAACAAAACGATAACTGGGTAATGCTGAGAGAGAGTACTGAACGTGAGTTTGGACTGTAAACTCCAGTGAAGAGAATTGTGTCAATAAGCTTGTGCTTGTTGAGGTACAATGAGGAGGATTTGGTGAGAGAATGAGAGACCTGTTTAGACAAGACAGGGTTGGGTACAACTGGATACCATTTTTTAGGGTTAGTCTTTGATTTATACCAGCATAATCATGTACTTCAAAAATTGCAAACTTTTTGCATAAGCATGATAATTTTATTTGCCTTATCTTTACAAGGGAGATACATTACAACCTAAATGACAGATGAAGAAACTGAGAGACCAAGTGGTTAAATGCCTTAGCCAAGGTCATAAAACTAATGAATGTCTGGGCCAGTATCAAACCCTGGGATTCTTAACTCGTAAGGTGGTGTGGTTTCTGCCACATTGTCAGTGATGGTTTGGATATGGGTTGATGAAGTAATGAATATGGATAAAAGTTTAAAATGCTTGGACCCAATATCTGTTTTTTGAATCCATCATTTTCTGCCAGGAGAGTGCTGAAGCCAGGAAAGTGCTCCCTCAGTGAGAATTAGAGGAAGAAACCACTTGAATCACATATGAAACATTCAGCCCAATCAAAGCAACCTTCAAGAGCTGAAAAGTAACCACAGCTTTGAGAGTCCATGCAAGTAAGCCAATAAATCATGATATTTATTAAATGTCCCATTAAAGTGTCACTGAGATCTAGTCCTTTACCTACATGACTTCAAAGTTGCCAAATTTAAAGATGGTAACAAATAGCAAAATACCTGGAACTTCTAGGAAGGACAGGGGAAGGAGGTGAACCACTCTTTCCCTGGGGAAAAAACAGTGCTATTGATATATTTTTGCAGTTAAATTCTATAAGGAAGATATGACAAAGAAAATTCTTGTGTAATGACAGAGATTTTGAGGTTCCTAAAATGTGTACTATTTCAGGAAATATTTAATGTTGTAACATCATTGCTTAACAGAATAATTTGGACACCTTTAGAGAGTGTTTCTGTGATTTGATCTGCTTATTAAAATACTTGTATTTGAAGGGTTTAGGTTTATTTTATACTTTTTATCTTTTCCCTTTCTCATGTTTTTTTCATATGTAGGTATCCTTTGAACATTTATTGACCATGTTTTAGTAACTATGAGTGCATCAATTTATCACATTACAATTTATATTTGATAATTATTTATATAAAAAAGAATCACTTACCTAGCATAGAAAATAACTAATTTCACTTAAATGAGGTTTTGAAATAAATTATGGTGGATAGAAGAGGATCCAGGTCCATAGGCTCTGCTTCTTATGGTAGTATTTTGTAGATATGTAGTAGAATCTCAGTAAATGTTACCTGAATCATTGAAAAAATAGATGGGATTATCTCTGAGCCTTAGTTTCCTCATATATAAAAGGAAGATAAAAATACCTATAATAGTGTTGTTTTTAATGAGGAAATTTATATCTAATTTCTATTGTAGTGACTGGAACACAACAGCTGCTTAAAAATCATAGGTGTTACATAAATATCAGTTTCCTCTCCCACTTCCTGTTCTTTTTCCTCTGATTTATTTTAGGTGGAAATCTTTCTAAAATGTTGCGTATACTTTTCAAAAAATAAAGGTATCTAAAGTAATTTTAATGAAGACTAAGAGCATAGTAATAACGAGCATTAATTGAGTTTTTACTGTGTTCTAAGAGCCATAGGAATTATTATTCTCTTCTTAAATATGAGGAAATCAAAGCTCAGATGGGAAAAACAATATCCCCAAAGCCATGTAGTCATTAAAAGGAGTCAGAGTTTGAATCTAAGTTTTTGGACTGCCAAGTTCCTGTGCTTAGCCCTAATGCCATACTGTCATGGTTATGAATAGTGATTCTCATATTGGGCTTGAATACAGGGAAACAGTTAGAAATTACTAATGCTTGTTTGTCCTACACTGAATATTCTAAGTAGACTAATACTAATGTGCTTTTAAAAGTTCAGGCTGTTTTTGATGATTTTTTGTTCTTATGCCTATTAACTTAAGTCATTTTTTCCTTCATAGTCCAGGAGAGAGTGCTTTTATTTCACTGCACTGCTGTTTTGTAGGTTGAGAAATCATATAACAATATGTTTAAGAATCTGGATAAGACAAAAGTAAATATGCCTGAGGACTTCTTCTCTTACTAAAAGACATAAAATTTAGTGCCTGAACTTCTGAGGTGAACTCATTACTAATCCAACTAATGCTTATTAAGTGTTGGGCATTAGGTGGCACACAAAAATGGGAAAGACTTGTCCCTTACCCATAGACTTTACAATGAAGTCATACAAGGTACAATATTATATACGGATAAAAAGCTACAAGATAGGTTGTATTTCTAAATCAGAGAATACTCATTTTTAAGTTGGGGAGAAGACAATATAAAAATTGTGAGCATACCTGGAGCAGAGAGTATCAGTAGATTTTCCTTAAGTTGAATTGAATTCCTTAAGTTGAATTCCAAGATACTAAAGGTCTTAATGAATATAAAGAGCAAATAATAAAGGACAGCAAATACATGGACAGAAATTAAACAGTAGGAAAGCTTATGTTCTGAATAATGTCTTCTGAATAAGTGTATTTTAACTAAATTCTTGAGTTGGAATATAAAGATAAAATGAGTTGTTTTTGTGTGTACCCCTTCCCTTACCCAACACCTGTTCCATTTCTGTGCTGTGCTGAAATTGACTGGTAGCTATTTCTCTAGCGTTTACTAGTATGGAAGATTGTATTTTCCAAAAGTGGCTGCAACAATATTTGCCATCACATATGCTCTTCAGCAAAGCAACAATAGAACATATTTCTGGACAGCAGAAAGCAGATGGAAGTGAATGTATGACTAAACAGAGCAAAAGAAATTATGGTCCAGATCACTCTATGTAAGGGCTGCAGGGGAGGGAGGAGCCAATCTCTCAGTGAAAATCTTGGGGGTAAGGAGTAGAGTTGAAATCAGGAGCATTGAAGATATCTCTTACAAAATTGCTTCCTCTGGTCTTACCCCTCCCACCTGCACATGCCTATGTGCTAAACAGGCAGCTGGGATTTACCCACATGCAAAAAAATTGAGCAAAGGGCTTTCTCTAGAACAATTGAAAAATTTTTCTGAGGAAGAGCTAAGGTTGCCTGAGGTGGATTTTAGTGTCTAGAGAAAACCCTATTTATGTTGACATCTGGGGACCTAAGCCTCCAGGTAGACTTCTTATCTGTACTCTCCAACTTGAAACTTGCCCTTTGACAAGCTCTACCCAATGACTCAGATCTCTGTCTTCCTTCCCTTTCAAATGCATAAATGCAACAGCAGAGGAAACCACCCAACTACCTTGAATCATCAGCCTATTCATTTATTATTAAAAGTAAAGGGACCTCTAGATGTCATTAGACCTGTGATATACTGTGAGTATATATACTCATATACTGTGAGTATTACCAGCGGCATAGAAGAGAAAGATCATAATTAACAAAACAACAAAACCCAGGGCAAGCAGAGGTAATTTGGGACAAAAAGAATACTAAAAATGATAATTTCTATATTTAGGGAAATTCAAAAGTTATTATATTCCCATAAACAGAAGAAAATAATTTAAAAAATGAATGATCAGAGAAAACAGGAGGTTTTGGATATTTAAAAAAGAGAATTGCCAAAATATCTTTTAATGAAAGAGCTAGAAGGTGAAATCGATCAAGGCTTCTAATATGTAGGAAGAAAAAAAAGATAGAAAATATGAAAAAGTGATAAGAGAAATAGAGGATTCCTCCAAAAGGCCCGATTTCTGAACATCTCACTGTATAGGAGTCTCAAAAGAGAGAACAGAATATGTGAAAGGGAACAAATAATCACATAAATAATAAAAGCAAAATTTCCCAAAGCTGAAAAAGGAAATTTCTTCTGACTAGAAATGCTTACCTTAGCCTGACCAGGATACGTGAAAGTTTCATCATTATGAACTTTCCACTTACAAAGTATAAAGACAAGATTCTGAAATTTACCAGAAAGATGATGAGGAGAATATAAGAATATAAAGAATAGTAGGAGAATATTTGAGTATAAAGAATGGGAGGAGAATATAGAGGCAAAGAAGGAGGAGGAACCCTGCTTTCAATCAGTGGGGTGAAGGTAGAGCGGTGGTGAGAAAACAATAGATGCTTCTGAAGTTCTGAGGGAAAAAGGTTTTGAATTTATGATTTTATACTCAGCTAAAATTGTCAGCTAAAAATTCCAACTAGAAATATTTCCAAACATGGAAAGATTGAGAAGTCTTACCATCTATGCATTTTTTTTCCTTGAGAAATTGTTTAAGGTGTTACTTTAGTAGCGTGTGGGAGAAAACCATGAAAGTGGAAGATCTGAGATCCAAGAAAGCATCCAACTCAGGAATCAGGGAAGGGAAGTGTTTGCATGTAAGCTGTGCAGACAATCTAGAACATAACTGGTTCAGGTTGGAGGAGGGGACTGGTGTGCTCAGGGAGAGTATGTGTCCAGGAAAAAAAAGAAAGATTCCATGCAGTAAATGACCAGATTAAGACAATGGAAAACTCTAGAATATTGTGAATACAGATTATTCTTTTGCCAAAAGGGAAAAGAGCTGAAACTCCAGGGGGGAAAAAATTATCTGAATCTGTCATGATTAAAATATGAAGCAAAGTAGACTGTGGTATAAAGTATTAGAAAATAGAGTTGATTTTGATGCTAGCAACATTTCTCCTTGAGTGACACAGGGTATAGGACACTGGACCTGTGAAGAGGAAATATAATTCTAGCACACAGTTTTGAAATATAAATGATTCATAGGCACAATAACAAAGCACTGTATTTAGGGGTTCAGCTATTAGAATTAACCAATAGAAAAACATGAGGACCATTTTTCACTATCTTTACTCTGAGAGTTTCTAGCACTGTGACATGTCACATGATAGATTTATTGAACTAATTGAGCAATGACATCATGATCAAAATGAAAAAAAATCAAATGTATCAAAGAAGGCATTTTCATTTTAACAAAATGCCTTTTGGTTAGGCTACATAGAGAAGATATTAAGTGATCTTAAAACATAAATAATATCACTCCTAATATAAATTATTTCAGTGATTTCTGGTTGTACTTAGAATAAATTCTAAAACTTTTACTCAAAACCCTGTACGTCTAGCTTCCTTTCAACGTTTGCTTACAGGGTTTCAGGCTTCATTCTCAGCAACTCCCCTACCTAAAGGCGGTTCCTGCCATTATCATCCATCCACACCACCCTGCAACACCACTCTCTATTTCAGCTCAGTGTTTATTATATCATCTCATTCTACTCATTACAGGTACCACAATTCTTTCATCTTAAGCTGGTGTTTACTTTTTGTTTCCCACTAGAAGGTAAGTTCAAGGAGCAAGAATGATGTCTGTCTTGTTCACTGAGGTCTCCTTGCTCTTTGTTCTACGAGTTTTAATACATATGAAATCTACATTCTCAGTGACATCTTGATGAGTGTCTTAACAACATCTAAAACAGTGACTTTGCTAAAGATCGTAAAATTTGAAGGGACCTTGCTATCTTTTGAAAAAATTCTCCAACTAGGACCGTCTTGAAAGCACAGGTATAATACTTCAGCTTGGACAAGCTCAGGTCCATGAGGAAGTGGCTACGTTGTAGCAGAATATTGAATAGGCGGGGTGTCTCACATTTAAAAAGCCAAAACAGTTTATTAAGAATGCTTTATAAAATTAATAAGAAAGGATGGTGTGGAATTCTTACAGTAGAATTACAGCCAGGCTCATTTTATGAATTTTAAAATGAGCAGGATGCTACTCTGACAGTGCACTCCTCATTTTATTATATCCCCAAATTGCTGGAAGTGTTTTGAAGAGGATAAAGGCAATGATCTCATCAAGTATGCTGCCAAAATGTGTTATTAATTAAACAATAAAAATGGTCATTGAGTGTGTATGAGATGCCTGGCACTGTGCTGAGCCATCAACATACATGACATCATTTAATTTTCCTGAAGAAACTTTGATCTCATCCCCATTGTACAGATGATACCCATGGTCAGGGATGTTAAATAACCAAAGTCACAAATTTAGTAAGTGACAGAGCCAGGCTTCTAATCTAGTGTATGATGTTATAAAGGTCAAAATCAGAAAGCAATGAAAAATCAAGGCAATTTAACTGAAGGAGGAGATAATCTTTCCTAAAATATTTATTCTGTTTAATCAAAATATTCTGCATTCACAGTTAAAAATTACAGTGTTTTTCATGGTTCCTAGAGTAAAGTAGCAAATTCTCTGCCAAAGGCATAAAAGACAAAGTGCCATAGCGTTAAATGGATTTGATGATGAGTTTTGTAATAAAGTTATCCAAGAGTTTTAAGAAATCCTTTCCCCTCTAGAATGAAGATTCTTTTTTTAATCAAACAAGTAAAGAATGCTTTTGCTGAACAGGATTGGTGTTGTGAGAATAGGATTTAATGCCATTAAATGTCCTGGAAAAACCTGTGAAGAGGTAACACTTGTGTATGAGGTCCTAAAATTCAAAGGGAAGCTTGGTCATTCATCTGTAATCACACCTCTTTTCCATCTTATTGAAGACAGTTACACTAACAGGCCCTCACGTTAGGAAGTGTGTAAAATTCTTTGCTGTATTACCCAAAAAACTATAATAGTAGTAGGTTTATACAGAACAGGTATTCAGTATTTGTTGAATATGTTAATTAATGAATAAAGGATACTATCAGTAAATATTTACCATATATTTTGCATAATATCTTGTGTTTTAATATACCGTGTCTCATTTAATTTCTAAATAACCCTGTAAATTATTATTATTTACATTTAGTTTACATTTAATTTTTGTACAATTCAATTTTTACTCTTTGAAATAGAATTTTAAAATGTTATTTTTGGTCAGTACATCACATACATATGATTAAAATGCATGCACAATCATGAATTGGGAATAATTTGGTTCAAAGCTTAAATCTAGCTTTGAAGGACTTTGCAACAGGTCAGGAAATATTAAGTACATTTTATAATTTTGCAAAACAAAGCTAAGGCAGCAATGTACCCCATATCAAACACCTTAACTGTTTGGAACCCAACTCTTCTGACCTCAAAATCACCTATTTTTCCATAATAAACTGTCTCAATGTCTATATTTTTGTTGAGAGCTTTGCTCATTGGGTTGTCTGAAGAAGATGAGATGTAAAGAACATGTGTATGTCTCTCTTTTTCCAAGAATCACACTGAGTATATACCTCACTGGCTTTCAAGTATTAAACAAGGCTGGAGGTCTTTAATTTTTCAGCCAGCCTTTGGCAGCTCAGACATTCTGTAATATTGACAGAAGGAAAATCATAAAAAATTTCTTAAAAGAAAATTGAAGGTGTATTGAGTTTTAATGAAATGCTCTTTTAAGATACATATTGCTTGGCTTTTCTGGGCTCAGTTTCCTTATTTCTAAAGAGAAGACAATTGGATTATATGGTATCCATGCTCCTGCCAAGAGCAGGACTATTTTCAGTATGATGAAGAAAGTGCTTGTATTTTTTTCCAGCTATTAGTAGCTTGTTTCTTTCTTTCTTTTCATCAGTCTATTTGTAGATAATTTTTCCAGCATGATACATTAATATATGATGGCTGATGGAGATGGTTTCCAGGACACTTGTAAGATTATACATCTTCTTGTCTAATGACACTAATTTTGTTAAATGCTATTAGAAATTTGGGAGTATGGGATTATAAAACCAAGTATCATTAGCTATTCTACAGTCTGCTTCATATCGGTATGTCGTTTGTAGGTGTTCATGATTATCTCTTTCTGAAGTGGATAGGAATTATATTCTCTTATTTGTATCTCCCAAACATATCACCTCACAGTGAGAGCCGTGTTGGTGATATCTTGCTGACAGGAAGAATGGTCTGTGCCAGTGATAACAACCACGTTCCTATTCCCTGACCCTGCTATTTATCTTCTGGGTGCCACCTTTCATACCTTCTATAGCCTTTCTGGGCAAATTTTAAAATGACCATGCTGTCAACCTTTTCATGTGATGAGGACATCCAGACTGCCACCCTTGCCAAATACAGAAATTGGCACTTGCAATAGCCCAGAAGTCACCTCTGTTCTGACTCAGCTGTGACCAATGACACAGACTAAAACACGTGAGAGAACTGCTGCCTGTCCTGGGAAGATATACATACATGTTTTCTAAAGAAAGAAAACTATTTTGGAATTTCTGGATGTGACACCCTTTCTTGTTCACACTCAGTAAACACGTTAGCCTGATTCTTCTGATTGTCAATTAGCAATGTTTTTTTTTTTGCCAGGAATACTGGCATTGATGCTGTTCTTAGCATTGAAAAACACTGTGGGAGAAATGAGGAATTTAGTTGTAGGTGTTATGATTCCCGAGTGTCTGACAGTCTTCTAGAATTATTATAACTAGTGAACTTTTCAATCAGAAAGACTGACTCTTTTGCTGTTAGGTTTCAAGAGGAGTTTTTTTGAAAAACAAGGGCTAGGATTTAATCTACTTTCAGAGGCAAGTCACATCTCACATTATTGAGCACTTGGACTGAAGAGCTCGCAGGGCAAATGAGGCCAAGGTCAGGAGTCTTCAGACATCAGCAGCCAAGTGCTGTCTTGTAGGAAGTGATTCTGTCCCTCAGTTACAGTTCTGCCCCTGGCCCTGACTTGCTCGCTCACCAAGAGATGGTGGTTGTACCTGACACAAGGGAGGCCAAGAAAGAGATCGAGAATGGCAGTGAAAATCATCATGATACTGAAATAGAGCAGAGAGCTAGACTGAATATGGATTTGTAGCTTCCCCTTTGCATTAAGCTGAGCCACACAAAATTGCCAGTTTTGTTAGTCCAAAAAAGTAAAATAAGAACAATTTTTTTTTTTTTTTTTTTTATAAATTTATTTATTCATTTATTTATTTTTGGCTGTGTTGGGTCTCCGTTTCTGTGCAAGGGCCCTCTCCAGTTGTGGCAAGCGGGAGCCACTCTTCATCGCGGTGCGCGGGCCTCTCACTGTCGCGGCCTCTCCCGCTGCGGAGCACAGGCTCCAGACGCGCAGAGCTCAGTATTTGTAGCTCACGGGCCCAGCTGCTCCGCGGCACGTGGGATCCTCCCAGACCAGGGCCCGAACCCGCGTCCCCCGCATCGGCAGGCAGACTCTCAACCACTGCGCCACCAGGGAAGCCCAGAACAATTTTATACTGTTCAAAAACTTACATTTTTCTGACGATAATATAGAAAGGAGAATTTAGAGAATTCTGTTAGGTCAGCTAGTCTGATTCTTTTTCATGCAAATACAACTTTGTCAAGTTAAATGATCAGACTTATATATTAAATATATGGTATTCTAAAATAAAATTTTGTAGAAACAAGGTTATACAATCTAATAAATAAACTATTTCTCTTACTTGAGCCCAGTAAATTATGGGGGCAATATTATGTGATTATGACTACCTCCTGAAGCCAGGATGCAAGGTTCAAATTGCAGCTTGGATATGTAGTACCTTCACCTTGAGCAGGTTACTTACTCCATTTGTGACTCAGTTTCCTTACCTTTAAAATGGGAATGATAATAGTACCTATCTTGTTAGGTTGCTGCAAAGATTAAATGAGTTAATCTACATAAAACATTTAGAATGGTACTCAGTAAATATTAGCTATTATAAATATTGTTACTGATAATTGCCAATCACCAAATGAAGCCATGGAAGAAAACTAATTAAATATGCAAATCCCTGTTGCTGTCATTGTTGCTGTTGTTTTCAAAATAGATTTTTGATCTAGAGCAACTGATCTGAGAGCCCAGTACTATATTTTAGGACTGGCTATTGGTGTTAGGCAAAGCTCATGTGCATGTCGGGCGATAACATTGTCAAAGATGACTGAAACATTTCACATGATGAGCTTTAGAAGAGCCAAGAACTCCAGTGAGCTCTAAAGATAGATCATCAGCCTGCACAGAATTAATCTCTGCTGGTTTACAGATCAGAATTGCAGTGACCTCACAGTGAGTCTTTTAGAGGATAAGTTCGATTGGATGAGGACAATGTTAGTGACTTGGTTGGTCAACATGCTCTAGCCCCTATGAAATCTTTGGTGTCTGAAATTTTGTCACACTGACTCCTGTCACCAGGTAAAAGGGAGCCAACTCTCTCTTGTTCAAGAATTGTGTGAGGTTCAACAAATACATAGCAACCAAGTTTTTATTTGAGCAGGGTGGCAGACAAGTTCTCAGTATGCTACTAGAAGAAGAAATACCTGAGATAGCAGTGTTTATGGTTAGATGACTGCTGAAAATACAAGAAGGTGGAATCTAAAAGCCAAGAGGAATTTTCAGGGCAGTGGACCACTACATTTCCCTTTTTCCACTGAAAACTGTGAGGTCATGGACACATAGCCATAAACTCTGGGAAAAAAATGAGTTCCTTTCATACTGTATTTAGCAGTGGATTAGAAGCAAAAGGTCCTTGGTAATTGTTTTACTCTGATGATCTTAGGGAGAGAGGATGGTTGTGAAAACACTCTACCTCCCTGCTTCTCTCTCACTCTGTCATATTTCTTTGTTTTGACAATTCCAGAACCCTGATTAACTATCCAATTACTGCTAGTTAAAGTAATTGAATATTGCTGGGGAAGAAATTCACAACTCGGGTAAATGGTTTTATTTTAAATTCACAATATTTCTCAAATGGGCACGCAATACTCCCCTACAATCCTATGAAATTTCCCGAGTGTTCACTTTGCCTATACCCAACACCAATATTTCATGTTCTGTCCCATCCTCTTCTCTTGCGTTCATCTGCTGACTTTCCTCATGCTTCACAAAGAAAACCAAAGCCCTCTGATGGGATTACCTTTTTCTTCTCACCAGCAAATCAGGAATCCACCTGTGTTTTTGCCTATACTCTCTGCTTTTCCTCCCAACCTGTTTGCTCATTCTGCTTCTCTTCAAGGGCATAGATCAGCCCTGTTTCTTTTACATCACTAATGTATTCCTCTCTAATGGATGCTTCCCATTGGAATTATAACCTTAAAAAAATGTATTGATCCTCGTATCTACAATCCACTAACAAGTTTTTTCCTTCCCTTTACAGTAAAACCTATTGAAAGGGTTTCTCTCTCTCTCTCTCTCTATTTCTTCTCTATCTCAACTTCTTCTCCTTGACCCACTCCAATAAGACTCCCCTCTCCAGCCCTCCCCTAAAAATGCCCTTGTCAAGGTCAACAGTGACTTTTGTGTAGACACATTCAATGGTACTTACCCTCTCAGTTGCATTTGATAGAAAAGACCCCTGTCTTCATCTCCATATATCTCCTTGTTTTCCTATGGCCTCAGTGCCCATGCCCTCTCAGTTTCCTTTGCCAGCTTAACTTCTACCTTTCTATGCTGGTATACTTTAGTATTCAGTCCTGTGGCTCCTTCTCTTTTCCATGTATTACATTCAGTCTCCAGGTAATCTCGGTTATGGCTTTACATGCTGATAAATCCCACACTTATAGCTCTTGCCCTGGACTACACCACAGATCTCTGGACTCATATATCCAATTGTAGACTTGTCATACACACTTGGCGAGTAAACTTTCAGTGTTCTAAACAGTGCTATTAATGTATGTTTTCTCCTTTCCCACATATCTGTTTCTTCCCTATTCTAGTAAATACCGTAATTTACCCAGGTAGCACAAAACAGAATTATACGTCAGCCTGTTCCCTTTGTTTTTTCACTCCTCATATCCAATCCACCAGCAAATACTGTCAAGTGTTTTCTCTATATTTTCCGAAGGAATTTGTACCAGATTAGTGATATTTCTTCCTTAAGTATTTGATAGATTTTACCAGTAAAACTAATAGCCAGGATTTTTCTTTGGGGGAGGTTTTTGATAACAGTTTTACTTTATTTGAAAGATGGCTATTCAAATTGTCTGTTCTATCTCTTAACAGTTTTGGCAAGGTATTTTCAAGCAATTTGTCAATTTCGTTGAAGTTGTCAAATTTGTTGGCATAAAATTGTCCATAATATTTTTTGTTATCATTGTCTGACCTGTTGAATCTGTTGTGATGAATCCCTTTCATTATTGATTTTGGTAATGTATATTCTTTTTCCCCTTTTTTTGGTTTATCAATCTAGCTAGGGGTTTATCAATTTTGTTGACCTTTTCAAAGAGCTGTCTTTATTGGCTTTATTAAATTTCTCTGTGTTTGTTTTCCCTTATCTCTATTAAATAATTTTTGTCAAGTTATTTTAAGTTTACTTTGATCTTTTTTTTTTTCTGACTTCTTAAAGAGGTAGAAGCTCAGGTCATTGATTTTTAGAGGTTCTCAAATTTTTTGGTCTCAGAACATATTTGCACTCTTAAAAAAAATTATGGAGACCCCAAAGAGCTTTTCTTTCATGGGTTATATCTATTGACTACCTGTGATTATATACCATATAATAATTGAAACAGAATGGTTATAAATAATTAATTTTGTAAAATGTCAATAATAAACCCATTATTTGGTTTGTTAATAAACCCATTAACAAAGTAACATTTATGAAAAGTAACTATATTTTCAAAAATAAAAACAATAGTGAGAAGTGACATTACTTTAAATTTCTGCATATCTCTTTATCATCTGGTTTTATAGAAGATAGCTGAATTCTCATTTCTGCTTTTGTACTCTGTCCTTTGAAATATATTGTTTTGATTGGAGTTTATGAAGAAAATTCATCCTCACACAAATATGTAGTTGGAAAAGGGGGTTTTATTTTAATAAGTTCTTCAGATAATGGGGGATATTCTCCTTTAATATTACACCAAAACTTGACCATTGTTTTTCAAAGGTTACTTTCAGTGTGGAATTTGAAACCATGCCTGTGAATTTTTCATACTCTTATTTTAAAAGCTACTCATCTACCTTGAACTTTGAATGGAATTTTGAATCTCTTATCAATCTTTTTGTTTGTTTTCTGTAGTAACAGCATGCCTTGTTCATGAGAAGATTATCAATTCACAGAGCTACACAAATTTTCCAAAGATTGACACATTTCATTGTACAATATGAAAAAAATCTCATTTGTTAATATCATCACTGATCTCCATTGATAAGTTTTTAAACATTTGGTATTTGTGGTGGCAGATACCAGTTTCCCAAAATTATGTTTCCTATGAAAGCTTAAATTCTTTATTACTGGTAACAGTGTCGATTGTTTTCCTTGAAGTGACAAGCTCACTTCATTTATTTTTGACAAAATGTCTTCACAAGTCTGACTTGTCTATCAGTCATTATTTCAAATAAAAACAATTCCATGAAAAATGTGGCTAGGTCATCTCACAGCACAAACAATCACATAGGTGCTTTTCCTCAAGACTATCATTACATTTTGGATTTTGGTATGCACCAGAAGTGCTTTCTGTGTGATCTCATTTTGCCACACAAAATAATAAAAACCTGTATACACCAGGTTTTAGACTTAATAAAGCTAATATTTTTACTGGTTTATCAATGATATTCTCAAGTAAAACTGGCATTTTTTTTCGTTTACTGCAAGTGATGATGCAGAACATAACGACTACTACTATTGTTCGGTGCCATTGCCTTGACTTGTGCTAAAGCACCAGCAGTTTTACCCACTATTGCTTTTGCACCACCAGTGTAAATGTAAACATCATGAAAAAAGCAAAGAATAACTTATCATTGTTATCAATATATTTTTCTCAAAGTGTCTTGAGTGATCCCCAGGTTTTTATGGACCACACTTTGAGAATCTCTGGCCTAGATTAATAAGAACAGGTGCATATATATATATATATATATGCATTCCAAAATGCTTTTTCTGCTAAAAATTTATCCTTTAATAAACAGTAGTTTTTAATTTATTGGATATAAACTTAGATATATAATAGGAGCAAGATATAAGATGATTCAAATATCTAGAGAAAATTTAAGAACTTTTTCTTAGGAGTCTTAATTCTTTTTTTTTTTTTTTTTTTTTTGCGGTATGTGGGCCTCTCACTGTTGTGGCCTCTCCCATTGCGGAGCACAGGCTCCGGACGCGCAGGCCCAGCGGCCGTGGCTCACGGGCCCAGCCGCTCCGCGGCATGTGGGATCCTCGCGGACCGGGGCGTGAATCCGTGTCCCCTGCATCGGCAGGCGGACTCTCAACCGCTGCGCCACCAGGTAAGCCCAAGAGTCTTAATTCTTTAATCACTCTGTAACCTAGCTTCTTCTTTATGGTTGTTTTGCATGTGTGCTTTGGACAATAGATCCTCAAAGGTAAGCTTTTTACTAGCTATTTTCACTGATTGTTATAATAGTACCTGCTGTATATTAAGCTATTAGTGTATGCCTGGCGCTGTATTAAGTACTTTAGATTCGCTAATTCATTTGGTTCTCACAATAGTGCTATGATGTGGGAATTGTGATTCCCATCAAATAGGTGAATGCCTGATAACTATGCAGCAAAACTGTGTTGAATGAATAATTCACTGCGAAAGGTTCCTCCCTCCTATAGTCACCTCCCCTACTACCACTCAATAGATGGTAGAACCAAGACTCAAACCTGGCTATCCATGAAGCCTAGTCTTGTTCCCTCAGATGCTGTTAGGTGTCCTGATAGAGCAAATGCACTATGTTTGGCCTCTTAACTCAGCAAATTAGTTTTGAAGGTTAATTTTCTGGCTGTTTTTTAAAGCAGAGAGGGGTAACTAAGTAGTTGTCATCTGAAAAACCACTTCCTCTGCAAAAGCCCAAAGCCGTTGTAGCCGAGCCCTGTATCCATGACATCGCAACCCCAGGTAGAAGAAACTTCCTTTAGTAACTCCACCAGCTCACTTTCCAGCTTACTACTCTAATCATCCCAGCTGATTAGCTTAATAAATATGTTTAATAAAATGACTAATGGTTTTTTAGAGTTGTATTTTTGGAGCTAGATGTCATTTTCAAAAATTTTTTATTAGTTTCCCTTTTATTATTTCCCTCCTTCTATTCTCTTCCCTTATCCATAGTCTACACTGAACATCTTGAAACATACAATGAACACAACTGAAGGACTTTTAAAACAAACTTAGAACACATTTTTCTTCAGGGACCTAAACACACATAACATTGTTGGAGAAAAAAGTGCCGTTAAGTTTGCTTTGACTTTTTTTTTTGTTTTTTTTGCTTTTTTTTTTTTGCTTTGACTTTTAAAGTGCCTAGGGGCTCATGGGGGAGAAATACTCAAAGCATGCAAATAAAAAGAAGGTTTTATCCTAAGATACCTGAAAAGCCTTTAGTAATATATTGCATTTATTTTCTCTCCTACTTTTCCATATGGCAAAAAAACACAACCCCACACTGTAATAAATACTTAATTTTTTCCTCTTTCCTCTGATCAAAGTCCAAGACACTTACAAAGAAATTCACCTCACCAGCTAAAAGAAGAGCAAAATTCTCAAAGACAAGAACCTAAAATTTGATAACCTTATATCTCCCAGTAGACTGAAATTTATTTTGAAACCTAAATATGATAATGTGACTGAAAATTCAACCTACTAAAACTAATGACACTCCAATATTCCTGAATGTCTAACTTCAGCATTTGGCTGGTACCTATGAACTCACCACTTCAATAAAAACAAACTAGTTAAATCTCCTTGTCCAAGAAACTTAAGATTTAAGTGTGTTTCCTGCACATCTTTACTATGATATTTAACAAGCTAAAAATGTCGTCCATTGTTGGGAAATAAACTAAGAAGAAGTCACATAAAAGCTGTTTGAAGACTGAAAAACGTGATACTTTTGAGCCCATCAGAGGAAAAGTGACAATTTTTACTGCCCCATCAAGACTTCTGGTAACTTAAGTCTGTTTCTCGTTATTTTTTTCTCCATTATGCTTTAAGGCATATTTCTTTCCTCTTCTTTCCCTTTCTGAATGAGATTACTACAGACATTACCTGCCTTAGAAACAGTGGGGGGGTGTATCAGGGCTGACCAGATCCTGAAGTTTATGGCATAGCTTATTCTGAATGTTCTTCAACAAAAAGGCATTTAATATTCAGCACTTTGGATATAACGAATTGTGTTTCCTTCCTTGTAATTGATCATATTCTTTTTTTTTTTTTTTTTTTTTGCGGTACGCGGGCCTCTCACTGTTGTGGCCTCTCCCGTTGAGGAGCACAGGCTCCGGACGCGCAGGCTCAGCGGCCGTGGTTCACGGGCCCAGCCGCTCTGCGGCATGTGGGATCTTCCCGGACCGGGGCACGAACCCGTGTCCCCTGCATCGGCAGGCGGACTCTCAACCACTGCGCCACCAGGGAAGCCCCTGATCATATTCTTATTTGCCATTGAAAAGGTGTATTGTTTTCACTTGTCAGCCAAAAAAAAAAAATCCCTGATGTATATGAGATTTACGTTATAGTTGTCATCCTGTTGGTAAATTTAAAGGTTATAAGTAAAATTAATGTGAACATAAATCAAACCCAAGCATTTTAAACAGTTTTGTGTTTTTATCAAGAGTATTAGTTTTTTGAAATGACATTGGTTTAATGATGAATTAAAACAAATCTAATTTATATATTTTCAAGTTGTTTGTCACTCCACCTGATCCTGCACTCCCTGTAGGTCACTATTTAATTTCTCCAAAGGTCATCATTTGTGAGAGAGGCTTTCTTTGATCAAAAAGACCCGCTATCTTGGCTATTTATATTTCTACAGGGCCTGTTTTCTCAAAAAAAATGCATATTTGACATATATACTTCCTAGAATTTTATAATTGTGTGAAGATTTTTTTCCCTATACATTTTAATTTTTTTGTATCAGAAGGTTAAATTCCCTGGTCAGAATTTAAACGTTTATAAACATTTAATTGACCCTACTCAAATTTTCCCCACTGTGTAAATAAAGCAAACATTCTTATTCTGTCTTTCACTTTGATAATTAGGCATAGGGGGTCAATTGGCTCATCTATGAAAGCAAGTATGTTTAAAGTAAGTGAAAAAAATTTTATGGAACCTGGAGAGTATTTGGTTATCAACATTCATGGAGACAAGTAACATGGCTAAATTTAAATGTAACCAGAGTTATTTTAACAGCCCCTTTTTGTCTAAAGATAAACAGCCATCAGGACACAGATAGTCCTCTGATCACTCTGAGAGATTTTAGTTAGTGAATCGAAATCATCAAGGTACAGAGCTTTCCCTTGTCTCAGAGAGTACATCAAAAATTTGTTTCACAAGACAGAAAGAACTCTGGATTTTTAGTAAAAATATAATATGTATTGCTATTCGAAACAAATTAACACAAAATGGAAGAAATGTTTTAATTTTATTTTCTAAAGTTACATGGAGAATAAAGAGATAAATAGGAAAAGAGAAGAGTTATTAGCTTATCCAGAGTTCTGTGCTTCACTTGCTGTTGCCAGTAAAACTACTGAAAAGAAAAGGGTTGGGGCTTCCCTGGTGGCGCAGTGGTTGAGAGTCCGCCTGCCGATGCAGGGGACACGGGTTCGTGCCCCGGTCCGGGAGGATCCCACATGCCGCGGAGCGTCTGGGCCCGTGAGCCATGGCCGCTGAGCCTGTGTGTCCGGAGCCTGTGCTCCGCAACGGGAGAGGCCACAACAGTGAGAGGCCCGCGTACCACAAAAAAAAAAAAAGGGTTAATGGGAACCTGGGAGTATAGAAATTAAATTAGTTATGCATTACTTGGAGTACAGACTGATAATGTAACAAATATACCTAAAACACAGTGGCTCGAACAAGAAGGAGGTTTATTTCTTTCTAACACAACAGTTCAAAGGTATGTGGCTGGTTCAAGGTCTCTAGGTGGCTCTGCCCCAGTAGGTCTCCCAAGAATCCAAGTGTCCTTTGTCTTATTGCTCTAGCCTTTTCTAGGATGTTGACCTTGTCCATATGGTAGAAACTGGCTCATGGTTAAGTGCATTCTAGACAGAGCATGTGGTTTAAGAGAATACTTAGAGCAGAGAAAGGAACAGTGAAAGACTGGGCTAATATGATACGGGGTATAAGGATACGAAAGAGTGTGTGGATAGAAGGGGGGTGTAGGGATAGAAAGAGACAGGGAATTCAAAGGTTCTGAACAACTTTAGGAAAAAAGTTTTAGAATAGAACTATAAAAATAAGGTGATCTTATTAACTAATGGACAAGGCAGACTTTAGCAGTTATCCTGAAGATGACTCAAGATGCGGTGGTATGGAAGGTGAGCTTTCTAGAGCGAAAAATAGTGCCATCTGGATGGCAGTTTTGTACATCATAAGTTGCTGAATAAATATTAATGATGTGCAATGGCATTGGGATGAGTAGCCACTTTCTAGCCACTGGGTGCCATGTAGCTCCCACTGAGAAGGAAAGAGCAACATGGCTGTGAATATATTTAGGCTCTTATTATTGAATTTCTGAGAAGCACACTATTTCCAGGGATATGCAAGAAGAAAGGGCTGGAGAAGGAAATACTCAGGCCCCACAATTAGTAAGATTGAGTGGAAAACAATCCTTTGAAACAGAGGTCACCGAACTTTTTCTTGTGAAGGGCCAGATAATAAATATTTTAGGATTTGTGTACCACGCAGTCTCTGTCACAGCTACTCAGTTCTGCCATTGTAGGGCAAAAGTAGCCATGGGCAATATGCAAAGAAACGAGCATAGCTGTGTTCCAATAAAATTTTACTTATAAATAAAAGGTAGAGGGCTAGATTAGGCCTACAGGCCATACTTTATTGGCCTCTGTTCTAAAACAATGAAATGGGAGTAATTAGGTAAATTAGGCAAAGGTTTTTTGAATTGTAAGCTTATAAAAGTTTATAAATAAGTTGCATTCTACTAGATACAAACTATTTCGAGAGATGGTGGAGAATAACTTAGAAATAGAATAAACATAGGAGTAGAATCAACAGTAGGTAATGAAGAAGACATTAATGCCCTCAGAGGGTGCAGATGCTTTGGAGTGGAAGACAATAAATGTGATTTTCATTATATATAAATATTGTTGCCTCTGTAAATGTTTGGATCCTAAAACAATACTGATAAACCAGCATAAGTTTTATGTAAAAAAACTATAAAACATTAAAATTATATTTTAAATAATTTAAAGCAAACATAAACAACAGTTATTACATATTTCATTCTAAGTGTTTCTTCCTTCCCTCTCTTTCTTTCTTTCTTTCTTTCTTTCTATCTTTCCTTCCTTCCTTTCTTTTTTGTTTGTTAAAATTAATTTAGTCAGTCAGTCCTTCTAAAAAGGACTCATCTGGTAGAGATAAACTGAATCTAAATCTGATTCCAGACCTTCAAAATGCCTTCATAATATAAAAAGTTATATCAGGGAAAGGTACAGAATTCCAGGTGGAATAAAAACTGAAAGCTATTATTCCCTCCAAAAGATTTTAAACATAAATGTTTTTTTATTTATACAGCACAGTAGAGCCTAAGAACATAAAATAAATACTATTTTAAAATATTACATTAGAAAAAAATTTTCCTATGTAATAATGCTTGAGACTCAAACAATATTTTTTATAATATGTACCACCACATATTTTTCTCTCAGGTAATAAATGTCATCAGATATAATTACCTTAACTACTTTGGAAAGTGACAGTCAAGTGAATAATAACAATTGTCTCAACACTTCACTCTAGGATGAAAAGGGTAAAATTTTCTCTGTTTGTGAAAAGATCTGCTTGCCTGAAAGTCCTGCTCTTGGTGTGTTAGCCACTCTGATTCTTGAAACTCTTAGGCAGGAGAGTTTTTGATCATGATTGCTTCTTCTAAACAATGGCTTGATAGTAAGTGTCCCTCTGTACTGGAGATATTATTTCTCACCAGTGAAGAATCCAATTTGGAGATCTTCAGAAAGTTGAGTGGCACTTTGTGATAATGATGGCCTACACTTGAGGTGCTTTACACTTTATAAAAATTATTATCTAAATGGTTGAATTTCAGACTTCAGACCACTCTTTGGGGTGGACAGGGAAAAGGATATGGTTCTTATTTTCTAAAGGAAAAAATAAATTCAAGGAGTTGAAGAAAACTGCAGTCCATCGCTATTAGAAAGAGCTGAAACAAAGACAAGATCCCAAGTTTTCTGAGACTGCCTGTCTAGTCCTCTTCTCTGTTTCAAGCCTGTCAATCTTTCTATCCCAATATATCCAAAGTCCACGCCCCTTCTCTACTTGCCACTGAGAACTGTGAGATGAACTTTATAATAGTTAAACTGGGGGAAAAAATCACGACCACAGCTAAGCATATCAAAAAGTGAAATGGCAACTATATGAAGCCTCCCATTTCCAAACCTCACTATCAGCCAAGAAACTGGAGTTCTTGGCTCTGTTACTCTGACTATTAATTGTGTGTCCTTGGACAAATCAAACAACCTGTCTGGCACTCAGCTTCCTTATCTATTAGATGAAAGGATTATATAAGATCCTTCTACACATAAACATTTGAAACATTAGTAAAGTGATACACATTCCAAAAAAAAATTGTGCTGTGTTGCTCCCTCTTAGAATTGCTGGAATGAACTTCAGACTGCAGTATTAGAGCTGCCAATTCTTTAACAATTTGGACTGTGTAGCACTAACTTAAATCCACCTGTGGGAATAGAGTTGGAGGCAATATACCATTTCAACTTGCTCTGTTTGTATTTTCAAAACCGTTAAGGGAAGTTGGGCTGAAACTGGTTTTGGAAAAATACAGAAACTCTATATCAAACTTGACAAGAAAGCTAACTCTATGCCATATTAATGACTTTTGATTGTATTAATAATTTCCTACTGCATTGCTTTGAGATTCAGTTATGTTGGCACAAAATAAAAAACAATATGGTTACAATTTAAGTTAATATTAAGACTCCAAAATGGGACACAGGTGCATGCTATTTGAATGTATTTAACTAGTACAGTTTAAAATTTACATAATTGATAAATTACATGCTTGATTAGACTGACATCAATAGAAGTGTCTGACTAATCTGCATTTTATGAATCCTCTGGGGACTCATCTTTTCTCTCTTATCTTTGTTTATCACCAGGCCCAGATTTTAGTTTGAAGAATTTCCAAAGATAAAATGGTCAGTCTCAATAATCAACATCATCAACTCCATGCCTCTAATTTCCTCTCTCCTTTTCTCCTACTTTTTGACTTTTGAAAAGATGATTATAAGAAGGACAAACTTCCCAACAGTATCCAGCACTGCTGCCCACAAATATAGCTTTGGATCCAGCAGACAGGCCTGTGGTCAGCTCCTATTTTGCCATGCCTTTATAACATAAGGTCATCTGGTTCAATTCAGAGGCTAGATGCTGAACTGCTACTTCTCTAATTCCAGGAAGTAGCTTGCCATCTAAACACATAATTAAAGAGGGCAGCAGCATGTGTTCCAGAATAGTGATGCAGTATTTCGGGGAAGAGTGTGTTGGTGAAATCAGTAGCACGCCCACATAGCCACTACCATATTTGTCTAACAGAAGGCTATTTTTCTTACTCTGTGAACATTTACAGTCAAGTCTATTAATCGTTTCCATATAGTATGAGTTCAAGATGTGTCCATATCAAAATTAATCATATATAATCTAATGAATACCAAACTGTGTGGACTGCCAGAGAACTCATGTGTCAGTTTCCCTGGTGTGAAGAACTTTCCAGTGACCTTTATCAAGTTATTCAATCTTTCTTTGTTTTAGAATTTTGGACTCTAATCTGTAAAATGTAATGCATACCTCTTACTTTACATGGAATCATAATTAAATATTTTTAATGAATCTTAGGCCTGTTAGGAAGAAGTTGTGTATAAATACGTGATATCTTCCCACTAATTCACCTCCTATAATTTGTCAGTTCTAGCAGTTGATTTTCCCTCTATGTTTTAATTAAATCTTTAGAAATGTAAGTCTCTAAAGTGCTTTATTTAAAGAAATGTCTTAACAGTCCCCACTACCAAGCCCCTTTCTTAAAGCATATCTGTGGAATTTACATAAGAACAATAGAGATTGTCAACCAGAAACTGGCAAGAAATTTTTGCCTTCTTTGTATCTTAATAGGGAGTGTATTTAAATACCAAAGTGTAATTTTATTTATTGTCAAAGCCGAAAGCAATTTTTTACTGAAGAACTTTCAAAATCAGTTACTGATGCACGAATGAAACACTGTCCATCCTCTCTTTGCCCCCACCTCCAAACACCATGTCTCTTTCCTGGAAAGCACAGCATAAATAGGGAAAATGGAAATTTAACTCCTTTTATGCACTTCTTAATTACAGGGTTACATTAGTATTACTAAGAAATTCTGTTGTTTTTTTAAATTATGATTCCAAAGGAAAGCAAACCCAGGAGCAGATGAGTAACAGATCAGGTTCAGTTGGAAACTTTCATGTGTGTTACTTTTTAAAGAAATTCTGAAAGCCTTCTCTGTACTAATGCTGCTGGTAGAGGGGACCCAAAAGAAGAAGACAAGTATGTGATGGGCTGATCTCTTACACTATCTGTAGTTGTAAGCATCCCTGGTCCTTCGAGAATATCTCTGGCAAGAGTATTTTTGAATCATACCACCTCCTTCCCTGTCTGCAGTGCTTCAGGAAGTTAAAGTACTTTTTAAAAAATCTTGGGAGAATTGAGACCATCTAAACCTATCTTTCTAGACTTTTCTACACATATAGTAGAATGAACTCCCAGCAGACTAGTCTTTTCTGAAAAGAATAGAACTTGTCATTTGCTGACAGAAGCTGAAGGACAAACTTTCCCACCCTTTCTCTAAGTCTAGATAGAAAAAATGTAGTGGAGAATTAATAAAATTCACATGATTCTGTTGTAGCCTCTTTGGAAACTGTAAAAATGGATTTTGACATCTCTGTATGAAAATTATCTTTGACATGTCCCTGAAATGAAAGAGATGATTAGAAAGGAAAAAGGGCAGGGAAGTGGATGGAGGGGGAAGGAAGAAGTTGCATGGCTGAGATACCATTTCAGAGAGACCTTTCTCCCCAGAGAGTATCTTAACTTTCTACTTTATTTTGCCTGTGTAAATACAGCCTCTGCAAGCTTCTCTTCTTCTCCTTTCTTCTCCTTCTCCCCTCTAGAAAGAAGTTCTCATTTCGCTGTAGCTGCATTTCTGAATGTAGCAATTTGAAAATTCATTTTATTATATATTCAAATTACACAACTTGTTACATTGGTCCTATGTATCTGAATTTTCATTTTGGTAAATGTGAAGCAAACCATATGGAGATTCAAGGACAGGTAAAATGAAGGGACAACTTTTCAACACTTAACTGTCCTCAAAAAGAGAGAACTTCATAAAAGCATTTCATTGCCTTCATCTGGAATATTTCTTTTTGTTAGGATCAAAGATTTGACAGAGAGGAAAGACCTCCCCCCCCCCCCCCGCAATTTTACACAGAAATATATATCAACCAGGAAAAACTCCTTAAGTGAAAACATTCCTATGATAGCCTTCTTTATTTCCATCTCTTTATCTAATAAATTTTCTGAGACACCTTAGAAAATGAAATGGAAGAAAGGAAATGTTCTTTGTAGGTGGTTCATATTATGACTGCATTCAACAAGCAGATTAAAAAATACAGTCAACACAGCTCTTTTTTAAAAATCTGCAAGTTTGTGTCATGTACACCAAAAATTCAGATGACTAAGAAATATTCCATTGTTATTAAGATATTTGGCACCACGCTGAAATAAAATAAAATAAAATCGGCACATAATTTATTGTTCAGACAACTGAGTAGAAAGGTAAATTTGAAATATGCTTTAGATTCCTTTAAAGGCCCCAATGACTTTCCTGTACCACTGAGGACAAGCCATATGCACATTCCAACTCTGATCTAAACAGAAAATACATCCTTTATTTTTTCACACATATGGATAGTTCTGTGTCATATAGAGTAAAACATGTATATTGTCGGTATCTCATTAGCAGGGAACACTTACAAACTCATATTTGCTTTATTTTTCTTACAATAATAAAAATTTATTTTTATTGTAGAAAACAATATATAGAGATACAAAAAGGAAGAAATGAAGTATCACTTATAACCCCCTGTCCTCCACCACTCAGAGATATTCACCTGCTGCTGCCCTGAAGTAGGGGGAGATGCTATTAATGTGGGTTTGGGTCTAGTGTCCATGCGAGGACTGAAGAGGGCCTTGAATCTTTAAGAGAAGGGAGATTTGAATAGAAATCATCTATTAAAGCCTAGATTATTTACGTATTTCTGCACAGCAAATGAAACAGTTAACAAAATGAAAAGGCAAACTACAGAATGGGAGAAATATTTGCAAACCATATATCCAATAAAGGGTTAATATCCAAACTATATAAGGGGCTCAATAGCAAAAAACCAAATAAACTGATTATAGAGTAGGTAAAAGACTTGAACAGACAATTTTCTAACAAGACATACAAATGGCCAACAGATATATGAAAACATGCTCAACATTATTAATCTTCAGGGAAATGCAAATTAAAACCATAATGAGATATCACCTCAAGCTTGTTAGGATGGCTATTATGAAAACGTCAAAAATAACAAATGTTGTCAAGGATGTGGAGAAATGGGAACTTTATATACTGTTCGTGGGATCGTAAATTGGTATAGGCATTATAGAAAAGAGTATGGAAGTGCCTCAAGAGATTAAAAATAAAACTACTGTGTGATCTAGCAATCCTACTTCTGGCTATATATTCAAAGGAAATAAAATCACTATCTTGAACTCCCATGTTCATTCACGTTAACCAAGATAACAAAAACAACCTAAGTGTCTGATGACAGATGTATGAATACAGAAAATGTGATGTGAGATATATATATAATACACATATATATGTAATGAAATGTTATTCAGCCTTTAAAAAGAAGGAAATCCTTTCATTTGAGACAATATGGATGAACCTGGAGGACATAATGCTAAGTGAAATAAGCCAAATAGAGAAAGACAAGCACCATATATAATCTCACTTACATGTAGAATCTAAAGAAGTTGAACTCATAGAACCAGACAGTAGAATTCTAATTACCAAGGGCTGGTGTGGGGTGGGGGAGATGCTGGTCAAAGGGAACAAACATTTAGAATAAGATGTATAACTTCTAGAGCACTTATGTACAGCATAGTGACTATAGTTAATAACAAGGTATTATATACTTGAAATTTGCTTAAAGAGTAGATCTCAAGTGCTCTTACCACACACAGAATAGTAACTATGTGAGGTGATGGGTATGTGGACATGTTAATTGATTTGATTGTGGTAATCATTTCACAATATATGTGTATATAAAACCTTATGTTGTATACCTTAAATATAAACAATTTTTGTCCATTATACCTCGATAAAGCTGGGGAAAAAAAACTTAGTTTCTCAAAAGTTTTCATGTTAACAGAAAATTTAAAAATAAAACAAAACAACTGCACAGGGAACATTTGTTTCTGTCTGGGCTCAGGGTTAGGGGCCTCCCCTGAGGAAAATAAAATCCCTGAGTTATCTTCTCCATGAATTTGAGGTTTGGGATCCCCAAAAGAGAAACTAAAAAAATTAATATTTGTTTGAGCCACTTGGAAGAAGCAAATACACCACCCATTTTGGAAGAGCTCTCCCATGGTAGAGTTAAAGAGTATCAAGAACTTCTACTCTTAGGAAAACAGTGAAAAATAATATAAAAATGTATGTTTACAATGATTAAGGAATAAGGAACAAAACATAAAGAGAACAGTAGCAAACTATGAAGAAAAATAGGCTTGAAAAACGAACAAAATAAAAATTCTAGAAGTATTTCCTCTGCTTCCCAGAGACCTCTTCATATTGGAGACTCCTCAAGACTTATCTCTCAACTCTCTTCTCCATCTTTCCTCATGCTTTTAATTATCTCTTTCCCTAAACTTCAGGTTCCTTCAATACCTTCCCTTGAATATCTAACAGACATCTCAAACTTAATATGTCCACAACTGAACCGGATCTTACCCCCAGATCTGCTTCACCCACAATCATTCCCATCTCAGTTAATGGCTCCACACTTTCTGTCACATCCACATCGTCAGTTGTTAAATCCAGTTGGCTTTACTCTCAGGCTCTTCTCTCAGGATAGAATTGCACCACTTCTCACCACCTCTATTAATCTCACCCTGTTCTGAACCCCATCATCACATCTCTCTTAGATTACTGGTCTCTTGGCTTCCATCCTTGAGCACTATAGACTGCCCTCAACATAGTAGTCACAAGTTAATCAGATCTTGCCATTGTTTGTACAGAATCTTTTGGTGCCTCCTCATCACGCTCAGAATATAAACCAAAGTTCTTTAAAGTTCCTACAAAGTTCTACTCATTCTGGCCACCATTATTTTCTAAGCTCATCTCAGGCTAATCTCTCCTCACTCCCTCTGGTCCAGCCACACTAGCCTCCTCTCTGTTTCTCAGAACTCTGGATCCTTTTATTAGCTGTTTCTTTTACCTAGAATCTCCTCTGCCTGGTGTCCTCATGGCTTCTCTCTCACCTTTTTCAGATATTGGCTTACATACTAACCTGTCCATGAACCCTTTCCAGAACACCCTGTTAAAATTGCTCCCTCTTTCCAACACTCGATATCCCTTGTCCTCCTTTATTTTTCTTTTCAGAAGCTATTCTTTCCAATCTACTATAATTTGCTGATTTGTTTATTGTCTCTCCAAATGGAATATAAGCTCCATATGGGTGAGGCTTTTGTACACTTTGCTCATTGCTAATGGCAATTTTTAATTTATATTTTTTCATATAATTTATATCAATTCACATATCATGAACATTTTTCCATTATAATTAAGTAGTGTTCAAAATATTAATGGCTACATAATATTTAATAATTTCTTTATTTCATAATTGTACATTTATGTTGACTCCATGTTTTCAGTATTATAAACATTCTTTTATGTTAAGTTTTGACACTATTAAAATCATTCTTTAGAATATATTACTGGAAGTAGAATTACTGGGTCACTGAGAAAGAACATTTTTGTTTTTGTTTTGATTTTTTGGCCTTGATTTTTTTTTTTTAATTGAGGTACAGTTGATTTACAATATTATATGTTTCAGATATACAACATGGTGAGTTTTAAAGGTTATACTCCATTTATAGTTATTATAAAATATTGACTATATTCCACGTGCTTTATAATATATCCTTGTAGCTCATTTATTTTATAACTAGGAGTTTATACCTCTTAAAAAACCCTTGATGGGCTTGCCCCTAACAGTCTTAAAGACATGGCTCTCTGGGATCAATGAGAAAAGAATACAATATTTTAAATAAAGTTTCTTACACAGAGTTGCACTTGAAGAAATATTTTCAAAAAAAGTATTCTGTTAGATAAAGAATGATGAAAAATAAAAAGAGTTTACTAATAAAGGTGGAAATACTGGGAATAGCTGTTACTTTGAGTTTGAAGATGGCAACTTTGTTCTTTATTTTCGACACGCTGTCTTTCAGGTATTTAAAACAAAATGTTTTGAAAGCAATTTGGTCTTAGATTGAAACTCCTCTCTTTTTCTCATATTTGCTATAAAAATGTCTCAAGTTTAAAGGTAGTTTTTAAAAATTTAATTGTATACATTTTATAAAAACATTTGGACGCTAGGGACCTTGAGAAAAATGAGTCTCTCCCAACTCCTTCAAAATTAAATTTTAAATGCTTTCAGTTTAGCTTTTCCCTCGTCTGTTGTGAAATGTTCTTTTTATCACAGGACAAAGGAATAAAAATCTGATAGATTTTTAATGGAAGTAACACTCTCAGTCATAAAAGTAAGTTAAACAAAGAAACATTTTTGAGGGAATTTTTAAGGATGGGCATTTAAAATTTAAAGCCTTTATTATTCTTTTGTTGGTCTTTTTCAGTTCAATATATAGTCTTTAATTTTGTGCCAAAAGACTTCTTTCTATTTTTGCTTTACTAAGAAGTTGCTTGATGGATGATGATATCGCCCATACTCTGGCTAGTGATCCATCTCAACATTGTTCTGGTGACGTTTGTACAAATAATTTTACAAAGACTCATTCTGTTTCTTAACACCTCCCATGGGACCTTAGGTTTGGCAGCCTTCTATTAGTGATTATAACATTTAGCGTGCGTTGAATCAGGATACAGACTGTGATGTATTCTATTTAAAAATCCATTTGTGAGGCACTAGTAGAAGGTTTATGAGAGTATTGTAATAATACTGTTTAACAGAAGGTAGGAATGTCTGTAGCTATGTGAATAAATAGAATTTGATTAGATTTCAAGAAGTGATTTAAGGTTTATTATTTCCTTATATATTTGAAAAGGCAACCAATACTTTAGTATTAGAAAAATTCAGGTATTAACTTTTGAAAACTAGTTAGAGGTATATTCTTATGGGTTATATGTACGTGAGGCAGAAATATATCCCTAAATAGGTCAAATTTCTTCCTACTTTTTTTGGGAGGGTTGGGGGGGCTGGCTTTTGTTTTAGAGTGACTCAAGCAAGGCTCAGTCTTTTGACCTCTTCGCTTAGGTAGCTGTACTAAATCCCTTTTGCTCTCATCCAGTCTCAAGACATTAAATATACTGATGACACTAAAATTTTTATCTCCAGTGCAGAACTCTTTCTGAACTCAGAAACATGTCCCATGACCTATATGCAATCGCTCCTTAATATTTCATAGGCCTATTAACCTCAGTATATCCAAAACTTAGTTCCTTATTCCAACTGCGCCATCTCCAATCAAACTCCTCCTATAATCTTTCCAACTCATTAAATGGTAGGATATCTATATACCTGTTTTACCTATTTCTCAGCATAATTATTAATAGCATCCTCTTTAACTTTCAAAAGTACCTACTTTAAGTTTCAAAAGTCAAGATATATTATATGCTTACAGATGTTAATGATAATTTTATTTTCCATGCTGTTTAGACCCCCAGGGAATAGCTATAATGCCTTTCTGTCTCCCATATCCCACAACTACTTTATCAGCAAATCCTATGGGGCTTACTGTGAAAATATATACAGAATTTGACCATTACTCACATGCCCATTGTCACCTTGCTGATTCAAGCCAGCATCATCTTTTAGCTGGGGTGATTGCAGTAGTTTCCTAAACTGGTCTTGCTGGCATCCAGTGTTCCCTATTAAAATAAATGTTGGATGATTTACTGGTCAGCTCCAGAACCTCAGCTAAGTGACTAAAGTCTTGTTACTTTTTGATAGACTTCCCTGAAGTCAACATTTTACAGCCTGCTTAGACTTAGGAGATGTATCCCCTCTACCACAATTAAGTTCTCCATCACTATATTTTTCTTACCTATCGGAACAACTACCACCTCTATCTTGCTCACCTGCCCAGACTGCAAACTGCTACTTGATTCCTGGTCACCAAGGTTACCAGACTGGACCTTGGATCCTATACTTAGCATCCACAGCTGTGTCTACCCTCTTCCTTTGCTCTTGTTTGGCCCAGCATGTTGGGTAGGCTTTGAAGGGCCCTAATAATTCCCAGTACAGTCCATCTTGCTTTAGGTAACAAGGCCAGATCCATTTGGTTGCTTAAGACCACCAACATCTTGAAGTAAAGGAGAAAGCCAAGTTCATTAAAAGGGTGAACTACCTTGAGTACCAATAGTAGAAGTGATAATGATATTTTGCTCAAATGTATCTACTGCAAAATTACTTGTCCTTTGAATTTATTTGAAGAAAATATCTAGACTTGCATTTCGAATTTACACTATAATTTTATTATTTTCAAACACCAGGACTACCTTTTAGGTAAGTGTTTCTTGGGATGGTGAATTTCCACAAAGATTTTAAAGAAATTTAAAAAGTGAACTTGGGGAAAGTACATAAATATTTCATCAAAATAATCAGTCCAAGAGAAATATAGTCTTTTAAAAATGATAGTAGGAAGTTTACTAGAACCTGAAATTTTTATTCAATCCTCCTTCCTAATAAAACAGTTATGATGGCTTTTGCAAGAAATGAGGTGACATGCCTTTTTTTCCCAATCATGCCAAATTTTTGTTCTAATATTCAAAATAAAACAAAAAATAGAAAAATTTGATATGCCTTTGATTTCTGAGTAATTACTTAGTAGATTCAAGTTACCCAGTTCTTGAGATTTTTATTTTACATCCTGATAAATACCTTTAAATTAATTGCATATAATCTATTTAAAATATATCTTGACTTTACACATAATGTTTCTAAACATGAATCAATGAAGAGATTTGATTAAGCTTGGGTTTCTTCAAAATCACAGTGCCAAAACTTTTTTTGCCTTTTTGGAAGGGAGTACTAATGTTCATATTTAGTACTGTCCTATAAATCATCATACATGGAAACAGAAGTTAAGCTGAATGACATCAAATTTAACTCAAATAAATGAGGTCACTTTCTTAACCCTTTGGTAAAGTGAGCAGTTTGTGAAAGTTTAAAAATATACCTAGAAAAATTTATAACAAAGAATGAGGGCTGATTTTACTCAGGTTCTGCGACAATTTACAATAGAATTAATCGATGAAGGACTAACCTTCAATCCATCATGATGAAATAGTGATTTAACTACTTTTTATGTTTTGATGTAGTCAATAAAACTTGAATGCTGAAATCTTAACCAAGTCTTCTAACCTCATCATAAAGATTAGTTTTATTTACGGTATTAGAAATAATCCATTCCTCTTGTAAATCTACCCCATATTCCAATTACATAGTAGAAATTTTAGATCAATCCCCATGTATCTATCAGAAGCACTTCTTTATAAAGAACACAGAAAAAGATTTCATTACTCATATTCAAATCCTTAAAAGGTTATCAATAAAATGCTCTGTTTTTGTTCCTTTTATGAATTAGCTAAGGCATCTAATAATTGGGAAACATGTTTCCTGTGACCTTAGGAGGTGGGAAAAAGCATCACAGGAGCCTACTGTAATATCTTCAGTTTCTCACAAGATTTCAAATCAAGATGCAAAACATTCTGTCACCAAAAGGGTCCGTCATGTGCCCTCTTACAGTCATACCCACTTCTCTCCCTTTTCTTCGTACTTAATCCCTGCAGCCATTAATCTTGTCTCTACATCTACAATTTTGTCATCTCAATAATGTCATATAAATGAAATCATACAGTGTTTAACTTTTTGAAATTGGATTTTCCCACTCATTATATCCAAAGTTTGTTCTTTTTATGGCTGAGTAGTATTCTGTGTTCTGTGTACAATAACTTTTTAACCATTCACCTGTTGAAGGGTATATGGACTGTTTCTAGTTGTTGGTTATTACAAATGAAGCTGCCAGGAACATTCATATGCAGGTTTCTGGGATAAATGACCAGGAATGCAATAGCTAGATTGATTGGTAATTGTATGTTTAGTTAAAATCTTTTTAAAGAAATTGCCTATTTTCTAGAGTGGCTGTACCATTTTACATTTCCAACAGCAATGTGCAAGTGATTCAGTTTCTCCACATATTTGTCAGCATTTGGTGGTGTCGCTATTTTAAAATTTTAGCCATTTTTCTAGGTATATAGCAATATCTCATTGAAATTTTAATTTGCATTACCCTAGTGGGTAATGATATTGAATGTCTTTTATTGTACTTATTTGCCAAACTTATTCTTTGATAAAATGTCTGTTCATATTTCTTGTCCATTTTCTATTTGGATTATTTATTTCTTAGCTACTGGGTTTTGAGGGTTCTTCATATATTCTAGATAATAGTCCTATTAGACATGTAGTTTGCAAATATTTTCTCCCATTCTGTAGCTTAGCTTTCCTAACCTTAACAGGGTCTTTCACAGAGCAAATATTTTTTAATTTAATGAAGACCAATTTATCAGTTTTCATTTTTATGAATTGTCCTTTTGGTGTCAAGTCTAAGTAAGAATTCTTAGCCTAGTCCTCAATTCCAAATATTTTCTCTTATTTTTTTTCTAAAAGACTTCTAGTTTAGCATTTGTGTCCATGGTTAATTTTGAGTCAATTTTTTATTATATAAGTTGTGACAGTTAAGTCGAGGTTCATTTTTTTTTTTTGCCAGTGGCAGTCTGCTTGTTCCAGCATCATTTATTGAAAAGGTTATCCTTCCTTCATCGGATTGCCTTTGCATCTTTGACAAAAAGCAGTTTAGCATATACGTATCAGACTACTTCTGAGTTCTCTATTCTGTTCTACTGATCTATGTGTCTACCCCTCTGGCAATACTATATAGTTTTTATCATACCTATATAACCAGTCTTGAAATTGGGTAGACTGATTCCTCCCACTTTATTCTTCTCTTTCAAAATAGTTTTTACCTGTTCTAGTTTCTTTGCCTTTCCATATAAATTTTATAATAATCTTCTCTTTATCTAAAAAAAAAACTCTTGCTGGGATTTTGATACATAGAACACTAAACCTGTATATCAATTTGAAGAGAATTAATACTTTAACTATTTTGAGTCTCCCAAACCATGAACATGTTGTCTTTCTATTTGTTTAGCTCTTCTTTGGTTTTGTTTATCACTGTTTTGGGTTTTTTGTTTGTTTGTTTTTATGGTTTTCAGAGAGCATGCTACCTGAAGTATTGTATTTTTGTTAGATTTACACCAAAGTATTCAATTTTTTGAATGATTGTAAATGATATTGTGTTTAAAATTTTAGTGCCCACATGTTCATTGCTACTATATAGAAATCCAGTTAAGTTTTGTATGCTTATCTTGTATCCTGAAATCTTGCTGAACTCATTTATTAGTTTTAAGAGATGTATTGTGTGTTCCTTGGGATTTTTTTACATAGACAATGATATCACAAGCCTATGGTGACTATTTTATTTCTTCCTTTCCAAGTTACCTGACTTAGATTTCCTTTTCTTGAATTAATGACTGGCTAGAACTTCCAGCACTGTGTTGAACAAGAGTGGTGGAAGCAGACATCCTTCATTGAATTTCATTCTGTTTCTCTCTCTAGTTTATTGACTTTACTTCCATCTTCAAATTTTATTTAATCTTTAAGCGTTCTGACCATTGATCGATATTACTGTTGTGTGTTAATTTGCACACAAGGCTGCTGACTTGTAAGATAAACAAGCATGCCTTCTATTCCTTTCAGTTCCTAAAGACAATATTAAACATTACTACAAAAATATGACTTGAGAAACACCAGTTTTAAGCTGTCTTGTCTTGGCATAGACAATACTGAATCCTTTCTGTATAAGATCATTGATACAACAGTAATAAAATAGTTAAACAGGAAACTTCCAATGGAGTCACAAGTGAACAACTCAACTGCTTCTATAAAGTGAGTTAGGAAAGGGAAGTAGGAAGAAATTTGATAGTATAAAGCAGAGAATAACTACAGAGCGAAGGTTTCACTAGTAATGACAGGAAACTCTTTAGGGTTTATGGAGACTAGAAATTATAAAATAAATAGGCTGAGACCCAGAGGTTATTCATACTTTAGCTCCATCAATAACTAGTATACAACGTGGGCACATGTCTTTACTTCTTGAAGCCTTGCTTGATGTCTTTTATTTTAATGTAAGGATAAAACTATCTACCTTAGAGAGTTAGTTTATGAATTAAATGAGATAAAATATAATAGTTATATGGTATAATTAGTCTGGTACATAGTATTCAGTAATGATTTCATTTTCCTTTTTCTCCCATTGTTCTGCTAACCCAAAATGTTTTATAAAACTTTGCTAGTACAAAGAAACAGAGAAGGTGGCATCTTGTAGAAGGTACTTGACATCATGTGAAATGAACATAGTAATGCTGTTCAGTAGAAAGTACAAACACAAATACCTATTGATATACACATATTTGAGATATTATATTTTAAATATATGTACTGAACATCTTTATTTATTTAAATATATCTATTGAACATCTATATTTAAATATATATACTGAATATCTTTAGACTGATATTTCTTACACAGTGAGGAAACAATCTAATATTGAGGGTGAGAAACCATGAAATAAGAGAAGGACCAACTGGTAACTAAATGAGCAAAAACAGGAGACAGACAATTGAAACCATAGTGACTCTGTCTAAGATTTACTGTAATGAAGAAAATTTGATAGTTTAATCCAGAACTGCACTAAAATTATTCTTAATAAAACTGGTAGCTGACTATTCATTGTTAGGCTATAGCCTTATTGTTCCTGGATCTTGATAAATGGCAGATACTGATGAAGGAGAGATATTTTATTATATTTTATTTTTTATTTTAATTTTGAAAGCTTTTATGAGTTATGTTCTCTCTCTGTGATGAGGACCTGTACCCTTTTGGGTGTGACACTGGTTATATGATTGTGTTGGGTTTATTAAAAACTAAGCCATACAGGAAAGACTCAAAATTATTGCAAATGTATGGTGGTGGGATGAACTGGGAGATTGGAATTGACATATATACACTAATATATATATAATAGATACCTAATAAGAACCTGCTGTATAAAAAAATAAATTACATTAAAATTAAAAAAAAATTATTGCAAATGTCAAAGAAGATTAGTTTACCCCTGATCAGTGTTAATCTGTCATAAAAATGTATTCATATTTACTGACTGAAATTATTGCTTCAAAAACAGGGCTGAAAGAGTGCATTTTTCTGCGTGGTTTAATAGCTGATCTTTGACTCTTACCTCTTCCAAATTTTGTAAAATATTTTTGAACATTCCTGATAAAGAACTAGGTTGAAAATTAAGATGCTCCATCTGCCTGTTGCCCTTTTAGTTGGCAGGGGCTGATGAGCTGTGTAATTAGATAAGTGTTCCCACCAATAAAAGGGGCACATTAATGTTTTTCATCTTTTCCATTATCGTACACTTAACTATGAAGCATACACTCATTTGGCATTCTAAGCACTTTTGACTGATTTACAATGTCAGTAAAATTTAAAGATTATGCATTCCAAAAGATAAGAGGGAATTAATGTCTTAGGAAAAGTTTTTAGCATAGTTCCTCTTGCCAACATTAATTTTTTTAGCATTAGTGTGTCTCAGTGTACAGAAGCAAGTAAACATGGATAAATGTAATCCAAATTAAACTGCTGAGAATATTATTTTCCATTTGGTTTGCTCTGGGTTTATAAGTAATAGTTCTTGATGTATACTTTGAAGTATGTCTTGACTTTTATTAGCAATGCCAAAATAATGTTCAAAATGCTCCATTACATGTTGTCACATGTTCACTTCGGACATGCTAGTTTTTTCTTCCCTGCAACACATAAAGATTTAAACCAAATGAAAATCAATAAAAAACAATAAAAGAAGTATAATATGAATTTCAAAGCTGGAACATCAGAGTACCTCTTGGTATTCTGGAAATTATATGTTGTCTAATAAGAAATAATCTGAGATTTTCCTCAATCTATTTTAGCTTTACTTACAAATTTAATGCACCTTATAATAAAGGCTGTTCAAACAATTGAGAAAGTTTAGCTTGAAAATCTAGTTGACCAAAAGATTTGCCAGTTATATAAAATGCTCCCTACTCCTACTTAAATCACATTATGGACATATCAGGAGAAAAATAATAAATGTTATTTAGAGTGTGTTATATATTATTGAAAGTAAAAATCAATATTTTAAAGTTAAGGTTTATATAAGCTTGGCAGGACTTTGCTTTA
Source organism: Phocoena sinus (assembly GCF_008692025.1). Lineage (NCBI taxonomy): Eukaryota > Metazoa > Chordata > Mammalia > Artiodactyla > Phocoenidae > Phocoena > Phocoena sinus. Next base: position 39,473,963 of record NC_045774.1, read on the forward strand.
CAAAATAATTAACTTTGGCTTTTAAATCATTCTTTCATTCATGATTTATAAAAGGTAAATCTGCTATTTTAGGGATTAGGTGAGTTTTTAAAATAAATATTTAGAGTCTTAGAAAGGCATTTTTAGCTGTCAGGGAAGAAATCAGATTTTTAGCTAACAAAGGATCTTCAAGGCCTGAGTAACTTTTTAGTCAGGTTGCATTTTGAGTAGATGCAGACAGAATTGCTTCATGGAAATTTAGCTTGAAGGGTGGGTGTGTTTGATGCAGACACACATCACTCGGTTTTCGGAGAAATGAGTATCCACATAGGGTTAGGACACAGACGTTCCTAGTTAAGGAGTCAGTGAGCGGAGATTGTTAGCTGGCAAGTTTTTATTATGCCAAACTATAACCAAAGGTGATTTTTCCCCTTGGGAACATAGCTGGCTATTTATTTGATTCTTGAAACTCTCACGTACTGGATGAGAAGAGAATTTTCTTGGTTTTATTTGTTGCTTTCATTTTGATTCATTTTGAGTCATTATTTTAAGTTCATTTCTCACCAGATCTGGAGGAATCATTTAACCTTTGATTTTAGAGTCTCAAGATGTAATTATTCATATTTTCCTTAATAAAAGTCCAAACAGAAAAGCCATTAAAGAATTGGTTAATGAAGAAGCCACAAAGATTTTACACTTACCAGGAATTATTCAGGTATATTATGAACTCTAGTATATTATGAACTAGACCAGTGTTTAAGTGTTCTGATAAAGCTCTGGGAATTTATGAAGCTTCCCCAAATACCCTTGTGAAGGAGGGGTGTTTGGGTTAAGAGGTGGAGACAAAGTGGACAGCAATGGTGTGGATCCCCTGCTTCATTCAGAATAATTCCACCTTTATCTTTTACATATTCATCTTCTGTGTAGGCTGTCATTTAAGAAAAAGTTCAGATGAATTTTAAATACTGCTGGCTGAATTCTCAAATTCGTATGCTTTGAGAAAAAGAAGATATTGACTAGAATTTAATTCAGTGCAGTTCATCAACAAATCTATCAATTTATTGTCTCCTGTGTGCCTAGTGTTTTTCTGAGTATTTTAAATTATTCAAAGAAATAAAACCATAAAGTATATTCTATGATTTAATAGTTTTTTTTTTAAAAAAAGGAACAAAGGAAAAACTGTAGCTGTAGAGTTGTCCACTGAATTCTCCTTAAGTAGAGAAAAACCTTTGTTTAGAAACAAACTCAAATGGACATGTGTGCTAAATCCTGAGGCCCTTGTTGATCTGCTTTTCTTAACTAATAGAGGACTAGTAAACAGTTAAACCATCCTAAGAAATAAAGAGGAATTTAGGGTTGGGGGAGTAGTTAGAGAAGAGGGGAAAAGAAGTACTCAAGGTTATAATTCGGAGAAAGAAAATGCAAATTCAAGAGAGAAGAGATGTAGGAAACAAGAAACAGTTCTGAATGAACAGTTAATACATCTGAATAGAATGTATTAAGTTAAAATAAGCTATGACACATAATAAAAAATTTCTATCTGAATTTTAAGAAAAAAAATTTCTTAATTTTGTGTGGAATGCTGTGAGGAAGCCCAGGTCACATGGAGAGAAATGAGAAAAAATGCCCAAGTGACAAAAATATGGAGATAAATAACGGATTATGTTTTTGTGAAAAAATTCCCAAAGCAGGCCAAGTGTAGAATATTGAGAGGACAATGTCACAAAGAAGGAGTATAGCACACAGCATTTCAATATATTTGAATATTTTATTATGTAAATGGTTATCTGATTTCCATATCACGAATAGAAATAATAAGTCAATGAATATACTTGAATTCAATTATTTAGTGGTCATTCAGACTACACAGCACAGGGTCAGAGGCCCACAGTGGCTTTCCACCAAAGCAGGGAATTGAATGATTTTCTTTTCACTCTAAATTGAGGCTACCTCAGCACCTCCTCCTTTTTCCATCCTATACTCTTTAACTTTTCTTAGTGCTAATACAACCCTCTAGTAAGCACACACAAAAATAAATGTTGATGAATGAACCTCTCTAGCACATTGACAGGTGCTCTCTTAGGTGCTAAGATTACACACTTGAAAAAGAAATGATTCTTATCCACAAGAAACCACATTTCAACAGACTACATCAAAATATCCCACTCTTTCACCTGAATCTATTTTGAGGATTTTGTCTTTTTCTCAGTTGACTTTTTATCTCTTTCAACTCTTTCCTTGACATTATTTCAACATTCACGACAGCACAGTTTTCACACAAAAAAGTCTCATAGAGGGACAAAGATTTCTCCAAAATCAACTTCATAAACTTATGAAAAGATTATTTATTTCCCTTCACACAGATATTCTTGGATATTGGATGGTTAATATCTTTATGTATTTTATATTTTCATACAAATGAAGTATCTTTTGAAGTACCTATTCCATTGTAGCAAATAAGAAAATGAGTGTTATAATCATTAAGGTTTATTAATGGTAATTCTTTATGACATGTGAGAACATCACTACAAAAAAATTCAGATCACAAGATTTTAGCCTTCTGTGATCATGTTCATACATGAGTGAAAAACTTATTTTAACCCATACCGTATTAAAATGGTCAAGAAATGTAAAACCCAGGTGTAAAGGAAAATGCTTTGCTTTTACTGCTTTCAAAGCTTTCGTCCAAGCAGTCCCAGAGTATAATGGTTTATCTTCATATGAAACATGATTTAGAAAGTTAGAAAAATCTTTCAAAACAACAAGTTTGTGAGTTTTAGACTCTTTATAAATATAATACGGAAATAATCCCCTCAGAGTGGATGGGCTTTAAGCATGAACCTTCCCTGTGGTAAAATACCACTGCTTTGTTTTTTGCAGAAAACACAAAGTATAAAATGTTCAATAAATTGTTTTAAAACGTATTCCCATGCTGTAGAATGATGAAACAGATTTGTAAGTTCACTCAGAGTAACAGCCTGTGTTATGAATTTGATCACAGAGTCAGAACAGTCTAGACTTCTGCCAGGTATCAGCTGAGGATCTTGAGCAATTACTAAACCTCCCTGTAAATGGGATAATCACACAACTTACCCTGTGGGGTAGTCATGAAGATTAAATGAGTTAATATATGTAAAGCCCTTAAAACAATGTCTGACACATTGAAAGTGGTATTAAGAATAGTTTTTTGTTTATGCTTATTGTAATATGTTAAAACAAAATATAAGTACCATTGTTTTGCTACATAGAAATCTCATTACTACACCTCCTTCAGAAAGATGTTAAGAGTTTTGTACACAAGGTTTTTTTTCTTTTTAAATTTTTAATCCTTTTCCCCAGCTATAGGTACAGCTCTCCCTCTCTGTCTCTCTGTCTGCCTCTGTCTCTCTTTCTCTTTCTCTCTCTCTCTCTCTCTCTTTCTCAACAGGGAAATGTGCTATAACATCCTCTTTATCTATTAATTTATTATGGCTATGTATGCCTCATAATATTACACCTAAGTATTTGTAGACGACCTTTTAACTTGGTTTGCAATATTTGTTGGCAATATTTTCCTAGTTTGTCAAGGTTTTTTCCTAATTTATAAGATTTTTGACATACAGCCCTTTTGTAACTGATTTTCTTAACATATTCTTCAAGGAAAATGTGAAAGTGATGAAATTTTGGTTGCCATCATCTCCTAATATGGTGTTACTCTTATCATTCTACCATTTTCTCTGAGATATCCTTTGGGGGAAAGTATGGTCAATTATTCCTAAAGACATTTAACTTGCTGGAGGTATACAACTTTTCAGTCTGGCTTATCTGGCTGTATGAGCCCACATGTGAAGATCAAGGAGCCAGAAAATATTCATGGGCAGGCTTTGGTCTCTCTTTGTCACACTCTTTCCCATTCGTGGTGAGCAATGTTATGAAAAATGTAAAGTTTAGGTCACTCCTATGAGGTGGCTGTGCTATAATTTGTATGTGTGTACACAAACCAGTTTTTTCTTATGATAAATATCTGTGCATGAACTTATCAAAATTCTTGATTATCTCCTTATGATGGATTGTAAAACTTGTGTCAAAGGTAACACACATAAAGGGACTTTTTGTATCTTTTCAACACCTATTGTTTGGACTGTGCAGCACCTCCCTGCTGCATCTTTTGGCAATGGTGCATCATCCTTTTCTAATCATGTGATTCCCAAAGAACCTTCTATGTGCTTATTTAACTCTGCTCTTGCAGCCACTGTTCATTGGCTAGGGCCAACAATTTACCCAGTATAGGTCATTAAGTGTCTTCCCCTCATTTATGGACAAGGGGCTAAGGTGGAGCCAGGTTAGTACAAAATGTAAACACCTAAGCTACTGGAGGCCCTCATTTCCACAATGCAGAGCAAGTCAAAGTGACTTGTATTGAGTCATAAAAACAAACTGTTGTTCAGAAACCTGTAACAATTAACTCTCACTAGAGCAGAAGATGAGGGCGTCCTGATGGAGTGTTTTATTTCTCTCAATTTAATGGTAATTCCATTTTTAATTTTTTGAGGAGCCACCAGATAGTTTTCCACAATGCCTGTACCATTTTACAATCCCACCAACACTGCTCAGGGTTCCAATTTCTAGGCAAAGCACTGTGTTTGGCAAATATTAGGTACTGTAGCAATGAATATGTGAATCAAGGGCTTTCTTCGTAAACTTGGCGATTTCTGAGTAGTCTTTTGGCATTCAATTCACTTTTCCCTTCAGAGTTTGTGAAAGTTTGTGAAAAACCCTATAGGCTTCCCAGAACAGCATTAACATCATGCTGTAGGAAACAAATCCTCTTTGCTCATATGGAAACTATCTCCTCCTGACCTCTTTATTTACTGAAACCTAATAGGGCTACATCACATCTTAGACTGCTCTTTGTAAACTGGCTGATTTTAATCTATTGGGTTGCAGAGTACAACCTAAAGTGTTTTCATAGCTCACACTGAGAACATTTTTACTGAATTCTTATATAACATGAGCCATATAATAGGTCCTACGAGTTCATCAAGAGGTTGATGCTACCTTCATGTCATTATTATTATTATTTTGCTTTTTGGCGCCTATTGTGGGTGAGTTCTATACATGAGCTATAGTTATTTACTCCTGACATTTTACAAAATAATGCTTAAGTGATGGAGCTTGCACTTTAGATTCAGACCACATGGGTTCAAAATTCAGCTCTGCCACTTACCAGGTCTTTGATTTTATACAATCACTTTATTTTCTAAGAATCCATTTCCCCATATAGAAAACAGGGATATATCGGGATAGTTGGGACGATTAAATAATATGGTTTATATTAAATATGTAGCGCAGTGTACGTTACAGAGTAATCAGTGATTAATATCAAACTATTGTTTTATTATTAAATATAACATTTATTTTTCCCTGCTTAGCTTACCTTTAGATACGTAACTAATGTATACCATTCAAAGTGAGAATTCAATGACAAAGTTATCTCTATTTTTCTTGAGATCCAGACATCATCATCTAAACAGAAGTAATTTTGGTTATTATTGTTAAATCACATGTTGTTAGTACTTTCAAACTTGAAAACTACTCAGCTTGACTGAGATATATATTTAATTCTGATTTAACTTTTAATCCAGGTTCAAGCATACATGTTTCATTTAGGGAAGACAGCTAGACAAGGATTACTTTTGGTAGATTTTTAAAAGTATTTTTCATGAAGAAAGAACAAAATAACGTCTGGACATCTGGTATAATTCTAAGCCTACAAACACATAATTTTAAACATTTTTGTTTTCCTACAGAGAACTATAAAATTTCCACACACCCTCAATCCTCCCATTTCTTATGCATAATGTATCAGTAACTTTCTTAAGATCTATTGCATTGACAGAATTAGTGAACATAATGTACTTAAAAAAAGGCTATGCTTTTCTTTTTCCTTAGCACCCTCCACACATACTCCAAACAGGTTTACCCTTTTATGCTTCTAGAAAATCACTAAGACATGGGTTAAGATTGGGGGATCATGTATCCTTGACTGTGGTTGGGAGAGAAAACGTAAGAAGGAATTGTTGGTGAGGGATATGCAATCTATAAGTAAGTACTTCTATTAGAGATAGAGGAATCCCAAGTATTGTAAGCTATAAGATCCTAGTCTGTGGATTGCACTGGGCAGGGAAAGTCTAAATAAAATCAATATAAAGAGTTCTTTGACAATTTTATTATTTTGATTAACTTGTTTTTACCATTTGTTTATGTTGATCGTTAAACTTTCATTTCCAAAATCAGTGTACTTCAAGTGGTGATGTTGCAGATGGCTCTGGCATAAGGATGGCAGAAGCAGGATGTCTCTTCATTGAGAGCTGGGTATCAGCTGTGACTTGGTACCTGGAATCCAGTGCCAGTAACCAACATTTACATTTCCTGTTTTGCCTTCCTTACCTATTTTCCTTTCCTTTCTTCCAACTCTACTCTAATATCATTGTTTCCAACCACTTGTGGGAACCGCACATTATTCACCTTCACTTTTGCCTCTGCATTGTAGATTCTCTATCTTAGGGTACCAGTCCCTCTTGCTAGGTCTATAAATATACTAGCATCTTTCACATCCCTTCACTCTAACTTCTGCTCAACCAGTTTCATCATTCTCTTCCATTTTGATTTAAATTTCTTGATTAAGTAGTCCATATACTCTGTCTCCACTTTCCTTCTTCCCATTTATGCACACACCATTAAAATTCAGTAGCTCTTCTCATCTTTTTAATGAAATTGTTCTCTTACAGTTCAGTAAAATATCCTAAATATAGTAACTAGTTAACTCATTATAATATAGTTAGTATGTATGTTCATCTCTGTGGCCAAACCGTGAGCTACTTGAGTCCAGGAACTGTGTCTTTTTGATTTTTGCGACCCAGGCACCTAGAACTATGTCTGGCACATGATGAACACTCAATAATTATCTATTGAATTAAATATTCAAACTTCTTGATAAAGAAAAACTTCTGACATTCTAGTGGGGAAGAAAACCAAATCTGAAGTTACCTTTTAAAATCCTCAGTAGATCTTGTGGAATAAGTTAACTACCATTATCTCTGTTAAGAAGTGAAAAAATTTGCTAAAAGTAAGTTAATATTTCTTGAGTGCTTTTTCCAGGTACTACTTTATGGGATTTACACACATTGTCCCATTTATTTTCTCAACAATCCTGGGTGTTCAGAATTATGATTTCCATTTTTACTATTAGACACCTGAGACTCACAGTTTAAGTAATGTACTTAAGATCACACAAGTTATGGGCAGCAGCAGGAGGATTTAAGCCAATATCTGATTGATTCTAAAGTTGATATTCTTTCCACTCTCCTTTCCCAACATGTTTAGTAACATATGTCAGCAGCCTTCCAACTTGGGTATGAGTACTCCTGGGATATCTGAAGACTTTCCAAGGGATTCATTGCTCTGGAGAGTTTTAGGGACTCAATTTCTAGTCAGGGGTGTCATGTGGGTTCTGCTTTCTACCTTTCCTTTCACATCTACCATTCTTCCCACTTAAAAAAAAAAAAATCCTAATCTCTAATCTCACCATGGAATATTGTCCCAGAGAGTAAAAAAAAAGCAACTTCATGGTGACAAATGAAAAGAAAGCCAGTTGACAGTCCTAAATATCAGTGTCTAGGAAGTGTTCTTTATTTATTAAGGTGCCATCCGTGTCTCAGTTATATTTTTTTCATGGAAAAGGAGCTAACATGTTTCAAATCTACTGATTAATCAGTATTAAATCTGCAAGTGTAAGAAAAATAAGTTAAATGAATAATTTATAAAAGTTAACATTATAATATAAAATAATATTCTATATTTTCTTCAACACTATTTCCTACTTGTAGATAAAACTATTTCTTCACTATTTTTTCTTAACATGGGCAAAAGTCTTCTGTCCACTGTCACTCCTCACCACTTTTTCCTCATTTATCAATTCATGTTAGATTTTGATCAATTTAATATGATGTGTGTTATATAAGACTTAAAAACAATGACTAATACACCTTTGGCAAGCCACGCCCTAAAGTGGCTAAATGCTTTCTCTTCTTTATGCTATTTTTACTGAATCCTTACTCAGTCTAGCAACAAGAAATGTTTATTTATGAACGCATCAACCAGTTGGAAGAAATCTCCATCCATTTTATTATTAAACAACATATTCCTCATAAAATTGTACTTTTATCATAATAACTATCAATGTTTAGATTATGCTTATATTGTTTTGGTCAATTGTACACCTATAATATTCGAAAAAAATAAATCTTAAAAAAAATGTTTTAACTCACAACCTGAAGTAATAGAAAGTTAAATGAAAAACATTCAAATATATGTATGTTTTTGTTACAGCAAAGTAGGTTAGAGTGATTTTAAGCATAAAGAAATGTTACAAGAGAATAAAATTATGTGGGGGAAAGTAGGATGGAAATATGAGTTCAAAGAGAGAAAGGAAAGAGGTCAAAATAGTAACTTTAAAAAAATTTGCTCATGTCTTTTAAAAATGAGCAATGATTGGTGTTAAAACACTGCAATATATGTTACATTGGATAGATTAAAGTGAAAAAAGTTTATTTTAAAATGTCTATATTTAAACTGCATCAGAAATTACCACATTTATAACTATTTAAACTTTGAAAAAATACAGATGTTAACTTATAAATGTGCCAGGGAATAGAAGTGTTTTCGGAATTCCTTTAAGAGTTACGCAAGCCAAAATTATGAAGACGACTTTGTAAAAGTGATAGAATGTGGTGGGGAGTGCCCTGAACATATACAGAAAACTCTTGAAGTCTCTGGCAACTTCCACCTTCCCTGAGGACTCACTAATCCTGTGAATTTGGGCAAGTTACTTAACTCTTCTGGGTTTCGTTATCCTCATCTACAAAGTGGGGATAAGCACACCCGTCTCACAGGTTGTTGGAAGAAGGGAGCTCATCTGTGTAATGCAATTAGCACAGTCCTGGCTCACAGAAGCATCTCAGTAAATAATCACTGCTAGTACTTTTACTGGTATTATTGTTGTATTTTAACAAGCAGGCTCTAATGGCTCTGGTATCAATTTGCAGTGAATTTGCAGGCACTTAGGAAGGGCAGGCCTGTATCAATTCTCCATATCCAAATTTCCTTCACTTAGTGGGGGTACAAATGGTCACATTTTGCTTAAGTGCAAATCTGTTTCTTGTTTAAAATTCTTCTGGCCTTTCCTGTAACTGCCTCTCCAGTGCTCTTCCTTCCCCTCCCCAAACATTGGCCCTAGGCCCACTCTAAAGTTTCTCTCTTCACTTTTATCCAGAACTGCTGGTCTCAGCATGACCTTTCTACCCTGTTGACAGCCTTCATCCCTCCCCATGCTCAGTCCTGCACCCCTCCAACACAATTTAGCCTCCCTCCAACTTTGCCCCTTGGGCCAGTGGAGCCCTCATTCCATCTTGAGCAAACTCCTCATTTTTATGGAGTAACTCTATGCAAAAGTATTCTGAAACTAAAGGTTATGCATCATTATGCATCATGTTTTAACTCGTTACATGTTAAAGTTGTCAAAAGAAAATGCTGATAAACAGGCTGAGTTTTAAGTCAGCCTCTCAGCAAAAATGTATTATGTCAATCAAACAGCAGGAAACCAGTAGAGGCTATTGTACACTTTATTCACTTTTGGTCACTTTAGTTGTGAGCTATATCTTACACTCAGTCATGTGATGAAGCAGTAATATCTAGAAATATGGTAAGGGATTGGTAAAGAAGGAGTCTCAAATTTCTGAGAAGTGTAGAAAATATAACAACACACTTCTTTTGCAGCTTTATTAATAATTTATCTGAATAAATTTATATCATATTATTAAGTCCACAAGGACAGCTGCAAAATGTTAACAGAGAAGTAGAGGAGATAGCTGTACCAGAAACATGGGATAAGAGTTTTCTTCCATTAAACAGAAATGTAGGCACCTTCCCTTCATTTGGCAATTTGACATGCCAATCCTTCCTTCTCCAGCCCTTGCCCACTTGAAACACCGTATTTTATATTTGATACATACAAATAAATATACATGCTGCATATGTAAGTTATGAAGCATAATGATAATGATAAAACCTTTGTGAACTCACCACCTAACTTTAAATAATAGAGTATTATTTATTCTGTGTTATCTCCCTGTGCCCTACCCAACTTTTCCTATGCTTTCCGCCTTATCTCCTGCCATTCTCTATTTGCTTGAGTCAGAAATGATTTATGTAGCCTCATCCAAATGTTTCTACTCATTGTTTTTTTCATCACTTCTCTTGCTCTTTATCTGTTCAAATTTATCCCATTCATCATAGGCCATGTCAAATGCTAGCTCTTCCATTACAGTCTTCTGTACCACACTCGCTCAGAGCAGTATTCCTTCTGTGTAGCAGTATTCCTTCTATGTACCTGCTACTTTCCTTCCTGAAACAGTAACTCCATGTTAGCTAATCCTTGGGTGCTTTCTGTTCATTCCTTCAGCAACTTACTGAGCACCCACCAGGTGTCGGCGTTGGTTGGTCAGTGTGCATGCGATTAGGCAAGAGCTGTGCGCGCTCCTTAATAGGCATCATCTCCAGCCCCCCTTACGGTCATCCATCCTGTGTGCCAGCCCTAGTGTTATCCGCAGTTTACAAATGAGGACACTGTGGCCTGGAGAAGCTAAGTGATTTGCTGAAAGTCACACAGTGAGTAAATAAGTGAGGAAACTGAGATTAGCTTCAGAGCCCACGTACTCCTAATGCCAGACTGTTCACCGCCACAGTGACCCGGCTGGCTGAAAAGTCACAGCTTAGACTATTAGACACATAGACACATAGCTGTCTTTTGGTCTGAAGATATTCCTAAGCCTCCTGGGTACAATCTGTTCGTGGTCAGAGTTCTTTTGAGTCTTTCCTTTCTCTGTCCAGGCAGCAGTTTTCTTCCCATTTGGCTAGTGCCGGTCATTTGTTGAATGACACTGCTTTAAAACGCTCACATTTTCTTTGATCCCTGTGGTCTAAATGGCTGCATTTTACAAACTCAGAAGCATTTAGTGTCTGTTAAGAAAAAAGATAATAACCTTCAAACCCCTAATTGCCTTTCCCAAATTATTTACATATTTCAGTTACCAACTGAAAAGAGGGCCTTCATTCAAATATGAATAAAGGAAGTGATGCGGCATTTACTCAACGTTTCATTTTTTCTTCTTGGTTCTTTTTACCTCCCAGCTGTTCAGTGTCCTTTCTCTTATGTCCCCACTGTATAGCAGCCTTACCAGTCTTGGCAGAGGAGAGATGTCTATCCCAAGAGGAAAATTGGACTCTCTCCCATCGTTTGCTTACAATTCACCTACCCTAAGCTCTGTTTGCAAGGATACTGGCCTTTCCATGCTGAAATGACTGTAAGTGCTAGAGGGCTCATGCATTTTCTCTTTGAGACACATAAGTACATTAAAAATACGTTCCATTTATAGCTTATTCTGATTATAAGAATAATATGCATTAACTAAAGAAAGTTTGGAAAATTTGGGAAGTATAATTTCCTTCCTCCTTATCTTTCTGTTTGTTTTATTTTTACAGAATTAGAATTATATTGTTTATATAGTTTATATATATTTTATACATGAACTATATTTTCTATTTAATATTTTAGTAATAATGTTAAAATAATAAGGTAGAATCCTGTAGGAAAATATTAATAAATTTGGCCATATAAAATTCTTTCAATAGAAAAAATGTTATAGATATGTTAAAAAAAGATAAACATCAGAAAAATCTGAAATCTATAATACATAAAAGAACTGTAAACCAAATAAAGAGCTCCCACAAACAGATAAAAGAGATGAACAAATTAAAAACAAAGAATGTAAGCCATCAATTCATAGTAGAACCACACCCTAACAGCATTGTATGTTTCCAATCTTTAAATCATTTTCAATCAGGCTTTTAAAAAAGGTACATTATTATTTAATTTGTAATTCTTTCATTATTAGTATTAGGTCACTTTTAATATAACATTTACAAAAGGAGTTGTGGTCATGACTGGAATTTCAGAATAAAGGAAGAGAAACTATTTGTCAATGGTAACTTGCAATTGTACCATGTAGGTAGCTAACTGCTTGCCTACTGGTCTGCAAGTTCCTTGATGTCAGGGACCATTTCTTTTTTCTTCAGCATCTGATTTAGAGCATGGGGATAATATACTGCAGCACATATTTTTGGAAGAAAACACAGAAAACTGATGTTATCAAGGCTTTATTATATAAAGTGTGCCTTGTCTAAAATTAATTGGTAACGGTGTCACCATGGAAATAATTGCTGTTTTACTCTCTGTTCAAAGAAATTTAATATTTCAACTTCAGCACGTGAGGCATAGGGGTGTGATCAGCAATCCATAGAAATAGGGCACAATCAACATGATGTTGCTTAAGGTTTATCTGGTTAGATTTTTTGCTAAGTCATTATAAGTGACCTGTAAAAGGAGACTTGGGAATAAGACGATTATGAAATAAGGCAGAGTACAAAAAGAATAGTGGAAAGATCGGATGACCAGAAATTAATCGAAAAGTAGGGGAAAGTTCAGCAAACTAAGCAAAGGAACTAAAGACAAGGAAGAGCAACTAATGAGTTATACAATTTTGACATCTATTCTGCTTTATAGACTCATTCAGTACATTCATGTCTATTTGGGCCCAGATCCTGGGGTCATGGCTGTTCTTAGAAGCCATGTGGGTGGAAGCTGAGAGAGTGAGTGCCCAACTATGACAGCATTGGCTGACGTGTTCTTATTTCTGTGTCAAAGGTGATGCTGAGGTGCTACCATTATGTTGCTGCAGCTTTCCTAGGAAATTTATAATTAAATTTTAGGATGATTTTTTAGATTTTAGTTAACAAAACATAACTCCTCACTCCTTTAAGTGTGTGCTGTACATAGTGACTTTTTTTTCAAAACAGTTTGAAAGGGGAGTAAAAGAGTAAGTTTATAGTGGAGAAACTTGACAAACTCTACCTCAGCTATATAATCAAGGTTAACATCCAAGGTGGTAAGTCATGTTGATAGTATGAACTCTTGATATGATGTGGTGAAAAGCGTACTTTGCCTTTCTGTCCTTCCTCCTAATCCCAGTCTAAACATGGAGAAAATATCAGACAAATCTCAACTGAGAGACATTCTAAAAATGGTCCAGTACTTCTCAAAACGATCAAGGTCATCAAAAATAAGGAAACATAGTTTCACCATTAGGGGTCGGCAGTCTTGCTGCTGAAAAGGAGGGTTAATTGGGACATTATATTAAAAATCAAATTTTGAAAATCTTAAAAAATAATTTTTTTAAATAAATCAAACCGGGAGTCACTTTTACAAACAGGGAATTGCTAACAATTTCAGAGTTGTGTTAACTTTTTTTGTTATTTAACATGATCTGATCCCAATTTTTATTTGTCAGTAAAAGATGTCTTTAAATATCACAAGTATTATCAGTTATACTTTTCTTTTTCTAGCTGAATTATATTTTCTGGTACTTTATAATTCTAGAAGACAGCACAGATTTTACTTAAACTGGCAATTTAAAAACAAATTCTTTGTAAATAAAGAACAAGTATAAGTTTAATTTTCTCAGAGTAAGTTTTCTGTTAACAAATTTTTTAAAGAAAGAAACTTCTCATACACGTTCTTCCTCTCACTGTACCTCTGGGTCTACTAAAAACACTCCCTAATGAAAACCTGCAGTTTTCTTTTTCATTCTGCAATGTTACGTGGAGAAGCCATTAATCAGACCACTGTTGAGTTAGTTGCATGCACTGGCCGTGGTGTAATTTATCACTACAAACCTGTGCTGTGGTCCCCTTTCCTGTTGTTTCCTGGATGTTTCCTTGCCTATGACAGCATGATGATTGATTTTTTACTTTCTCCAGTGTAAAAGTGGTAGACACATGTTTTTGTTGCCTATGCTTTTGTATTTTATGGACAATATTAAGAATGAACACTAGGCTAACACAAACTTGAAAAAACATTGTTTTGTAAAAATGTTAAGAAAGCAAAAATAATTTGTGATACAATCTCCCTAATATATTTCATCATTGTCCTTGAAATTAAAGTCATAATTGGAAAGCTAAATCACCATTTCTGTTCTTCTATTGCTATGTATATGCTTAACATAGAAGGAACATAGAAAAGAGATTAATCCCATTGGTTTTATTAATTGGTAATCCCAAATACATATATTTGTGGTACCAATTGGGATACCAATTTTTATCTTATAGGTCTGTATTTTAAAATGAATATTCTGGAGCTCATTTTAAATTTAGTAAGAGCTCCTATTGGGACTAAAATTAAAATCAATGGTATTTGATAAAAATGTAATGAATAATGAATTAAAACAATGTCATAAAAGCCGTTAGAAAAATCTCAACATTATCTTGCAATAAAAATCAATAATAAGGTTTAAAGGTACATAATAGTATTTTTGGACAATAGAAAGAACATATAGGAAGCTGGCAAAATACAGAAATAATTTTGTTCACCATGTTAAGTTGACAACATGTTGACACTCCATGAAAGCATAGACTTCCAAGATCTCAAGGACTGGAAGGAAATCCCAAGGTCAACCACTGCCTTAACTCAAGCAGGGCTTGAGACATGGCCATCCATTCTTTACGTGAACTCTTCCGGTGAAAAGGCTGGTGACATGCTTATCAACAGTTCTTTTGTCTTGAATATCATGATGGATAGAAATTCATTACATTAAATCAAAATCTGTCTCCTTGCAATTTCTATCAGTTTTTCCAGGTTCTGCCTAAAGTGGCTAAATTTTCCAACCACAACACTGTGAGAGTCATATGGACTGATGTGTAAATTGCTGGGTAAATTATTTCTCTTGTTCCTTTTTTCTTTCTTTCTTGAAGCATAGCTTTGATTATATCATTCTGCAATACAAACATTTCCAGTGGCTGCCCCATTGCCTATGGAATGTAATCCAACTTCTTTGATTTCTACAATTGTTAGTGACCAATATCTATCCCAAACATCTGCATTGTTTTTTTTATTGCTATCTTCCTTGAGGCATTGATCTCTTTCTCCCTTGTATGTCAGTTCTCTCTTACTGTACTGTGACATCCTTGAAAGTATGATCTCTGCTTGATAAAATTTTGTACTCCTATTATCTCAATCTTACATGATACATTGTAGCTACTCAATAATAAAAGAATAATTCATGGCCTCAAAAAATGGACATGATCCATATGGCTTTGATCAAAACAGAATACAATAGAACCATCTATTCTCTTGTACTTGACACTGGACTATTATTAATGAAGCTTAAAATTGCTTTTACTATTTTAGCAGCTAAATCATGCTACAAGTTCATTCTGACCTTGCAGTCAACTCTAACTGCCAAATCCTTTCGCATGAATTGCTGCTAATCCTGTATGTGTGAGGCTAATTTTTTTTTAAGCAGAAATGTAGAACTTCATGTTTCTAGCTCTTAAATTTCTCCTTGTTTTTTCTGACCCATGCTGTCAGCCTGTTGAGAATATTTTGAGTCCTGATTACAACATCTCTCCTATTAACTCTTTCTTCTAGTCTTGTGTCATCTATAACCTTGATAGTCATGTCTTCACCTTCTTCATCCAAGTGTTAATCAAATGTTGAACACTTGCCTGGCCAAGGATGGAGGTATGGGCACTGTAGCAGACAGACAGATAGCCTTCCAGATGGCAGCAGGCCAGTCTTCAATGTTTGTTTGGTACAGTCAGTCAATCAGATATGACTATGTCTAAGTACTATCACCAAGTTCAAGAATTTTTCACCTTTCATCAAATATCAGGAGAGATTTTATTAAATGCCTTGTAGAAGTCACAGTGTACTACATAATATATTGTAGTTCTTTGAATACCTATTTATTAAAGTCCTTGAAAGTATTGTATTTATTAAACACCTATTGGGTTTGAGGCACTCTACTAGACATGGCGTAAAGTTTACCTTTTTGAATACTATTAGTTCTAGACGTTATTATCCTGATTTCAAAGATGAGAAAACAGAGTCTCAGAATGGTAAGATACTTATCAGTGATTTCACAGCTGTCAGTTGTCAGGACTGGGATTCCAACCTAAGGTCCAGCTAATGCAATGCCAAGTCTATACTTAACTGTTCTCTTTGCCTTAGTCCTCATACCCAATCCATCAGCAGCAAGTTCTGCCAGCCCCACCTCCAATATCTATATCCCAGATTCAATCTCTCCTTTCATCTCCACATACTATTCTGGTCCTAGAGGACCATCGTCTCTTCCCTGGATCCTGCAATAATTTCCATCTGGTCTCTCTGTTTACATTATTGCCCACTTATAGCCAATTCTCTACAGAACAACCAAAATAATCTTTTAATTCTAAATCAGATTATGTCATTCCTCCACTTAAACATTTCCAATGGCCTTTCATTGCATTAGCAAAAATTTTAAACATACTTTTATGAACTATATGTCCCTAAAAAAATTAGCTTCTGATTAACTCTCAACTCATTGCTACATTGCTTTCCATTTCTCATATTGTGGCCGCACTGAGTCTTTTTGACATTCCTTACATATCAAAAAGCTTACTTCTTCATCCTAGAAAGTTTTTCTAGCATATTCTTTTGCTGCTGGTTTTATCTTATATCATGTGCTCAGTTCAAATATCTCTTCTTTAGAGAAGACTTCTCTCACCTCCCTATCTATTTTTCTCCTCCCAGTTGATCTTTGTTATTTTGGTCTGTATTATTTTATTCACTTCTCATGTACTTAGTTAAAATTATTGTATTTATTGATATGTTTTTATAAAAACAGTTTTTCCCTCTTAGGTATAAGCTCCATGATGGTAGAGAATTCTACTGTATTTTTTCACTACTATATTCCCCCAAATCTAGCTGATAGTAGACTCTTGGGAAATACTAGTTAAATTAATAAAAATAATTTTCTGATTTCATAAGAAACAAACTAAAGTAAAAAGTCTTTCTCCTAAAAATATCAAGCATTTTATTAGCCATGTATGTAGCATCTTAGATTAGAAAGAAGGGCAAAGAAAAAATGAGTGGGACATAATTAAAAAAAAAAAGAAAAAAGGAAGAGCACATTTTATACCAATGATTCAGGAATACAAATGAAAATAAAACCAGATTGAGAAGGAATGTACTTTCACACATCCTGACAGTATTTTTCAATTTCAGGATGTATTATTTCTGGCACACAAATCAGGGAAAATAAATGCAAGTGCAGTGATGGGTAAGAGAAGAAACGCAGACAAAGGGAGGGGGATATTGCTTTATTTCTTATAAGCCAACATTTAAAATCTTTCTTCAATAAATTACACAAATTGATCTGTAAAGCTAAGGTTGTATAATAACTTAACAGGCATTAACATCAGTGACAATAGCTCTCGAGTGTTTTTTCTATTTAAAATAATTTTTAAAACTTTTACACTTAACAAAATCATGTTCTGTAACTCCAGGAATTAAGAAGAAAACTATGATTATTATACATCTAAAAGGCTTAAATATATGTAAATATACATAAATCTTAGACATAATTTTATAGCAAATTATTTATTAAACTTCTACACATTACTTTGTATGTTATTTATACCTAAGAATTTTATGCTGGTAAAGAGAGAGAGAGAGAGAGAGAGAGAGAGAGAGTACCAAAGTACGAATATTAGGAATGAGAGAATGAACATCATTTGAGTCCTTACAAACATGAAAAGGTTAAAAGGGGAATATTATAACCAAGACTATGATCATAGATTTGACAAATTATATGACATGGGAAATTTTCCATAAAATCTACCAAAACTCACTCAGATGTGCTCTTCTTTGGTTTTGGCCTTATTTTCTCCTATCACAGAAGGGCTTCCATCATAGGGTGGTAGTGCCAAGTATTTGTTTCTCTTTTTCTTTTTTCCTGAAAAACAGCTTTTTTGTATGTCATAATACCTCCCCCCAAAAAAAATCCCAGAGAAAAATGCTGATTAACTTGTTTTGGTCAGGTACCTAACTTTTGGCAATTACAGTGAGAATTACTTCTGGCAATTACAATTCCTGGGTCACAATATTCACCCCTTTGGCCAGCAGTCTGCATACTGTGATTAGAAGATTCTCAGAGCCACAAGGAGTGGGGCAGGGCATTGCCTCCAGAAAAGGGACAAGCATCATCAGAGGAAAGGAGGGGGGTGTTTAGCTAGCAAAAATCAACATATGTTCCAAGGAGATCTATAATTAAGGAACTTCTGTGGGAAAGTTTGGGATACTCTACAAAGATCAATTCTGAGCAATATCAGTTTGAAATTAAGTGGTTTGCCAGGGAGTCAGACAAGACCATATTTTGTTTCTCTAGTGAATAGAACTGAAAAAGCAAGCTTACTTCCCTCAGGCTAGATAAGGGTGAATCATTAATAAAGTAAAAGTCTTTGCTTTATTTGTCATAATAAATAATTGGGGACAAAACAAAACAAAACAAAAATTAAAAAAAAAAACTTACACGGCCCCTGAAAGGGTTATAAAAACATCATTTTAATGATTACAATGTACATAAGTAGAATAGTGATTATCATACCACCGTCCCTTGACATTTCTGTCATCTAATGCCTGGGTCACTTGTTGCATTCCTTAGTGATTTTTAGTTCCTGATTCACTGCTACTTTCCCCAGTACTACTACTATTTTAATTATCGGCCATTTCAATAAACATGACAGTAATCCCTTCAATACCTCACATCTTAGATATCTGAGCCAAGATTTAATGGGTGCCAACTACAACATCCACTGAACATATTTCCTCAATGTCACTTTAAAAAATTCTCCTGGGGGGCTTCCGTGGTGGCGCAGTGGTTGAGAATCTGCCTGCCGATGCAGGGGACACGGGTTCGAGCCCTGGTCTGAGAAGATCCCACGTGCCGCGGAGCAACTGGGCCCATGAGCCACAACTACTGAGCCTGCGCGTCTGGAGCCTGTGCTCCGCAGCAAGAGAGGCCTCGACAGTGAGAGGCCCGCGCACCGCGATGAAGAATGGCCCCTGCTCGCCGCAACTAGAGAAAGCCCTCACACAGAAATGAAGACCCAACACAGCCAAAAATAAATAAATAAATTAATTAATTTAAAAAATTCTCCTGCATCCAGATAAGGGGTCAGCTCTTCTGCTACAGCCCCTTCTGAAAACATCATTGTAGTATCCATCCATGAGATGGCTTTCTGAGTTTCAGAGGTCTCAGAAGTTGTGCTTCTCTAAAGATGTTGAGGAATTGCTAATGAATCAGTAATTAATCGTCCATAACTCCTAACATAAGAAAACCGCATGCATTTATGTAGCATGAATAGGTTACAAGGAATTTTCATAATCTCTTTCCACAAATGATGAAATGGAAGCTTAGAGAGTAAGTGACTTTGTTTAGATCAGCTTTCCTTAATCTCAGCACCAGTGACATTTGGGCCCAGATAATTTTTTGTTGTAGGGTGCTTTCCTGTGCCCTGTAGGATGTTTAGCAGGTTCCCTGGCCTCTACCCATTAGTGCCACACCACTTGTGAAAACCAAAACTGTGTTGGTCATTGCTAACATTGCTAAATCGCCCCCAATTGAGAACCACTGGTCTAAAAGCTGGCAGAGCTGTGACCCAAATGATCTTTTAGCTGTTCATTAGTAGTGACTTAAATGTATCTTATAAAAATTATTTTCTGAACATGAAATAAATTTGATGCACTTAAACATACAGATACAGAAACTAGGTATTTCTTAGGAACACTCCAGTGAGGGAGGTCTCTGAAAGTGCTCATATAATGCTATGGCCCAAAGTTTCAATAAATTTATTGAAGTCCTGGATCCAAATATGTGTGTGTTTAGACTGAATAAACAATAGAAAGGCACTTTAAAATTATTTAAAGCTTTGTACACTTAGTCCAATGACAAGTTAGATTCTCCCCAAGACTTAAAAAAGAAAAATGTATTTCTTTAGTGAAGTAGAAAAGGAAAGAATCAAGAGAGAAAATGCAATGACCGGACCAGTCGGCCCAGCCCAAATAAATATTTCCTCTCCTTTTCTAAAACAAACACAACTCAACCAAAAGTTTATCTTTTCTTCATTTGGAATCCTATTGTGGTGCTCACATCGCACAGAAAATGTGAAATGTTAGTGAACAAGCATGCCTTGGTAGGGGAACATAAGGCATTTATTACAAACGAATTCCAAATAATTAGTGGAGGAGATCATGAAATGTTCAGAGAGGAAAAAAAGGGCTGAATTTCAAACCAGAGGGGGTCTGAGCCATTAATGGGTAATCTGCACGACTTTTGTTAATCCCCTGGGGCTCCTGTTACAGGTGGTTCATATTTCTAAGCAGTGAGGAATGTGAGAGGAATGGAAAATTTCTCCTTAACATTTTCCACTACCAGCCTTAGCATGAAAAACTGTAGAGCAGATCGGGCAGCTGGTTTATTATAACTTCTAATTCAGAGATGAATCACCACCCAGTATGCCCACCACTTGGTACTCACCAGAGATTTTCCTTTCTACATTTCCCTGGTGTAGAATTTCTTTTAGAGAAAGTTTGCAGTTAATTTTTAATATAGACTAGAAATGTTATTTAGGTTTGAAAAGACTGGAGTACTTGAGTCCATGTTCATATTTGTTAGGTCTGAGAAGGAGATTTCATGCTTTAAAAGAAAAAGTTTACATGTATTTTAATATGAAATGGCTCAAACCTCTGCCAATAGTTGCAGTGGAGATGAATTAGAAAGATATGGATTACTTTTCCTATCAATATCATCTGAGTTTTAAAAGTCCTGAAGAAGTATGTAGTGAAATGAGTTTTTAGTTTTATCAAAAAAATTACAAAAAATAATTTAGATGAGGTAGATTGATGAATGCGTGAACACGTACAGAATCAAGAGCTAAAACAAATCAAAACACAAGAGGTGTTTTGCTTGCCCCTGAACTAGGAAAAGAAAAATGTTACATTGGCACTTTCATCTTTCATATTCAGATTATGCTTATATTTATTCCCATGAGCACCAACCACAGTCTCCAATTCTAGTGAAGCTGGTCTTCTTATTTTATGAAAATTCCATGTTTCTTTCTCTGCCAGTGCCATTTTACTTTTCCTTTCCAGAGGCCTCTCACTCTCCCTTCAGCACTTGTACAACTTTCCTGATATGAATTAATCAAAAGCTATTTGCTGTCAGTTTCTAAATATATGTAGACCTACAGCTTTGCTCCATTCTCTGGAGATTGAAACGAGGTACAGCCTGGGCTCTAAGCCTGGAATCATTAGAGGAGACCTCAAGGAGCTGAGGGGCAAATAGGACTTTAAAGATATGGGGGGTACTTTAATAGGAAAGGAAGAATATAAACAGCATTGTAGTATCTGTTTTTATGTTGTTTCTTTCCTCCCTTTTTTTTGGTAATATCAATTTCAAACTTTTTAAGTTTTATATTAAAAACTTGGAAAACACAGTCAAATGCTTCCTTAGTGCTGTTAATATATGATCGTGGTAGCAATTTGTGAACTATTATCTCCATCTCCAATCTCTTTTCTTCTAGTGATTCCTTCTCTCCATTGCCACTAAAATTCCCTTGCTGATATGCACATTGTATTACATCACTCCTCTGCCTTAAGGATTTCATTGGCTCTCCTTTCCCTGCAGAATAGAGTCCAAACTCCTTAGCATGTTATGCAATTAAGCTTGTTCACCGTTTGATCCCCACTCACTCTACAGCCTCATTTTCTGCAGCTCCCTGTCTCTTTTTCTGCACTCAAGGGTCCAAATATTTGCAGGTTCTCAAATACATCCTGATGTTTTACATTCCTCTATAATAATAGCTAATGCAATTCTAAGTACTTTCTGTAGATTATGAAGCAACTCTTTGAAGTAAATACTATTATACACATTTTGTAGAAGAGAACTGAGGCACAGAATAATTGAGTAACTCAAAGAAGGTCACTCAGATAGTACGTATCAAGGTAGAGCCAAGATTCAAATCCAGGTACCTTAGTCCTGAAGTTAGTGTTTTTCCTCTTCCTTCCACCCATGTCCTTCTGACACAGTTAAATTTATTCTTTAAGATCTAGCTTCAGTTCCATTGTTTCCTTAAATTTGATTTGACACTCTGCACCCTAGACTAAGTTAATTATTGTCCTCTGGGCCACTCCTGTTCTTTAAATACTTTACAAATACCACAATTATCTTACCTTTTTTTTTCTTTTTTAACACAGTATGTAGCACTATGTTTTTACATGATGAATAAATGAATAAATAAATAGCTAAATGAACATTCTTAATTTAGTTAATGGTAGGTGCATAGCCCTTTGTTGAATTCAAGGCCGTTATAAACCTTCTAGAATATCAGGGTGGCAGAATGATGGGTGATTTTAATTTTTTTTTTTTTTGCCTATCTGCATGCAATCTCAATTTTTGGGGGGAAAAATACCATGGACTGCTTAATTTTTTAGATTTTGGGGATCTAAAATAATAATAATAAATCTTTGTGCATATAAAGCATTATCCTGAATTAAGGAAGATGTTTAATGTTTTTTAATTAAAAATAATTTATAACAATCAAGATGTACAGAATATTAAAACGTGAATTAAATACACCAAAGTGTTTTAATTTATTTAACTTAGAACACATGAAATGTTACGTGATGGAAGAGTTATACCTTTATCTTCTACATTAGACCATCCAGTCAACAGTGAACTAAAAGTGCAGCTGAATTTCCCAGGTAATGACAACTTCATGGCCTTGACTGAGACAGGTACTAACTTTGAATCATGATGCTAACAGCTCCAACAACAGTTCCCTGTTTCATCTTGCCCACTGTGGGTGATTTTAGGATAAATAGTGTCTGGCTTAAAATGTATACAGCTTCATAGCTCAAAGGCAACCCTTT
The DNA here is from genome assembly GCF_008692025.1 of Phocoena sinus. Taxonomy (NCBI): domain Eukaryota; kingdom Metazoa; phylum Chordata; class Mammalia; order Artiodactyla; family Phocoenidae; genus Phocoena; species Phocoena sinus. The sequence goes on from NC_045774.1 coordinate 39,496,845, forward strand.
GAACTGCATCCAGAAACACCCTGGTAGCCAGTGCAAGCCGTAGTACACTGATGTTAATATGATCCATCTGGCTGGGACCCTTAAGCAAGCAAGCTGCTGCTGTATTTTGTAGTAGCTGAAATGATCTAGTCGTTTTCATGATAACCCCCACCAGATCCTACTCTTGTAATAGGCTGGAAAACACAAAATTTATGGGTGAGCCAGTTCTGAAGGAAAAGGGGAGTCATAATGTCTATGTAAATCAGTGAAAAAAGACATTCTGGGTTTTTGTTATTACATTGACTTGCAGGTATTACAGGACTTAACATTAAATCATGTGATGCATGTTAAACATGTGTTTAGGCATCAAAAAGTGGTTCATAGTCTAAGAAGGAAACTGCATTTCTTTCTTGAGCTAAATTTTTGACATTTGGTATTATAAGCAAACAATTTTTTCCAAAGTGTAGTTGATATTCACCACAGAAATTTAGCTGTGCAGCTTAAATATTATGACATTTCTAAACTAATAAAAAATAAGTTATTACTCTTTTAGTAGATAGGCCCAGAATACTACATGGGTGTTCAGAAATCGATTAAAAGTAAAATGCAACCTATTTTAGGATTCCAGTTCCTTCCGCCAAAAAGAATTTATTTGGGATCGCATAATATATTGCTTCCATATACAAGTGTGTCAAGTTTTTCTAAGTTAAAAAGTGATATTTTTAAATGGGAAATATAAGTAAGCACTTAAAAAATATGTTATTTTTTGTAGAATTTCCTCAAGTGAAATTTCTCCAACTTCTTTCCCCTTCTCTTTACCAAGCTACTAAAGAGAATTAGGAAACTTGTCTGGTGGAGAAGAAGAATTTAATACTGTTCTATGAATTTTTAAATACATGGATATACAAATCAATGCTCAAAATCAAGAAAAGGGCAATGTATCTTTACTGGTTTTCAAAGAGACAGAAAAGAAAATGTCTTTTAAAATTTTTATGCTTTTTTTAAGTTACCATATTTTTAAAGAACCATTAAAGAAGAATGAAGGACCTGAGCACAAGGGTGGTTCTCAATTCATTGAGGGGGGTGGGTGGAACCCATAAGAACTGTCAGCCTCTGCTAGAGTTTTCTCAAATTCTCCAGGCCTTCATTGTGCTCGCCACCCATTCCGCATCACCTCAGTGATGTGAACAACTGAGATCTCCTGGGAAATTAGACTAAGAGAAAGAGGTTTCATTCCCCAAAGGCAGGAGGCAAAGGAGAGTTTCTATTATTGGGTGTACCCTGGAGACCAAAGCACCAGTACCTTCTCTTGCTTTCATTCCAATGCTTCTTTAGGCTGAATTTTCCCCCATACACCAACTCAAAGTCAAATTCCAGTTCTAGGGTTGGATGAAAAATACTCGAAGTCCCTAGCATTGTATGCAAATAAAGTTCCTAGAGGAGTTGGTGTTTCTCGTTCAGCTGGAATCATGTTTACTGGGCAGGAGCCTTTTCCTTCTACTGTGGCTTCTGTCTAGAATGTTATTCCTTTTCTCTTCATCCTAGTAATGTCTGTTTATTCTTTAAAGCCTCAACTCCATATACCTCCTTTCTGAAACTTTCCCTTACTTTCCAAGGCTTAGTTTACCACTCCCACTGTTGAGTTTGTTTTAACGGTGTGGAAGCTCTAATACCCTGATATAGTTGTCCACCCATTCTCTTAAAGTGTAAGCAGCTAGAAAGCAGGATTGCTCCTTATTCATGTATCTTCAGCACCCATCTGGGTCGTGTAGAAGACTCCTTGATAACTTATTAGATTGTATTTACCTATATGGAGTAAATGTGCTATCCCTCCATGCTCGTGTGTGTTTATGTACAAATTCTCATGGATTTTTCACTGTTTTTTCACAACTGGAAAATCTTGAAGAAGAATGAACATTCGTAGCATTAGCAGTATGGTTCCACTGTGTAGTGTTCAATTGACAAACTTGACCTTAGCACTATGTTGTGTCATTTTTTTTTTAGCACATACGTTTCACAGCATATTTCACATAGAGTGTATATTGGTGGTGTTCTAAATGCTGAGATCATTAAAATGGTTTCAAGGCAATACTTAACAGTATAGCTCAAGTATGGCCAAGTGACTTTTGTCCCAGTAAACCCCAGAAACAGTTAACAGAATCTTGCTCTTTCGCTAGTCTGTAGTCTAAGAACTCTAGCAACTTTGATCAAAGCATCAGATACCATTTTAATCCCGCCTGAGGGTCTCTTGGCCACTGTTTCCTCCCCAGGTAATATTATGGTGACTAACTCTGTGTGGGCTCCAATCAGCTTCTGGTTTACCTGTGGCTGTTACTGTGAGGTGCTGCAGACATGCTCAGGGTCAGGGCACGTGCAACTTGGAAGTCCAGGGGAGTTACTGGCTTATGGGGCCATTGACCTTTGGCCAGTGAGAGAGAGGAGATTTTGAAAAAATTTGCTTCTTTTCTTCCCCCTGGAAGGACGGTCCTATGATGCAACTGTTCATATGATCTTTCTGAAGGCAATTCTATAAGATCAAACAATTAGTGCTGTTTGACATCAAGCAGTGGCCAGCTAGGTCATGCATGCTTTATATTTGCTCTCTCCTTCCCTGCCTCACTCCTCGTTTTCTGCATTCATTCCTGCTTCCCTGGGAAGCCTCCCCAATGAAGTATTAACACATAATATTTTGCATCAGACTATTTTTTCCTACATAATAGAGGCTAAAATAGTGGATCATATTTAGTAAATACTTACTGGGAACTAGACAGTGTGTTGAGTGCTTTAAGGGATACAACATGGATAAGGCACAAAATCTCCTCTTAAGGAAAAAATAATCAGGTGGTGAAGTAGCACAGCTTGACATAGATATATAAAAAAATCATAAGACTGTCGTAATTGCCTGTAGGGTTCCAAGGAGAAAGAAAATTATCACAAGAAATCCAACGAACTACTCAGTGTCATCTGGGTCTTAATAAAGACTTCCTAAATCTTCATTTCTTTTCCTCCTCTCCTGAGACCCGTGCATTTTAATCCAGATACCTGAAGGTAGAAGGGCCTTTTTCTTTCCCTAACAACGAAAAAGAAGTTTACATAGAGACAGGGAGCAAGGAAGTCTGTCTCCAAGCCTTAGCATTTTGGTGTTTTCCCAGCAAGGACACTCAGTGTGAATAATAATCTGCTCAGGTTGGAATTGTCCTCCATGAATACCTGGTCTGTAATGACATCAGCACCCTAGTGTCACCTTAGCAAATACTGATTGACCACTAAGGCTTCCCCACAGAGCCAGGGAAGCCTTGGGATTGTACCCAGGGAAACACTGTCTGCTCTTTATTTCAGCCCCAGGTTGGTCACTGTCTCAATTTTTCACTTGCACTGAGATTGGTAAGAAGAGCCACATTGTCAGCTGGAGAAAAGGAAAATACCCAATAACAAACAGAAATATATTGTACAGCCTTCATAGGTAAGGAGTTGTGTAAACACAGAAAGAAAGTAAAAGAAGGTAAGATTTGGTCCTACCCTCAAAGGGCTTTTCCTTTACTTTCCTTTACTTTTCCTTTACATCTCAACACTTTTATATAGAAATTCATTTTTGCGTTGCTGCTCTTTTTTACTATTTAGCTGCAGGCTGCTTTCCTACCATGAGCCTAAGCTGTTCTTTTCAAGTAGTGTGTTTCACAATGTGATTTCTCCTCCCTTTGTTACTGAAAAAAAGCACAGGGGTTTCTAGCTCAGTGTCATGCAGTGATAATGCAGGCAGGTTTTGCCCAGAAAAGCCCTGCATTAGGTTAATACCACCTTCCCTAAAGAGTAAAATCTTTAGGCAAGCTTAAGATTGAGAGGGAGAGGTGTAGGGAAGGGGCTATACTATAATTTTATTCAGTCTGTCCTGGATTTCACATGAGTGAATCTTAAAGGGAATGGTGAAATCAGAAAGAATATAAATCTAAGGCTTTTATTTATTAAATATGAGAGAGACAAAGTGTCCTGTTTAAAGACAAATGGCTTTAGCTGACAGTTATTCCAAATATCCAAACTAAAATATGAAAAAAATCACTCTTCTGGTTTGTCGCCCTCTCTTGATGTAGGATCCCTTTACCCCTCTCCTCCCTAATTTGCTGGAACACACTCCATTGGCTATTGCAACCCTGGGATATTAGAGGATCAAGGATGCAGGTGGAAGAGAGAGCTCACCTTCCCGGGGCGTCGTATGATTAATGCGATGAAATGTTACCATGACAGCCCATAACACATCTATTTATGGGGTTGGACTTGTCCTTAAATATTTAAACATTTTTATTTAGAGCACCGGAAGGTTTATGACTGGAAATGATTAACAACATCTAGGCCCCTGTATCTGCACCTAGAGGAACAAGAACAGGCTTTTTTTGATGTCACTGTTAAAATATCCTCTGTGTCTCCTCAATGGGAGCTGCAAACACTATGTCCCAGGTCTGATGCAGAGATAAGAAAGAGTTACCCTACCTGGTCCTGTCTCAAGGAGGAATTGACATGATTCATGATGGGTTAGCGAGCAAGGGGGATCCTTCACTTCAGTAATGTGCTTGTAGCCCTGGGTCCTAAGGAAATTGTCCTTAACTAACAGCTAAGCTGTTCAATTTAGACTTGGTCTAGAAAAAGGAGGAGGAGGGCAATGATGACGATGATTCAGAGGAGGAGGTAAAGGAGGAGGATTCTAGAAATCAGTGCTGTGCGACAGGGCCAGCTCTGTGCTTCTCAGGGTGACTTCCCCTCCTCTGCTCCTGGTGACTGTCAAGGTAAGCATCTTAGAGTTATGCTTCCATTAGAAGGTAGGCAGGTATAGTGCAAAGGCCCAACCTTGGAGCCTGGAGTACCTCCAAATCCCCTGCCATTACCTCCAGACTAGTTGATTAAAGCAAGTTCCTTCATGTTCTTGAACCTCAGTTTTTTGACCCAAACTTTACAGAATCATTGAGATGATCAAATGCTATATTACTTATAAAAATGATTCACAATCCAAAAAGCATTGACTACATGCAATTATAATACTAACTTTAGAAAGGATTCACATAGATGACTTCAATGCATTTGATAAAAGTACTTTGAGGTTATCTCTTGACTCCCCAGAAAAATGCAAAAACATTGCCCTTCTGTGATTTGTGACCTAAGAGTCTTGGGGGCATTGCACAAGATAAAGAATAATTCTCCTTCCTGCGAGACTGGGCCCTTAAGGTTAGAAAAACAAAGACACTTCTACATTGCAACTGATAGGTACTGAGAAGAGAAACTAATCCCATTTTAGATGATAGTCCTGTTATAACAATGTTATGACTGAAATACCAAAAATTTTAACATGAAATGTTTATGCTTTTGAAATTCTTAATGATCTTTCCTGTATAAAATGGAAAGGCTGCCAGCTCAGAGAAAAAATAACAAAATGTCCAAATAGGAAAGTGTGAAATATTTTGTGCAGGTGCAGGGTTCATGATGCTTCCTGTCATTCATCCAAATATTTCTCACTGAGAGATCCTCAGTGAATAATAGATGTCAGTGAAGAATGGTAGATGACAGTCACAGCTTCCTCACTTCACCCTGGATCAGGAGGAAGTCGAGTCTCCGTTATGGAAAGTTTACAGATTAAGAAAATAGTATAGGAGATGTTTAAAAGGTAAAACTGACTCTTCTTTCCTCCAGACCTTCACCAAGACTCAGAGATATCCATGTAATCCCAAAGTCTTAATATTTTTGTATTCAAATGGTTTTAAAATGTTATCAATAATCTCATTTCCTATTGATGATGCTTTCCTGAAGACGTCCTAAGAATATCAACTAAACTCTTTTCTTGAGAGTTTTCTCTTGCCTTAGAAAACTTAGTCTGACCCATTGTAGGCCACACCAGTCACCCCCTCTATGGTGAAGCGTGAGGGAGCACCACAAACACGGAAGGTCTGTTCTGTGGGTGTGGACTGGGTGGTGAGAGCAAGCTGGTCTCATCTGTCTTTGTATCTTCCCTCAGTCTTTTCAGAATCCTTCTCCCACAACTCCCAAACCCAGTGGCCACATTATTCTGGCTGCCCACTCCCTCTTGCCCCTTCTGTCTTCACTCTCTGTCTCCCCACTACCCTATCCATTGACCTGGGCTCTGCACTCGCATTTGACTGTTATTTATACTGCCTTCCACCCTTGTGGGCTCTCCCACTCAGTAAACTGAAAAGACAATAATTGCTTTTTGTCAATTATTGAAAAAAGTTTTTTACCATTGGACAAGGGAAATATTAGGAGAAAACTCCATAATGTGTAGCAAATCTTGTTTGGAAGAACTGCAGGCAATTTGAGAGTTTAAGGATGGTATTAATTTGAGTCTTTGAAATGACACTGCTTGGGTGACCATGGAAGGCAGGAAGGGCTGCCAGAGCAAGGAACTGGAGATGGGGAATGCATGTTGGCTGTTGAATTGTGCATGTTCTGGCCTGTGCCACTCAGGCCAGTTTTAAAGGAAACTTTCCCTGGTGTGGGAAAGTCTATAAATGAGGAAGGAAAAAAAACAACAGATTGCATTTGGAATTTAATTTTCTGTTTGTAGTCCTAGCTCACACATGATGTGAGAAGTAGTGCCTGATACAAAGAGCTCCTACCCAGAGGCTAGGTGCTTTTAGAAACCAGCCCTCCAGAGGACTGGCTACATTGTCAGTTCTCAAAGGTGGTCCCAAGCCAGCAGCATCGGCATCACAGGGGGACTTCAGAGAGATGCAGATTCTTGGGCCTCACCTCAGACCGCCTGAATCAGAAACTCTGGGGATGGGGCCCAGCAATCTATGTTCTGACAAGACCTCCAGGTTAGTATGGTACATGCTAAAGTTTGAGAACCCCTGGTAGAGAGGTACAGCCTTGCACTTTGTGTAAGAAGATATGATGAAAATCACAGCTGCACCACAATTCATACCCCTAATCGTTTTAGAAAGATTCTAAGGTGGCTATCCTCACTTTCAACTACCTGTGTGACCTGAGGTGCCTTAGGTAACTATGTAAATCTCTTTAATTTGATGTCATGAAATAGAACGCATGACATCAAATTGAGAGTTGTAAGGAAATGGGCAGTAGTATATCTGAAAAATAAAGGAAATGTGAGGTAATATGTGTGAAAAGACTATTTGAAACTATAGAGCAATATGAAAATATGGGATAAATAAAGACCTTCCGTCTCTTTCTTTCTCCTTCTTTCCTTCTCCCTCTCTTGTCTTCTTCTCTCTGTCTCCCATCATTTCTCCTTCTTTCCATTCCATCTTTCCTTTTTCCCTTTCTTCCTTACCTCTGTGTTTTTGCTATACATGTGTGTTACTGATACTTCCTTGGTTTTAAATGAATCCTAAATGCTTGAAGTATTGAATTAATTTACACTCTGTTAATCACTGTATTTTTGAAAAACATCAAAATGCTTTATTCAGTCCTCAAAAATATTTTTATTCATCTTAGCCCTTACCAAAGAAAAAAAATTTTGATGAGCCTGAGTATAAATGAATCAGAACTATTTGGATTAAATTCCCCTATTATCTTTTAAACAAAACATGGTTTTTAAATTATGGAAAAAATTCCTTGGGAAAATGAATTTCAGATTTGGGAAAAAATGTTGGATGTTCCAGTCCCAAACAATTCTGAGTTTATATCACTGCTAATGTAAAATATTTAGTGCTTTATTGATACAAATAATATGAGTGAATATCCATAAACTGCTTTGTTTTGTTTATGAAAAAGGCAATGCCTATTTGATACCTTAAGACCCGCTGTTATGTACAACCTAAAAGGAATAGACTAAACAATAATAAATGAATCCCCAAAATAATTTTTAACTGTATAAATAAATAAAATGCTACAATTTGACAATTAGTATCTTATTTGACGTGTCTTTCTTTTCTTTCAGAAAGGCACTGTAATATAATGAAAAGAATATGTGGTTTGGAATTTAAAAGGCCTGCATGTGAATGTGTGAATGTGGCCACGTTTGTGGGCAACTAGCTTGTGGGCAAGTTATTTAACCTTGATGGTCACCAGTTTTCTCATAAATAATAAGAATGGTAATATGACTCTATAAAGCTGTAGTAAAGATTAAATTTTATAAAACTGTGAATTATTGTGGCAGCTGCATATTAATTTATGATTTCCTTTTATGTTGGATAAAATTCAATCCTTCTGATAAATGGAATAGACATAGGTTCAGATGAAGCCCCAATACATGTCAGGACAGGGGAGTCACACATATGAAATACTGTTCTTATGTAGTATTGCTAAGTATTTATATAGATTTGTTTTGATTCCTAGAAAATACCGGAAATGCTGATAGAGAAATGAAAATACTGATGAGAAAACTGGCATTTTTGTTCTTTAAATGTCAAGAAATTTACTTCTCTGAATAAAGAAATTTTTCAGTAGAATACATATGCCATGCATGTACATTTCATGAATAAACCAGAAATGACCCATTGGAATATTACTTGCCTAGCTAGATTATACTTTAAATTATAGCATATATAGGAAAGAAAGAATTCAGTTTCAAAAATATATAAAGCAATTAAATCAGTTATAAGTAGTCTCAACAAATTATATTGATGTTGAATTCCCCACTGAACTGAGTTAAGGAGCTGTATCCAGTCATATGAAAGAGATTTTCATTTAAATTACTGAGTTGTTCTTACCATGGCAAAGAAATCTTGCTCATGGTTTAATTGGCTCAATTCTTACTTGAGAAATGGAGGTACAAGTCTCTAATCCTGTTTTTTTATCCTTAGCCTACCATTAAATTCTCACTCCCCTGCCTCATCTTCCTGTGCTTCCTGCCTCTTGTCTTCTTCTCTACTGTCTCTACCACTTGAAATCCTCTTGAAAGACTTCTCTAAGAAACTCTTTTCTATGATTCCCTCACCCCCTTAAATTGAGCAGAATCTCTCTGACCTTTAATTCCCCATGAACTTCACAAATTATGCTTTACTCTTATTTTGTTTTGTAACTACTTATGCCTGGCACCCTGTGACCCCTCTGGGGAATCTTTCCTTGGTATCATCTTCTGTATCTAGAACAGAATTTTAGATACCGAGCCAAGCACAGTACCTGCCACGTAAAAGCATGCAGAGTTAAATTGTTCTAGTGGAGCTGGGATGTGTTATGGGCAGTATGACATGGGTTGGGATAATTTTTAGAGCAAGAGCCAGATTCAGCTCACATGTTTGACTGAGTAAGCCATTTTGGCTATAAAGATATAGCCACACATGCAAACAATTTGCTTCATCACAGATCTATTTCATTTGTCCCATGTATACTTACGCAAAACCTACGCACTTCCTTCCCAGTTTTGTTTTTTTAAAAGTTAGGGCCAAATATACACTGGCCTGGGAAATATATCATTCATGTGATCTTTTTTTTTCTGGAATGGACATACTGACACTGATACATTACAAAGAAGGTAATTGATAAGATCCAAACCATGAAACATGGTGTTTTTAAAAAGCCTAAATAGAGCAATACCACTTTAAAAATGCATACCCTTATCATTAGTTTAATGTTTTTATTCCTATACTTATGAGACAGTCCTAGAATGCAATGCTTAATTAATGCAATAGTCTAATATCTTTTTCACAATGGGTGTTATTTCATTATAGCATAGACATGAAATATATTGAAAAATAGTGGTCTTAGAACCTGGGTATGAGGGGTGCTTGTTGCTATTACGTTGGTCATTGTTTCCCTTGCTTCCCTATTTCCTTCTTTCCTTCCTTCCTTCCTTCCTTCATTCCTTCCTTCCTCTCTTCCCCTCCCACCTTCCCTTCTTTTCTTTCTTTTTAAAGAGAAACTAAATATTGAGTTCTTACCAAAAATTATCTGCTTTCCCTTTCTTTATAAATTTATATGTAACTATAATTAAGAATATTTCAGAAGGTGGGGACCCACCTGGAATCACCTCCACACTGCTCTCGAGCTTCCTCTGGCGGTGACAACCTGAGCCAGTGCATTGGCGGGGGCAGAGAGCAACCATAGCAGCAGAGCCTCCTGGAGTGGGCTGCAGCACACTACCCCATGTGAAAGCCATGTGGCTGACAGGGACTTGGTGCTCCGGCCTCATGTCAGGCCTGAGCCTCTGAGGTGGGAGAGCTGAGTTAGGGATATTGGTCCACCAGAGACTTTCAGGCCACACATAATGTCAATCGGAAAGACATCTCGGTCTCAACGCTAAGACCCAACTCCACTCAACGACCAGCCATGGACATGCCATGCCAAGCAACTAGCAGGACAGGAACACAACACCACCCATTAGCAGAGAGGATGCCTAAAATCATAACACGTTCACAGACACCCCAAAACACACCACTGAATGCTGTCCTGCCCACAAGAAAGACAAGGTCCAGCCTCATCAGCAGAATACGGACACCAGTCCCCTCCAAAGGAAGCCAACACAACCAACTGAACCAACCTTACCCACTGGGGGCAGACACCAAAAAGACCAGGAACTACGAAAATGCAGCATGCAAAAAAGGAGACTCCAAACACGGTAAGTTGAGCAAAATGAGAAGACAGAGAAACACACAGCAGATGAAGGAGCAAGGTAAAAACCCACCAGACCAAACAAATGAAGAGGAAATAGTCAGTCTACCTGAAAAAGAATTCAGATTAATGATAGTAAAGATGATCTAAAATCTTCGAAATAGAATGGAGAAAATACAAGAAATGTTTAACAAAGACCTAGAAGAAGTAAACAGGACACAAACAATGATGAACCGCACAATAAATGAAATTAAAAATTCTCTAGAAGGAATCAATAGCAGAATAAATGAGGCAGAAGAACGGATAAGTGACCTGGAAGATAAAATAGTGGAAATAACTACCACAGAGCAGAATAAAGAAAAAAAAAAAAAATGAAAAGAATTGAGGACAGTCTCAGAGACCTCTGGGACAACATTAAAAGCACCAACATTCAAGTTATAGGGATCCCAGAAGAAGAAGAGAAAAAGAAAGGGACTGAGAAAATATTTGAAGAGATTATAGTTGAAAACTTCCTGATATGGGAAAGGAAATAGTCAAGTCCAGAAAGCACAGAGAGTCCCATACAGAATAAATCCAAGGAGAAACACACCAAGACACATATTAATCAAACATAAAAATTAAATACAAAGAAAAAATACTGAAAGCCACAAAGGAAAAGAAACAAATAACATAAAAGGGAATCCCCATAAGGTTAACAGCTAATCTTTCAGCAGAAGCTCTGCAAGCCAAAAGAGAGTGGCAGGACATATTTAAAGTGACCTAAGCGAAAACCTACAACCAGGATTACTCTACTCCGCAAGGATATCATTCAGATTTGATGGAGAAATTAAAACCTTTACAGACAAGCAAAAGCTGAGAGAGTTCAGCACCACCAAAACAGCTTTACAACAAATGCTAAAGGAACTTCTCTATGCAGGAAACACAAGAGAAGGAAAGGACCTACAATAACAAACCAAAGCAATTCAGAAAATGGGAATAGGAACATACATGTCGATAATTACCTTAAATGTAAATGGATTAAATGCTCCAACCTAAAGACATAAACTAGCTGAATGGATACAAAAACAAGACCCATATATATGCTGTCTACAAGAGACCCACTTCAGATCTAGGGGCACATACAGACTGAAAGTGAGGGGATGGAAACAGATATTCCATGCAAATAGAAATCAAAAGAAAGCTGGAATAGCAAGTCTCATATCAGACAAAATAGACTTTAAAACAAAGACTATTACAAGAGACAAAGAAGGACACTACATAGTGATCAAGGGATCAATCCAAGAAGAAGATATTACAATAGTAAATATTTATGCACCCAACATAGGAGCACCTCAATACATAAGGAAGATGCGGACAGCCATGAAAGGAGAAATCGGCAGTAACACACTCAGAATAGTGGACTTTCACACCCCACTTTCACCAATAGACAGATCATCCAAAATGAAAATAAATAAGGAAACACAAGCTTTAAATAACACATTAAAGAAGATGGACTTAATTGATATTTATAGGACATTCCATCCAAAAACAACAGAATACACTTTCTTCTCAAGTGCTCATGGAGCATTCTCCAGGATAGATCATATCTTGGGTCACAAATCAAGCCTTGGTAAATTTAAGAAAATTGAAATCATATCATGTATCTTTTCCGACCACAACGCTACGAGGCTAGATATCAATTACAGGAAAAAATCTGTAAAAAATACCAAATCATGGAGGTTAAACAATACACTATGTAATAACCAAGAGATCACTGAAGAAATCAAAGAGGAAATCAAAAAATACCTAGAAATAAATGACAATGATGAAAACACGATGACCCAAAGCCTATGGGATGCAGCAAAAGCAGTTCTAAGAAGGAAGGTTATAGCAATACAATCCTACCTCAAGAAACAAGAAAAACCTCAAATAAACAATCTAAACTTATACCTAAACCAATTAGAGAAAGAAGAACAGAAAACCCCCAAAGTTAGCAGAAGGAAAGAAATCATAAAGATCAGATCAGAAATAAATGAAAAAGAAATTAAGGGAACAATAGCAAAGATCAATAAAAAAAACTAAAAGCTGGTTCTTTGAGAAGATAAATAAAATTGATAGACCATTAGCCAGACTCATCAAGAAAGAAAGGGAGAAGACTCAAGTCAACAGAATTAGAAATGAAAAAGGAGAAGTAACAACTGATACCAGAGAAATAAAAAGGATCATGAGAGATTACTACAAGCAACTATATGCCAATAAAATGGACAACCAGGAAGAAGTGGACAGATTCTTAGAAAAGCACAACCTTCCTAGGAAGAAGTACAAAATGTAAACAGACCAATCACAAGCACTGAAATTAAGACTGTGATTAAAAATCTTTCAACAAACAAAAGCCCATCACCAGATGGCTTCACAGGCGAATTCTAGCAAATATTTAGAGAAGAGCTAACACCTATCCTCCTCAAGCTCTTCCAAGATATAGCAGAGGGAGGAACACTCCCAAACTCATTCTATGAAGCCACCATCACCCTGATACCAAAACCAGGCAAAGATGTCACAAAGAAAGAAAATTACAGGCCAATATCGCAGATGAATATAGATGGAAGAATCCTCAACAAAACACTAGCAAACAGAATCCAATAGCACATTAGAAGTATCATACACCATGATCAAGTGGGGTTTATCCCAGGAATGCAAGGATTCTTCAATATACGCAAATCAATCAATGTGATAAACCATATTAACAAATTGAAGGAGAAAAACCATATGATCATTTCAACAGATGCAGAAAATGTTTCTGACAAAATTCAACACTCATTTATGATAAGAACCTTCCAGAAAGTAAGCATAGAGGGAACTTACTGCAACATAATAAAGGCTATATATGACAAACCCACAGCCAACATCATTCTCAATGTTGAAAAACTGAAACCATTTCCTCTAAGATCAGGAGCACAAGGTTGTCCACAGTCACCACTATTATTCAGCATAGTTTTGGAAGTTTTAGTCACAGCAATCAGAGAAGAAAAAGAAATAAAGGGAATCCAAATTGGAAAAGAAGTAGTAAAGCTGTCATTGTTTGCAGGTGACATGATACTATACATAGAGAATCCTAAGATGCTACCGGAAAACTACTAATGCTAATCAATGTATTTGGTAAAGTAGCAGGATACAAAATTAATGCACAGAAATCTCTTGCATTCCCATACATTAATGATGAAAAGTCTGAGAGAGAAATTAAGGAAACACTCCCATTTACCATTGCAACAAAAAGAATAAAATACCTAGGAATAAACCTAGCTAAGGAGACGAAAGGCCTGTATGCAGAAAACTCTAAGACGCTGATGAAAGAAATTAAAGATGATACAAACAGATGGAGAGATATACCATGTTCTTAGATTAGAATAATCAACATTCTGTAAATGACTGTACCACCCAAAGCAATCTTCACATTCAATGCAATCCCTATCAAACTACCAATGGCACTTTTCACAGAACTGCAACAAAAAATTTCACAATTTGTATGGAAACACAAAAGACCCTGAAAAGCCAAAGCAATCTTGAGAAAGAAAAACAGAGCTGGAGGAATCAGGCGCCCTGACTTCAGACTATACTACAAAGCTACAGTAATCAAGATAGTATGGTACTGGCACAAAAACAGAAATATAGATCAATGGTACAGGAGAGAAAGCCCAGAAATAAACTCACGCACATATGGTTACCTTATTTTTGATAAAGGAGGCAAGAATATACAATGGAGAAGAGACAGCCTCTTCAATTAGTGGTTTGGGAAAACTGGACAGCTACATGTAAAAGAATGAAATTAGAACACTCCCTAACACCATACACAAAAATAAACTCAAAATGGATTAACAACCTAAGTGTAAGGCCAGACACTATAAAACTCTTAGAGGAAGACATATGCACAACACTCTGACATAAATCACAGCAATATCCTTTTTGACTCACCTCCTAGAGAAATGGAAATAAAAACAAAAATAAACAAATGGGACCTAATGAAACTTCAAAGCTTTCACACAGTAAAGGAAACCATAAACAAAATGAAAAGACAACCCTCAGAATGGGAGAAAATATGTGCAAACAAAGGAACTGACAAAGGATTAATCTCCAGAATTTACAAGTAGCTCATGCAGCTCAATATCAAAAAAAACAAACAACCCAATCCAAAAATGGGCAGACGACCTAAATAGACATTTCTCCATATAAGATATACAGATCGTCAATAAGCACATGAAAGGATGCTCAACATCACTAATCATTAGAGAAATGCAAATCAAAACTACAATGTGCTATCACCTCACACCACTCAGAATGGCCATCATCAAAAAATCTACAAACAGTAAATGCTGGAGAGGGTGTGGAGAAAAGGGAATCCTCCTGCACTTTTGGTGGGAATGTAAATTTATTCAGCCACTATGCAGAACAGTATGGAGGTTCTTTAAAAAAGTAAAAATAGAACTACCATACAACCCAGCAATCCCACTACTGGGCTATACCCTGAGAAAACCATAATTCAAAAAGAGCCATGTACCACAAAGTTCATTGCAGCACTTTTTACAATAGCCAGGACATGGAAGCAACCTAAGTGTCCATCGACAGATGAATGGATAAAGAAGAAGTGGCACATATATACAAAGGACTATTACTCAGCCATAAAAAAATCAAAATTGAGTTATTTGTAGTGAGGTGGATAGACATAGAGTCTTTCATACAGAGTGAAGTAAGTCAGAAAGAGAAAAATACTGTATGCTAACACATATATATCGAATATAAAAAAAAAGTGGTTCTGAAGAACCTGGGGGCAGGAGAGGAATAAACACACAGTCATAGAGAATGGACTTGAGGACAAGGGGAGGGGGAAGGCTAAGCTGAGATGAAGTGAGAGAGTGGCATTGACATATATACACTACCAAATGTAAAATAGATAGCTAGTGGGAAGCAGGCACACAGCACAGGTAGATCAGCTTGGTGCTTTGTGAACACCTAGAGGTGTGGGTTAGGGAGGGTGGGAGGGAGACGCAAGAGGGAGGGGATATGGTGCTATATGTATACGTACATCTGATTCACTTTGTTATACAGGAGAAACTAACACAACATTGTAAAGCAATAATACTCCAATACAGATGTTAAAAAAATTAAAATATAAAAGAATATTTTAGAATAACAATATAAAATATTATTAAGATATAATTATCAAAACCAAAAAAAGTGGTCTTCACAGAGCAAATTGTTGATTATTTTTCAA